>NW_023270415.1:44102482-44333107 GCF_011800145.1 Mirounga leonina | reverse complement strand
ATTTTTTTTTAAAGATTTTATTTATTTATCTGACAGAGAGAGAGACAAGGAGAGCAGGAACACAAGCAGGGAGAGTGGGAGAGGGAGAAGCAGGCTTCCCGCCGAGCAGGGAGCCCGATGCGGGGCTCAATCCCGGGACCCTGGGATCATGACCTGAGCCAAAGGCAGATGCTTAACCATCTGAGCCACCCAGGCGCCCCCCAAAAAATTTTAAAGCTAATAATGGCGGGGGTACCTGGGTGGCTCAGTCAGTTAAACTGAGGTGGCTCAGTCTGACTTTGATTTTGGCTCAGGTCATGATCTCAGGGTTGTCAGACTGAGCCCCACCTGGGTCTCTGGGCTGGCTGTGGAGTCTGCTTAAGATTCTCTCTCTCTCCCTCTCCCCCTGCCCCTCACCTCCCTTAAAAAAATAATAATTTTAAAAAGCTAATAAGGGCAGATGTGCCTTTCACTTGGGTCCAGGCAAATCAAAATGAAATGAAAGTATGAAGTATCTATTTTTAGAATTCTGATCCAAATGTGCTTTCATATTCAAATTAGCCCGTCTATATGGTCCCATTCTGATCTTGAAATAAGTTTCTGACACTATTTTCAAGTCCATCAACTGTGGTAAATGTATTCTGGGGGGGAAATGGCATTTTTTGTAAAATCCTATTTACCTAAGAAGTGGAGTAAATCAGTTCACTTACTATGTCCCCAGCGCTCTGCTTGAAGCTGGGCTACACAAGGATGAATAACACATGGTCCTTGCCCCCAAAGATTAGTAGTTCAGTGGGGTAAACACATCAATAGCCAAGTAAAATGCAGAATACTATACCATTCATTAAGTAATTCATTCAATTGTTCAGAAATGATCTATTAGGCAACAAATAATAGGCCAAGCACTATGCTAAGCATCACATACATATTATGGCAAACACCACAAGGTAGGGGCGCCTGGGTGGCTCAGTCGTTAAGCATCTGCCTTCGGCTCAGGTCATGATCTCCGGATCCTGGGATCAAGCCCCACATCGGGCTCCCTGCTCAGCGGGAAGCCTGCTTCTCCCTCTCCCACTCCTCCTGCTGTGTTCCCTCTCTCGCTGTCTCTCTCTCTCTGTCAAGTAAATAAATCTTAAAAAACAACGCCACCACACACACACACCACAAGGTAGCTTACTGTCTAGTGGGGAAGACAGTCAAATAAACTGGATGCTTCATTCACAGGGACGAGGAATTCTGCTATACTACTAGCTCAGGGAGAAGCTGAAAGACTGCACAGGGAGATGACATTATTAACACTAGAAAGTAAAGACTTCTGGAAATCTTGAGACACAAAAGATTACAGCACAAATAATTTGAGGGTATCAGACTAAATGACTAAGAATTAAGTATTGAGAGACAGTCCTAGGACATAAAAACATAAAAATGAGCAACTCTTGTCAGTCCTTTGAATTGAATTATAATTACAGCTAATGTTTTAAGTTGCTGAAGCTATAATAAACCAAAGGACTGTCTCCAGGTTACACACAGTGAGGGCAAAAAGGTTACGCAGTAAAATGGAAGTTTGTACCTTTTATTAGAGCCACATTTCAATAGGCAAATTTTTTAAATGTAAAAATGTTTTCCCCCAAATTCAAGGAGATCCTCCTGATTCACCTTATAGCCCACGGTGCCATCACTTTAACTGTCTTCCTCAAGAAAGCACCACCACCGCACATACCATTTTATATCACTGAAGCAGCCTTGCCTCCCCTAGGAAGTGTGACTGTTATTATTCCATTCTACAAATGAGGGCACTCAGTCTGCAGAGGACACCCCACACAAGGTCAGAGTTCTCAGCTGAGACTCAATCATTGATCCTTTGACTACAGATGCCATGCATGCTTTTTCTAGTACCCCAGTTCCCTCTCAAGAAGCCACCACACCCAGTTTACAGATTCCAGCTGCCCGAATCTGCCAACCAAACCCCTGGGGCATGCTCAGAATTCCTTCCAAGGGAGTGTTCCAGATATCACCCTCAATGCGACAAGAGCCAGCAAGGCACCATTAGATGCTCTCAGAATACAGGGTCCATGTGATCAGTGAGAAAGCTGGACATTGGACAGAAGGCAAGGGATGGTCCCCAGAGGAGGCCAGATAGAGAAACGCTGTCCAAAGAGCCTCTGGGAGACTTCAGACTGGGGGGTGTGGATGGGGACAATAGCAGGCTCCCTTTTATGTCTTAAAGAACATTCTGGATCTCTGAATATGAAGAGATAGGCCTAGCCTGGAGCCTGTTTTAGAACAGGCTGTCCGTGCATAAAAAAAAGTATCACAGGGTTGCCTGCCTAGCTTAGTCGGAGAAGGATGGGACTCTTGATCTTGGGGTTGTAAGTTTGAGCCCCACACTGGGTGTAGAGATTACTTAAAAGTAAAAAATCTTGTGCTCTCTCTGTCAAATAAATGAATAAAATCTTAAAAAAAAAAAAAAAGAAAAAAGTATCGCATACTAAAGGGTTAGAAGACTAGCATTTGGAAAAGACAAGAGAAAATATAAAGTGCAAAATGGCTACATCAATTTTTTTGTACAGCAAACACGTTCTCTTTGTGTTCTGATTGGCTCTATTCATTAGGTCTGTTAATCCCTATCTGTAACCATCCTAGTCCAACAACCTGGGTTACCATAAAATATGCTTTGAAAGACTGTTTGAAGCGATTATATTATTTACTCCCTGTTTAGTTTTAATATATACAAGAATACTTTATTCCTGTAGCTATTCATCAGACAGAAGTGAAACTCATAAAACGGAATGTCTTTACTAATGAAAGTGAAGAGTCTGTAACAGACTGAACCACTAGAATATAGATTTTGTATCTGATACAAGGACGGTGTTGTTATATTGTACTCTAGAGTTAAAAATCTAACAAAATAGCAATACATTCAAAATATCCCCAAGCAAAAACAAGTATCCGAAATTAAAGACAAGGGCACCTGGGTGGCACAGCTGGTTGAGCATCCTGCTCTTGGTTTCAGCTCAGGTCCTGATCTCAGGGCCGTGAGATGGAGCCCTATGTCAGGCTCCGCACTCAGTGCAGAGTCTATTTAGGACTCTCTCTCTCTCTCCCTTTGCCCGCCCCCACCAGCCCCCAATAAATAAATAAATCTTTAAAAAGAAGAAAGACAAAAAACATACACTTCTACAGTTGAAACACAGCTTGGAATTCTAGAACAAGCTGCTAAAGTATAACCTGGTAGCTAACCTTCTAAAACAGTCTTAATTGTCAAATTAAAATCAAGTGCAATGATAGAATCTAACCATCTCCTAGACAAGAAGTGTTTTATAACCATAATGCTCAACTATTTATTTATTTATTTATTTTTAAAGATTTTATTTATGTGACAGAGAGAGACACTGCGAGAGAGGGAACACAAGCAGGGGGCGTGGGAGAGGGAGAAGCAGGCTCCCCGCGGAGCAGGGAGCCCGATGCGGGGCTCGATCCCAGGACCCTGGGATCATGACCAGAGCCGAAGGCAGACGCTTAATGACTGAGCCACCCAGGCGCCCCTGACCTGTTTATATAAGGAAAGGAAGAAGCATTATTAAAGTGTATGTCATAAATATTCTTTACTATGAATCTAGAACATTCTTAAAGGTGATGTCAATATCTGATAGTGTTACTTTAATAGTGATACTGTTAAAAAAAAACAGTATCAAATTACTTCAAAAGTAGACAGCCTCTGAAGATCATTGTTCTTAGCTATTCTCAAAGTAAACTAATGAAAAGATTATCTAGTAAATTACTAATTACTCATTACTAATGGAAATACATAAATATCTTTAAGATCCTATTCTTGTTTATATGCTTACTTTAGAATAAATATTAAGATTATCTGAGAAACTCTCATTTAATTTCTAAACGGCTGGTAAGAAAAAAAAAACAGACAAAGAAATAGGCTCAGGTAAAAATAACAAAAGAATCAAAGAAAGCCCTACTATGATTTACTAACTTAATTTTTTAAAAAGTTTCAGAAAAGCTCTATGGTATTTCTCTATTATTAAAGCTTGTTCCTTATAGCTATACTCTGACTATTACTTGTTCTGTTCAATACCTTCTGAAAGATAAAAACGAATAGTCTAAGTTTTAACTACAGAGGCAAGCCTGTAAGAAAATGCATTTAACACCACAAAGCGTTTGAGTTCTGGTACCAAACCACTGGTACCAAAACTGTGGTCTGCAGACCAGCAGCTTCAGCATGAGCCACAGGTTATTATTACTAATGCAGAACCGCAACACCCACTCTAGACCCAAGGAATCAAGAATAAATGTCAACACAGCTGATGACTGGCCTCTGCAGCAAAGTAGGAGCTGAAGAGAACTTCAACGTGTTCAGAGGCAATGACTGTCAACCTAGGATTGAAGTATCTTTTAAGGACAAGAGCCAAATAAAGATATCTTCAAATAAAAGCTGTCAGAGTTTGCCACCAACAGAGCCTCACTAAAGGAAATTTTCAAACCTATATTTCAGACAGAAGAGTGAACCGAGACAACAGGTCTGAGTAGGGAAAGAAAATAACAGGCCATGTACTTTCCATAGTTTGGGTATTAAATATTCATTTTTAAAATAAAAATTATAATGACTGCAGGAAAAAGGGAGAAGAATGGACAAAGAGAGGCATAAATCTATGGGTGGTTCTAAACAAGCATGGTTACAGATCAAGGTCTTGGGAGCTTTTAAAAAAGACACTAAAATAGGGGCACCTGGGTGGCTCAGTTGTTTAATAGACTGCCTTGGGCTCAGGTCATGATCCCAGGGTCCTGGGATCGAGTCCCACATCGGGCTCCCTGCTCAGCGGGTGGCCTGCTTCTCCCTCTGCCTCTTCCACTGCTTGTGTTCCTGCTCTCTGTCAAAAAAAAAAAAGACACTAAAATAGGGGCGCCTGGCTGGCTCAGTGGGAGGAACATGTGACTCTTGATCTCAGGGTTGTGAGTCTGGGCCCCATGATGGGCACAGAGATTACTTAAAAATAAAATCTTAAAAAAAAAAAAAAAGACAAATGACTGGAGTTGAAGGACTTATTCAAAAGAAAGGCAACGATATCATTATTAACTGCAGACTTTGATGAGGATACATGTTGATATTTCCTGAGCGAACAACTAGAATCATAGAAACAGAGCGTAACTTCCAAAATAGCAGACAGGAAAAATGGGTAAGCAACAATGCAGTCCACATGAAGGATGGCACCAAAGGAGAGGGAAACAGAAACAATGACGGGAATAAATCTGGGTATGTTAACACTGTTACTGGAAGTGGACTAACTTCTGTAGCTAAAGACAAAGACCATCAGGCTCTCCAATGCTCCCACTCCCATCCCCGAACCCTCCTCCATGCCTTATCACGGGGCCACCGTTCTTCTCCGTAGTCTTCATCACACTTATGTGCCAATATTTATTTGTATGATTACTATGTCTATTAATTCTGATCAATATTTCCTTCCTCCATTAGACCACAGATTTGATGTTGGCAAGGACTGGGTTTATGCTGAATCCCAACTGCAACCCCAGCACCCGGCATATTTCTTAACACACAGTTCTCAAAAAATCTGTTAAAGGACAAGGGAGGAAGAAAGGAGAGAGGGAAAGAGGGAAGAAAGAAACTGAATAAGCATCAGCAATACCTTCTAGGCTTAAATTTTCTGCAATTATTTTCTTTTGAGATGGGAAGTCCTTAATCCATAAGCACAATGAACAGGTTTCTGATCTATAAGCTAGCTGCCTTCTATGTCTTATATAGATGACCATATGCATTTTCATGTTGAAAATGCTATTCGTGTGGCCTTCATTTTATCTTTTTAAAAATTCTTAAGCAGCCCATTAAAAACTCCATTAATGAAGCATGCCTTGGGAAAAATGCATTCACGTTTGTATACTACTCAGTTTTATCTACAGACATAACTATTTTTATGACTTGTTTAAAGTACCTTGTGATACTTTTTAATAACTATAATTGTTTACTTTTAGCATTATTAACTCCAATTTGGAGAGGAAAACTGAAGTACTGAGAACCAACCACTACCACTTTGTGGCCTTCTGCAGGTAGTACAGGATCTTAAAAATTAGGCCACCCTCAGGGGCACATCAGACTGGTAGATGTCCCCCGAATCTGCTCTCCCTTCTTTCACAGTCATAGGCTTATCCGGGTACATAAATGCCCAGAGACAGATAATATCTCCCAGCCTCCCTTGCAGTTAGGTCATAGGCCTTATTTTGGACTACTGGTATATAAGTGAAAGCAACGTGTGCAATTTCCATTTCACATCCTTAAAAAAACCAAGTTGTGGGGCACCTGGGTGGCTCAGTCGTGAAGCGTCTGCCTTTGGCTCAGGTCATGATCCCAGGGTCCTGGGATCGAGCCCCACATCGGGCTCCCTGCTCCGCGAGAAGCCTGCTTCTCCCTCTCCCACTCCCCCTGCTTGTGTTCCCTCTCTCGCTGTGTCTGTCACATAAATAAATAAAATCTTTAAAAAAAAAAAAAAAAAGTTGTTTGTCCTCCAGGTGTCCTTTCTTCCTTCCAGCAGGTCAGAAAACATAGTACCGGGGAGCTGTCTCCAGCCATGTAGACAAGGCTAAAGGACATGGCCTCCTCAGAACCAGAGAAGGAATCCACGCATTTGGGATGCCCCAGCAGAAGAGGTCTCTGAGTGACCTTCACGGAACAAAGTCTACCAACCCTGGACTGTTACATGACAGAGAAATAAAATGTAACTTGCATAAGTACTGCATTTTAAATCTCTCTGTTACAAGACTTTATCTACACCATAACAAATACAGAGGTTAAAATTAATATAACACAAAAGGGAAAAGAATAGATATCAGAGAATCCAATGATACCTTAAAAAGGAAAAAGAAAAAAGACTCCCAGACCAGCAGCACTAGATCAAGGTTGGGGAAATCCAAACTGAGGCTTCAACAGAGGATTATCAAGAAGCAAACCCCTCTCTTTAAGTGTAGTTGGAAGACATATTGACGCAGCCTGGAGACTTGATCTTTTTAGTCCTGAATGTTCTCTCTTCTGTGAAGTTGGACTCACCAGGTTGTCTTCATAAAAAGTTATTAACTACTCAAATCACTCAATAGTCATAATTTAGTGCCCTGTAATTTTAGCAGTTCAAGGTTAATAGAAGAGCTCAACCTTATTTTTACTAATAATTTGAAATTATATTTCTTTTAAAATTATATTTCTTTTGGTGCTCACATTTTTCCCTGAGAAATGATTTTCCCTTGGAAGCTGCAACTGCAAACAGGCAACCCTAAACCTTTAAAAGTTTGTTAAAAAGCAACTGAAGAAGTGTGATCTTCGCTTAATTTTTATTTTTCTTCAAGTAAAATGGGTTACCCAGTTTATAGCTTTTCAAGAACTCTTCTTAAAGCCCCACAAGCTCTATTAAGAGCCAAGGGAGCTGAGAGAGAAGTAGAAAGTAGTAAATTATGCTGCTAGGGCTCACATATTATTTCTTCTAGCATCCTTTTATGGACAATAATGTATCTGCCCCAAAGGGGATGGGGTGGGAAGGGAAAAATGTAGCCTCTTCCTTTATGACACAGATTCAAAGTAAGTTAACAAAATAAATATATTACACATTTAGATAAACATAATAGACATCATAGTGCAAAACTCATGTTAACCATTTTAATACTTGATGCTTTGTTAATTAGATATATTTAGAGTGGGTCCCAGAGAAGTTGATATTAATGACAGGTCTGATGGCAATCTTTATTTCATGGTCAGCCTATCTTTAAAACATCCTGATGAACATCTATCATAATGTGCAACAAAAGCTGAAAAACATATTAAATATCACTGGATACAGAGAACAAACTGGTGGTTGCCATAGGGAAAGTGGGGGGGGGCAATGGGTAAAATAGATAAAGGGAATTATCTTGCTGAGTACTGAGAAATGTATAGAATTTTTTAATTATATTGTGCACCTGAAACTAATATAACACTGTATGTTAATTATATTTCAATTTAAAAAATAAATAAATAAATACATATCACTGAAATCTTCCCCAGCCAATATTTTATAGAGCTACCCTTGATCCTTTATATTAGGTGGTGGCAGAGGGTCCCTGTGCTTTTTGAAAAGGGCTCACTGGACATCTTTCAAAAATTCAGTATCCCTCACTATCCAAATCTATTTGATTCCTGAATTCAGGTGGAGAAAGTCTAGATGTCAAGAGAAACTTCTATCATTCACTAACTGATAAAAATTCCCATCCATATTATCCACAGCCCTAGCCAATGAGACACTGGTGTTGGAAAGAACCAGTACTTTCTGTATCTCATACATGGAAGACCTTTCTAGTTTTTCAGCCACCTAAAACAGCCTGCTATTTTAACATTCCTTAAAAACTGAATATTAAAAGCAGCAATAGAAAAACAACTTGTTACATTCAAGGGAACCCCCCCCAACAAGACTATCAGCAGATTTTCCAGCAGAAACTTTGCAGGCTAAAAGAGAGTGGCACAATATATTCAAAGTGCTGGAAGAAAGCCAACTTCCAACCAAGAATACTCTATCCAGCAAAGTTATCATTCAGAAGTGAAGGGAGGTAAAGAGCTTCCCAGGCGAGCAAAAACTAAAGGAGTTCACTGCCACTACACCAGCCTTACAAGAAAGGTTAAAGAGAAAAGAAAGGGTACTACTTAGTAACAAGAAAACATATGAAACAATAAATCTCACTGGGAAGGTAAATATATAGTAAAGGTAAATATAAAGTAAATATATAATCATTTATAAAGCCAGTATGAAGGTTAAAAGCCAAAATTGGGGTGCCAGGGTGGCTCAGTCAGTTCAGCAGCCGACTTGGTTTTGGCTCAGGTCATGATCTCACATGGCTTGTGGGATCAAGCCTTGCATCTGGCTCCATGCTCAGTGGGGAGTCTGTTTAAAGATTCTCTTCCTCTGCCCTTCCTCCCACTCACATATGTGTGTGTGTGCACTCTCTCTAAAATAAATAAATCAATCTTTAAAAAATAAATAAAAGACAAAAGTAGTAAAAACACCTCTGATTACAATAATTAGTTGAGGAATACACGTGTAAAATGTGACATCAAAAAAAGCATGGCAAAGACAATAAAAATGCTGAGCTTTAGAATGGTATCAAACTTAAGTTGTTATCAACTTCAAATAGACTCTTACATATAAAAGTTGTTATATTTGGGCTTCATGGTTACCACAAAACAAAAACCCATAGTGAATACACAAAAGATAAAGGGAAAAGAATAGAAGTATACCACTAAAGAAAGAGAAGAAAAAACAAAGAGAAACTACAAAAACAGCCAGTGAACAATTAAGAAAATGGCAATAAATACATGCCTATAAATAATTATTTTATATGCAAGTGAACTCAATTCTCCAATCAAAAGACCAAGTGGCTGAATGAATTAAAAAATGAGCCCCATCTATATGCTGCCTACAAGAAACTCACTTTAGATGTAAAGACACATACAGACTGAAAGTAAAAGGATGGCAAGATATTCCATACAAATGAAAGCCAAAAGAAAGCTGGAGTAGCTATACTTACATCAGATAAAATAGACCTTAAAGAAAAGACTGTAAAAAGAGACAAAGAAGGGAATTACATAATAATAAAGGGGTAAATCCAACAAGAAAATATAACATTTGTAAATATTTATGGCACAACATAGGAGTACCTAATATATAAAGCAAATATTAACAGATCTGAAGAGAAAAATAGACACCAATAAGGGTAGGGAATTTTAATATCCCACTTACATCAATGGATAGATCATCCAGATAGAAAATCAGCAGGAAACACTGGCCTTAAACAACATATTAGACCAGATGGACTAACAGATACACACAGAACATTCCATCCAAAAGCAACAAAATACACATTCTTCTCAAATGCCCATGGAACATTTTCCAGGATAGATTATACGTTAGGACACAAAGTAAATCTTAACAAATGTAAAAGGACTGAAATCATATCAAGAATCTTTTCTGACCACAGATGAAACTAGAAATTAATTACATGAAAAATCTGGAAAATTTATAAATATGTGGAGATTAAACAACATGCTACTGACCAACCAAGGAGTCAAAGAAGAAATCAACAGAAAAATTTTTTAAATCTTGAAATGAATAAAAATGGAACTATATTACATACCAAAATTTGTGGGATGTAGCAAAATCACTTCTAAGAGGAAAGTTCGTAGTGATAAATGCCTACATCAAGAAAGAAGAAGGGACGCCTGGGTGGCTCAGTCGGTTAAGCGTCTGCCTTTGGCTCAGGTCATGATCTCAGAGTCCTGGGATCGAGTCCCACATTGGGCTCCCTGCTCAGCGAGGAGCCTACTTCTCCCTCTCTGCTGCTCCCCCCAGCTCATGCTCTCTCTCTCTCAAATAAATTAAAAAAAAAAAAAGAAGAAAGAAGAAAAGTCTCAAATAAACAATCTAACTTTATGCCTCAAGGAACTAGAAAAAATGAAGCCCAAAGTTAGTAGAAGGAAGAAAATAACAAAGATTGGGGCAGAAGTAAATGATATAAAGACTAAAAAGACAATAAAGAAAACCAAGGAAACTAGGAGCTGGTTCTTTGAAAAGATGAACAAAATTGACAAGACTTTAGCTAGCCTCACCAGGGGAAAAAAGACTCAAATAAATAGAATCAGAAATGAAAGAGGAAATGTTACAACTGATGCCACAGAAATACAAAGGATCATGAGACTGCTATGAACAATTATATGCCCACAAGCTGGACAACCTACAAAAAATGGATAAATTCCTAGAAGCCTACAACCTACCATGACTGAATCATGATGAAACAAAATCTGAATAGGCCAATTGCTAGTAAAGAGATTGAATCCATAATCAAAAGCCTCCCAACGAACAAAAAGGCCAAGACCAGATGGTTTCACTGATGAATTCTAACCAACATTCAAAGAATTAATACCAATCCTCCTTAAACTCTTCCAAAAAATAGAAGAGGCAGGAACTCCTCCAAACTCATTTTATGAGGCCAGCACTGCCCTGATACCAAAACCAGACAAGGATGCTACAAGAAAAGCAAATTACAGACCACTATTCCTGATGAACATAGATGTAAAAATCCTCAAGAAAATATCAGCAAACCGGGCGCCTGGGTGGCTCAGTCATTAAGCTTGAGTCATGATCCCAGAGTCCTGGGATCAAGCCCCACATTGGGCTCCCTGCTCCATGGGAAGCCTGCTTCTCCCTCTCCCACTCCCCCCTGCTTGTGTTCCCTCTCTTGCTGTGTCTCTCTCTGTCAAATAAATAAAATCTTAAAAAAAAAAAAAAAGAAAATATTATCAAACCAAAGAAAATATTAGCAAAAAAAGAAAATATTAGCAAACCAAATTCAATCAAATAAAAGAATCATAAACCATAATCAAGGGGGATTTTTTTTCCAGGGATGCAAGGGTGGTTCAACATCCACAAATCAATGAACTATATCACATTAACAAAATGAAGGTTAAAAATCATATGATCGTTTCAATACATGCAGAAAAAGTAACTGACAAAATTCAACATCCATTTATGATAAAAACTCTCAACAGAGTGGTTATAGAGGGAACATACCTCAACATAAAAAAGGCCACATATGACAAGCCCACAGCTAACATACTCAACAGTGAAAAGCTAACAGCATTTCCTCTAAGATCAGGAACAAAACAAGGATATCCCACTCCCACCACTTTTATTTAACATAGTATTGGAAGTCTTAGGCACAACAATTAGGCAAGAAAAAGAAATAAAAGGCAACCAAATGGAAAGAAAAAAGTAAAACTGTCACTATTTGCAGATGACATATTATATATAGAAAACCCTAAAGACTCCACCAAAAAACTTAGAATAAATGAATTCATTAAAGTTGGAGGATATAAAATCAATACTCAAAAAAAGTTGCATTTTTATTCACCAATAATGAGCTATCAGAAATAGAAATAAAAAACAATCCTATTTACAATTGCGTCAAAGAGAATAAAATACCTAGGAATAAATTTAATCAAGGAGGTAAAAGACATGTATATTGAAAACTATTAAGATATTAATGAAAGAAATCAAAAAAGACATAAATAAATGGAAAGATATTCCGTGCTCATGGGTTGGAAAAATCAATATTGTTAAGATGTCCATACTACCCAAAGCAAGCTAGATTCAATGTAATCCCTAGCAAAATTCCAATGGTATCTTTCAAAGAAACAGAATAATCCTAAAATTTGTAATGGAATCACAAAAAACCTTGAATAGTCAAAGCAAACTTAAGAAAGAAGACCAAAGCTGAAGGCATCACACTCCCTGATTTCAAACTATTATAAAGCTTATAGTAATCAAAACAGTATGGTTTGCCATAAAAACAGACACACAGATCATGGAACATAATAGAAACCCATGCATATTTGGTTAATTAATTTACAACAAAGAAGCCAAGAATATACAGTAAGAAAGGAACAGTTTCTTCAATGAATGGTGTTCAGAAACGGCGTTCGACCACTATCTTATATCACATGCAAAAATTAACTCAAAATGGGGGCACCTGGATGGCTCAGTGGTTAAGCGTCCAACTCTTGGTTTCAGCTCAGGTCAAGATCTTGGGATTCTCTCTCACCCTCTCCCTCTGCCCTCCACCCCCCTTCAGTCGCGTGCACGCGCATGCTCTCTTTCTCTTTCTCTCTCAAATAAATAAATTTTTAAAAAAAACTAACTCAAGATGGATTAAAGACTTGAATATAAGGCCTGAAACCATAAAATTCCTAGAAGAAAATACAGGTGGTAAACTCCTTGACATAGGTCTTAGTGATGATCTTTTAATCTGACACCAAAAGCAAAAGCAACAAAAACAAAAATAAGTGGGACTACATCATACAAAAAAGCTTCTGTACAGCAAAGAAAACCAATAACAACATGAAAAGACAACCTATCGACTGGGAGAAAATATTTGTAAATCATATATTTATCTGATCAGCCACTACTTTCCAACATATATAAAGAACCCTTATAAGTCAATAGCAAAAAAACAATCTAATTTAAAAATGGGCATAAGATCTGAATAGACATTTTTCCAAAGAAGATATACAGATGGCCAACAGGTACATGAAAAGATGCTCAACATAGCTCATCATCAGGGAAATGCAAATCAAAACCACAATGAGATATCACCTCACATCTGTTAGAATGGCTATTATCAAAAAGAAACAAAATAACAAGCGTTGATGAGCATGTGGGGAAAAGGGAGCCCTTGTGCACTGGTGGTGGGAATGCAAACTGGTGCAGCCACTCTGGAAAACAGCATGGAGGTTCCTCAAAAAATTAAAAATAGAACTACCATATGACCCAGCAATTCCACTTCAGGGTATTTATCTTAAGAAAACATAAACACTAACTTGGAAAGATATCTGCACCCCCTTGTTCATTGCAGCATTATTTACAACAGCCGAGATACGGATACAACCTAAGTGTCCATCAACAGATGAATGGATAAACAAATTGTGACATATATATACACAATGCAGTATTACTCAGCCATAAGAAAAGAATGAAATCTTGCCATTTGCGACAACTTGGATGGACCTCAAGGACATCATCCTAAGTGAAATAAGTCAGACTGAGAAAGACAACACCATCTGATCTCTATTACATGTAGAATCTAAAAAAACAAGCTCAGAGAACAAATGGTGATTACCAGAGGCAGGACATGGGAGGTCAGAGAAATGGGTAAAGGGGGCCAAAAGGTAAAAAGGAAAAAAAATATGGTCCATTACTGACCAACAAAAAACAAAACACAGAGTCTTACACTGGGGGAAAAAAACTGCTTTCATCCTATCACCCTTGCTCATAATTCTTCAATGCCTCCCCACTGCCTACAGAATAAAATCCAAAATCTATAATCTAGTATTTTGGTCTTTTACAATCTAGTATAGTAGGGAAAACACTAGGCAGTAAGGATTATATAAGACTATGTATTAGCTCATATCTTGCCCTGGACTTAGGGGTTAAGTCATGGACTCTGACAGCTAAAAAGAAACTATCAATCTTAAATGAGCATATGACCACCTACAGCACCTGACCCCAGGGTTGCTTTAAGGTCTAAATAAGAATAAATGGGAAAGCCCACTAAAAACTATCAATCGTTCTACAAATACAAGCTGTCGGTTTTACTATCCAGTATTATCACCCAGACAAAAAAAAAAAAAAAAAAAAAAATCAGTATTTATCGCACCAGAATTTCTCAGGATACAAAGAGAATCCACCAGGCTTGGGTACACAAGCACACTGGGACTTACAAAGTGAACCAGTTGGTTATTTGAAAGGTCAGGTCGTAAAGCTAATGAAACCAGCTACTCTGACCTCTTTTATCCTTTATAATCTGATATATGGCTAACTACCTTATGAATAGGGTACAAATACAAAGAGGCATTCAGTACATATTTGCTCAATGACTAAGTGCCTAAAACACACTTGGATGATGATGAAAAGGATGACATACACAAAGGCGTACTCGTCCCAGGTGTCAAGTTCAGGTGCTTTCAACGACCAGTACCCCCTTTTAAAACACTCTAAGAAAGTCACGTGGTAAAACAATGAAAGAAATTACAAAGGAAAAAGTTTTGCTTGAGTATGTTAAGAGAAATTCAGGTCCTGGTGGTAAAATGTACTCGTAAGAAATGGGGGCTTTGGCCTAAGGAGGAGCAAGCATTGTAATTGTCCTCCTCCTCCCAGTAACAGTCTCGGATTCTCTGGGAAATGACTCATCCCTCTGCTCTCAGAGCAAAGTTAATCCCATCCCCAGCTCACATCTCTCTCTAATCAATAGTTCAAGGGCAGGAGAATGACCCAGACCTAAATTCATCTGATAGTCTCGTCACATATCCCTGGCCTGTTTAGTTCAGGGGTGGACAGATCCTTAGGTTTGTCAAATCAGAATGAACTGTGGGATTTTTGCAATGACCTGCAAAAGAGGGTAACCAGAAAAGGAAGGAGTGGGAGGGGGAAAGACATGTCAGAAACCACGGTGCTAACTGTTTAAGCCAATTGACATTGGCTTACAACATGCAGGTCATGAAATACACAGACTTAACTAGGATAGAGAGCCAAAGTTTTTAGGAGTAGGCTAACAAGTTCATATTTGTGTCTGAGAAAAGTACTTCTGGGAACTGCATCTATAATAGACTTAAAAAAAAAATGTTGTTTAATGGCAAGGCTAGAAACAGAAAGACGATTATAATAGCCAAGTGAGTGCTAATGGGAGCCTAAATGAGGCAAATGATAGCAAGAAGAAGAAAAAAGGACAGAATAAGGAGGTAATCAGGAGGTAGAACAAAAATCAATAGGACATGGACACAGAATCAAGGAAGAGATTACGGTGGCAGGAGAAACAGGCGTGCAGCCGAGGAGTCTAGACAGATGGTGAGAGAGAGACTAGAGTATGGGTGAACTTGGGGAGGAAGTTAATGGATTCAGGTTTAGAATAGGAAGTTTTGATGAAGAAAGAGTGGAAATCCCAGAAGACTACCTAACAATCAGCCCACGTCAAATACTTTTTATATTATGATCCCTCTGGAAACCAGGACAAGTCAGTCTTCATTCCCTGTGAAGATGGATAATCATCTTGTCTCTCTGAAAATATTTATAGTTATTAAAGGTTAGGTAATAATTCAACTTCTTTTTAGGGTAAGCGATTAAACTGCCTTTTAAAATAAACAAATACAAACCTCTATCTCATACTGTAACACAAAAGTTAACTGGAGGTAGATCACAGATGTAAATATAAAAGCTAAAGCCATAAAGCTTTAGAAGAATATATGAGAGTATCTTCACAATCTGGGGGTGGGCAAAGATTTCTTAGAATACAGAAAGTACTAACCAGAAAAGAAAAAACTGACAAATTGAACTTAAAATTAAAAACTGGTCATCGGGGCACCTGGGTGGCTCGGTTGGTTAAGTGACTGCCTTCGGCTCAGGTCATGATCTCGGGGTCCTGGGATTGAGCCCCGAGTTGGACTCCCTGCTTAGCGGAGAGCCTGCGTTCTCCCTCTCCCGCTGCCACCCCCCACCCACCGTCCCAGCTCTTGTGCACGTGTGTGCTCTCTCTCTCTATCTGTCTCAAAACAACAACAAATTTCTTTTCATCAAAATATATCATTAAGAAAATGGGTAGACAGCCATGCGCTGGGAGAAAACATTCACAAAATGGATCTTTAACAAACGACCAGGATCCAAAGTATATAAAGAGATCTTACAAATCATTAAGAAAAAAAAAGATAAAAACCAATTTTAAAATAGGCAATAAACAGCACTTCACAAAGGAAGATATATGACTGGCCAATAAGCAAAGATAAACTGTTCCACATCACTAGTCATAAGGGAAACATAAACTAAAGCTACCACGAGCTACAACTATATACCCACCAAAATGACTAAAATTAAAATGACTGACGACACCAAATGTTGACAAGGATGTGGTACAACTGGAACCTCCATACATTGCTGGTTGGAGTATAAAATGGCAGACCCACTTTGGAAAATTGCTTGGCAGTTTCTTATAAAGTTAAACGTACTTCTACCCAATAACCAGCAATTCCACTGCTAGGTATGTACTCTAGAGAAATAAAAACATACGTCCACAAAAAGTCTTGTGCAAGAGGGGTGCGTGGGTGGATCAGTCGGTTAAGCTACCTTCGGCTCAGGTCATGATCTCTGGGTCCTGGGATCAATGGACCCTGCATGGGACTTTCTGTTCAGCAGGTAGTCTGCTTCTCTCTCTCTCTCTCTCTCTCTCCCTCTGCCCCTCCCCACTGCTCGTTCTCCCTCAAATAAATAAATAAAATCTTTATTAAAAAAAAAAGTCTTGTGCAAGAATGTTCAGAGCAAGCTTTAACCATAATAGCCCCAAACTGGAAACAACCCAAATGTCCATCATCTGGCAAATGGATAAATTGTGATTTATTCATACAATAATACTCAGCAATATAAAGCATCAAGCTATGGATGTACTCCAATTAACATGAATCAATTTAAAAGACGTTAATGCTAAGTGAAAGAAACCATACACGAAAGAATACATACAGTATAATCCCATTTATAGGAATAGGTAAAACTCTCCTTCAGGGTGGGGGTGAAGGGGTGGCAGGGATTAACCGGGAAGAGACACAAGGGAACTTTCTGGGGTTTTGGAAATGTTTTCTAGGTGTGTGGGTTACACAAGTGCATGCATTTGTCAACTCAATGTACTATAGGCTTCTGTGGATTTCACCATATGTAAATTATGCCTCATTAAAAGGAAAAAATAAACAAAAAATGATCTCTAATATAAATACCGAAAATCAATATGCTTTACTAGACCGAAGGAAACCTTTGTAATTCTAAGGCAAAAACAAAACACACCCACAACTTTTAAAAGGTAAAAACAAGTGGAAACGGGCCGACTAAAACATCACACGGACCACAAACCAACCGTGGGACTGTATGCAAATCACTTAAGCTCTCTGGGCCTCTGTTTTCTCATCTATAAAACAGGGATTAGAAAATCGACCTCACCAGGAATATGTAAAAATTACGCGTATGCAAAGCACCTGGCACACAGGGCCTTAGTAAATGGTAGTGGGGTAGGAAACAGCAATTAGAAAATGCATAAAAAAGATCCCCTTTACCTTTCTGGTATAATAGGCAATTATTTATTAATTTAAAGAAGAGTTTTATTTTAATATCTGCCCACAGCCCTATCCTTTTTTCATGAAAACTCTCCCCCTGTCGGATAACTGACCCTATGCCATCTGGACGGCTGGTGGGGGGAGAGGTGCCTTGCTCTTCAGTGACCCTGCTCCCTCATCTCAAAAATGTTCATGTGAAACGAAGTTTTGGGCAATCAAATTATATGTAAAGGTATGAGTGAAACTCACAAGTGTACATTGCTTTATGAAATGCAAAGACTTCTTATGAAGAGTGTCAGTACTAGAGCCAGGCATCCCATTTATTAGGTTTACCTAAGGTAGCATCCTTACATCTGCTAGAAAGCTTTCTAATTATCTTTCAAAAGGCCATGCTGTTTCCAAATGCTACAACACGCACAGCAATAACTACTTTCCGCAAAAAGCATGTTCAAACAGTAGACAAAGCTTGCAGAGTACTCTCCTTTTATCACACCAATGCTGTCTGGTTGGATTACAGCCAGCCACAGGGCTCAAGTAGATTTATCTTTCCTGTAGATCGTGTAAGTACATTTGCCTAATGCAGTGCCCTAGATTTTACAAATTACATTTGCTGGTGTACTTGCAAGTCTGCAGTTTTGAACATTTTCAAGGAGGACACAAGACATTTATATGCAATAGTCTGTCTTGACCATCAATAAAAAGCCTATTTTGAGGCCACCTGCTATCCTTTCGCTGTATTCAAAATTTCTGCAAAGCATTTCTTGGCTTTTAGCAAAGTCCGTGTCGAGCCAAGATGCTGATGGTCTATCTGCATTCAGACTACACAAAAAGAATCCACACATACCAAAGATCTGTTTGAAAGTCCTTAAGGCCAAAAAATGTCTATTGTGTGGCCGGTGATAGGCAAGGACTAAAGGAAACTTGAAACTATAAATAGCGCAAAGAACACCACAGGCCTGGGGAAAAATGTTTTGCTTAAAATGGCACAACGACACAATTCGACATGATGTCCTTATGATACTGAAAAAGTGAATCTGAACCAACAAAAAAACTCTGATGATTAAGAAGAATTTATTCTCACTAAACAGTTCAATATGCCATTTTAGTACCACTATTTCCTCAGGACGCAGTGGTATTCACTGCACAGTGGCTCGGGTCTAACTCTCCATCATGATGTCACAAAACCCGAAATGCAACGCAATCCGACTCAGTGTTGGTGCATGCAGTCCAGGGGTGCCAACAATCAACCTGGAGCAGGCACGGGGCCAGAAAGACTCCATCAGGTTTCCTCACTGCCCCCCGATAATCACTGCTCCCCATACAAACAAGTCCTTAAAAGCTCCAACCTAAAAAAAAGAAAAAAACCCAGATTTGCTGGCGGTGTCTAAGAAAGGTACAGGGGTCACCTGTCAATGAGCAGGAAAGTAAGGGGGTGTAAAAATGGCTTCCCCGGGCGGACTGAAACGCAGTAAATCACAAGCAAATCCCTTTCTAGAGTAACGGCTTTACACCAGACCTGTGGAGGGACTCGGGCACCGCGCTGCCAAGCAGCCCCCAACCGTTTCTCCTCCGGACGCGAACGCGCGCAGGAGACCCGACAGCAAAGGCGAGACCAGATGCGGGCAGCGAGAATGGGCAGCCCGGGGCTGCAAGCCCGACCGGGGGGGGGGGGGGGGGGGGGGGGGGGGAAGGGGGCAGAATGCTCTCCGTCACCCTCACGACCCTGTCGCGGCCCGTCAAAACACAAAGCCCAACGGGTGGGGACAAGAAAGAAAGGAATGGAAAACACGTGGTCCGCAGATCCGATGGGGGCTCCCGGGCCACCAGGTGCACTTCTACCGGAAGCGGAGGACGCGGCCACGGCCGCAGCCCACAGCACCCCCGACTCCGGGCCCCGGCCGGACCCCCGCCACAGGCTGGCCGAGCCGGGGATCGCGGACAGGCTCGCGCAGAGAATTAAGTTTCTAATAATACAACTTTAGGCGGATTATAGCCGGCGTCGCCCAACACCGAGGCCGCACTTGGGGGGGGGGGGCGGTGCGGGGCGCAGCGGGCGCGCGGGCCGGGGTCCCGGAGGGGAACGGAGGCGGGGGCTCGCGGCGCTGGCGCCTCCTCGCCGGCAGGTGCGCCCCCCGCGCGTCGCCGCGCTCACCAGGTACCAGACGCCGAGCAGGATGGTGCCGGTGCGGACATGGCAGCAGAGGCAGCAGCTGTTGGAGTAGAACCGCGTCCAGGGCGCGACCATCTTCATCGCTCGGGCAGCGGTGCCGTGGCGCGAGCGCGCGCCCAAGTTTGCAGGACGTCGGCCGCGTAGCTCGGGGCTCCTTGCGCGGCTGCTGCCGGCTCCCCCGCCGCTCCCGCTCCCGGTTCCGCTCGCCCGTTCGCCCGCTCGCCAGGGGCCCGCGCTCCGCGCCTCAGCCGAGAGCTCCGAGCGGCTGCAGCGGCCGGCCCCTGCGCTCCGGAGGGGGGGGGGGGGGGGGGGGGGGGGGGGGGGGGGGGGGCAACGCGGGGCGGCCCACGTGACCCGCGCCGGGGCCAGTGATGTCACCGCGGGCTCCAGCCAGCTGCGGGCGCCGCCGGCCGGGATAGATAAATCAATCATCCTGCACGCCCCCCCCCCTCCCCCCCCCCCCCCCCCGCCGACCCGGCCGGTCCGGGAGCAGGCCCGCGGTGGAGTTCCGGGCCTCCCCTCTCTCCTGTGGTCATCTGTGTAACTCTGTCACGGGTTTGAGATTCTTTTATGGTCTCGTTGGTTGTGGTTTCTCTCCTTCCACTTCTATTTTGCCGATGATCTGTAGATGCAAATGCCGTCACTGTTATCTTGCAAACTGGAAAAGGGAAAACTGCAGTCCTTCGAACCGCTGCTGGAGCCAGAGCAATTTGTCTCCGCTTCCCAGCTCAATTACTGTGGTAGTAACCTTTTTCCCAGAAAATAGGATGTGTGTCAAGGACATCCGCGCTGTGCTTCGGGTAGCATTTTTAATCATGACGGCAGCTCTAAAGAAACAATCATCGAGCCAGTTACTGCCTCAAGGTCTCTGAAGGACACAACGCAGAGCGTAAGGGGTACTGAAAGACAGGACTCCAATCAGGGGTTATTTCCTCCCATTTATTGTTTGGTCTCAAAGCGCCCTTGTCCTGGGTTAGCCGCTAATCACCGCTTAAGCTAAGCATCTCAGCTGAGTTAGATTATTAGCGCACGTCAAAGTTTCATTTCGGACTTGGAGCAACAGAAAAACTGGTCGGATTTAAATGTCTTAAGGACAGGTTATACAGGCGAGAAGGAAAGTGTTAGATGCGGTGGTTTAAGTGTGGGACTAGTTAGTTTGACGAGGTTGTAAAGCTGGCGCATTCTTAGTGCCTCCCTTAAACCCGGATCCGAAGGGACTGGAGCGTCTTCCCCAGAGACCCTCAGATGTGGGCCCTTAACTGGAACTAGTAAGTAACATCATTGTGGGAGATAATCAGAAAGAAGGAAGAAGGAAGATCAGCTTTTGTTTTGTTTTGTTTTCTGAGACTACAAATTTCTGTTTTCTCTCAAACCTGAGATAATTTTCTCTCTGGCGTCTCCATTTAATGTTCCGTTATACCCATAGCTACTTTTAAACGGCCATGGGACAAGCATGAATGCTCTGAGCAGGGATGGACATAGAGAATCAGGGTGGGGAGTGCTACTTTCCAAATTCAAACTGCAGACATGTTCTTCTAACGACCTCCAGCTTTGCCCTCCCCACCAGGATTTCAGATTCATTAGGCACATGATTCATTTGATTAAAGGGAATTTTATATTTCACAGAGCTTACTATTCAGGATTTGAATTTACAGACATTTGCCAAATGGCTCTAGATAAGAAGAGAGATGGAGAGTAGAGAAAATCTGGCTGGAGAAAGGAGATAAGGAGAGAAAAGGTACATCTGCAAGCAAAGTTTATGAAATAAAACTTAATGTCAGTATCTCTAGAGTTGTATTTATTTGGATGCAAGAGGATTGGGGAGGATTGGCAAAACAAATCCAGAAAAACAAAAACCCCAGAGGCTTCCCCAGGAAGTTACTCACAGCCGGGTGACTCGGGTGACTCTACTCATTCTCAAACAGCGGCATATTTACTGGAGTACTGATCGCAGTGGGACAGGTCTTTAGACAGATCACCTTGTTCTCATCCCTGAGCCCCTCAGCTTCTGGGGCCACAGAGCAAAGAGCAAAGACAATAGCCTCCATACCCTTAGTCAGGTTGCCCTGCAAGTCGCTCACCCCTCCTCTCCCATTCTTCTCTCTCTCCATGGTGCCTTCATCACGGGAGGAGATGGGGACACGGTAGGGACTCCATTTTAGAAAAGCCCCATTTACTCATGCTCCATAGTTCACCTTGCATCTGAGTAAACCAGAAAAGCTATGTTCATCATTCTCTGCGTTTCATCCTAGGCCCCCAAACACCTGATAACGTCTAAAAAGAACTGGATCCCAAACATGTTCCAGGACATTCGCCTCAAACAAACCTCCATGGACACTGGCATCAATACCCCACCTTCAGTAATTTGTGGAATAACATCTATCATTTACCTGACACTTGCCTTTGATGGGACTCAACCCTGGATTCCTAAAGGAACACGTGCCCTGGACCCCTTTCCAATATAAACCCCTAACCCCAAGCAACCAGGAGGCTCACCTCTCCTTTTCTGAGTCTCCCAGACACTCCGTGTGCTGTACTGTATCACTTACACTATTCAGTAAACTGCTCTCACTTCCTTCTGGCTCACAGCTGATTACCATCTTTGGCAAAGTCAAGGACCCTCTGGTCCTCGAACAGGGCCTGCCTCCGTCCTTACCACATTTTAAAGCCTTTTTACCATTAGGACTTCAGGCCTTGCAACCTCTCTGTCACCCAGGTCCCTTCCCTTGCCTTCTTGTACTCCCCATTTTTCTCGCCCTGAATCCTCCCCTGGCCCCCTTCTTCTAAGTGCACGGATTTTCCAATGAACTGAAGGAAATTTTTCTTTCCATCAGATAAAGCCACTCTCATTTCTTTTCCAAATCTCTTCTTTTCTAGGACTAATTGTATTTCAATATATCTGTTAGTGATCCAACATACCCAGGGTCAGCTTGAGTGGTGCCCGGGTATAGGAAATAAAGACATACATGTTGCAAAGATGAGAATATTCTGCCCCCGCTCCCAAAGCTGACAGTGTCATCCAGTGAGCCAGTCACAATGGCGCTAGTCAGAATGTGTGCCGAGTATCCCTATAGGTAAAAACAAAATACAAAGGGAAAGCAGGGAGGGGCCAATTACATTATAACTAGGGGAAGTTAGCATTTCAGTTGGGCCTTGAAAGGGTGAATAGAACATAGACCAGGAACATAGACAGAGGGAAAGGAAGAAACACTTGCTCTGGGGTTTGCATCGGACCAGACACTCTTGCGAGGTAGGGAAGGTCTCACTGGAGCTACCTCTATGACCTGGGTAAGGGTCTGTCCCGTGAGATACCTCAGGACCCCCCTTCAGAGGCTGAGAAAATTAAAGAGCTACTACTGTCTAGCTATCCTGGAAAGGAAAAAGGGAGGCAATGCCTTCCGTGGATGTGTTGGAAAAGCCCCACTGTCTATGGCAGAGGGTGCTGTTGAATGTCTTCTTCAATGATGGAAGTACTTCTCAGTCCTTGATGGTACAAAAGAAAACCTTATAGGTCTCCTCACACACTCTCCAAATAAACCAGGGATCTGTTCATTCGTGTGGTCATGAATTTGGTGAATGAAAACTTTCCGGGTGCCTCCTTGGAGCTGAGTGAGCATGGCTGTCAGCTCAGAGAACATGAGATAGTTTCTATCTATAGGGATCTCACAATTTCAAGAGGGAAATAGAGAAATAAACAGAAAGTCACATAATAGCAAGATAAATGCTACCGTATGTTTAGCACAAGGTGCTATGAGAGCCCCACATCTCAGTTTGGGGAAGACCAGGGAAGTGACATCTAGGCTCCTTTATGTGGGGTAAGTTGGACTTGGCTAGGGAGAGAGACGGAGGACCCCCTCAGACAGGATGGGAGCGGGACATGCAAGGGCCCAGCATCTGGCAAGCTCACAAGTTTAGAAACAGCAGGTAGTATGATAGCTGGGAGTTAACATTTGAAGGGAAGGGGGGCAGAGTAGAGCAGATGGGGCTAAGGAGGTTTTAGGGGTGTCAGTATAGGCAGGGGAGGTAACAGAAGATGAAAAGCTTTTCATGCCATGTTGCACGGAGAGGTTTGGAGCAAATCTCCTAAGGAAATGGGGAGCTTCTAATCTAAATATTGAGCCCGTATTAAATCCATATGCCTCCATGATCAGTTAATGTCACAAGCTTAAGGCACATACAAATGAGATAGGCAGGACTGGCTATATTATTTGTGGGGTCCTGTGCAACAGTGAGAATGGGGGTAGGGTTCTCATTTCAAAGTATTCAGCATTCCAAGATGGTGACATTAAACCACACGTGGGCTCTTCTAAGCAGGTGCTTAGACCCTGTGCTGCTGCCAGGGTCACACGCCCACGAAGCTGGCCCTGGAAATAGGTCCCATGTCTCTCTTAGAGATTAAAAACAAAACCAACAACAAGAAAGGGAAAAGCTGTCAGATAACAAAGAACTATCTCATAGAAGCTGTGATAAATGTCAATTTTATAGGAATGTGTGGAAGAAAATAAGTAGTATGTCAGATGATTCATCGAAGAATCTGGACCTTGTCCCAGCCGAGGCGGGGGGGCGGGGGGGGATGAGCAGGACTGTGACGGTCAGAACATGGAGCTGGCTCCAGGCCTGAATTACAGCCAAGGTGGAAGTGAAAAATTATGACTGATGTGCTCTCAGAGATGCACGTAATTAATCATATATTTATTAAAGCACACATTTGGGGTTTGGTCAGGTTTTGGATGGGGTTTGTGAGAAGGAATGCATAAGACAGAATCCCTGCGGCTAAGAAACTCACGAAATAGTGAGAGGGACAAAGATGGGCGGAGGGATTCATTCGTGGGAGAGAGTGTGGCTAACAATTAAGCAACAGTAGTCTGATCCATGGTGATATTAATATGCTACTTCAGTTTTTTATCGGTGTGTAAAGATCTGGTTATGCAATCAAATACATCTGTATCAGTTAGAGCCCAGGCAGGAAAACAGGGAACATTCTAGAAATTCCACACAGAGGGAAGGTAATATAGGAAATTGGTTGCTGCCGTAAAGTAGTTTCCAAGTGCTGTCTTGTCCCAGTTTTGTAGTCAGAGCTCAAAGCTCTCAACTCCCCCTTGCAGACAGTTTTTGCTAAGCCCCCTCCCCAACTACTTCCCTTATCAGGCCCTAACACGCTTAGGTTATAAGACACACTTCCTCAAGTGAGCTACCTAACACACAGGGGTGGCCCTTTCTTCCTTGGGTCTGTGGAATTTTCCAAAATACCCAATCCCCAGGGAATCCCTCACAACCTAGCTAACCTCAGCCTGTTTGCCATACATAAGCTATCTCTCTCTCTTTTTTTTTAAAGATTTTATTTATTTATTTGTCAGAGAGAGAGCACAAGCAGGGGGAGCGGCAGGTACAGGGAGAAGCAGGCTCCCCGCTGAGCAAGTCGCCCAATGCGGGACTTGATCCCAGGACCCTGGGATCATGACCTGAGCCGACGGCAGATGCTTAACCGACTGAGCCACTCAGGCGTCCCCATAAGCCATTTCTTATAGTTCCAATTTGCTGTTGCCCTGTCCGCAGGTGCGACCCCCCCCACCACCATGACGCCCTGCCTGGCTGTCTTCTTTCACTGGGAGCTGTAATTAACAAAGAATTCTGCCTTTCACCTATCCTGAAGTGTCATTGTATTGTGTCCCACCATCAAAAGAAAAGTTATATGGGGTACCTGGGTGGCTCAGTCGTTAAGCGTCTGCCTTCAGCTCAGGTCATGATCCCGGGGTCCTGGGATCGAGCCCCACATCAGGCTCCCTGCTCGGCGGGAAGCCTGCTTCTCCCTCTCCCACTCCCCCTGCTTGTGTTTCCTCTCTCGCTGTATCTCTCTCTGTCAAATAAATAAATAAAATCTTTAAAAAAACAAAAGAAAGAAAAGTTATATTTTACAGCAGGATTGCACCCAGGTGAGAAGTCAGAGGAGAGACAAAGAGGCAAGCCCAGGTATTGGCAAAGGGAAGAAGGAAGCTGCCCCCTCCTGTTTGGCTAGAGTCCAGACCATGGCAGGAAGGATGACCACCAGAGGTCAGCACTGTCAGACGTGTGTGACCACTGTTGGGAACACCTCCCAAAGGAGAGAGAAAAGAGGAGGATGCCTTGGCCTCTCCCCTGCACCCACCCTCCAGTCTTTTACCAGTGCTTCCCATTGGCTGAACTCCCAGGAACTAGTAGACAAGGGGTCTGGAAGACATACTTTCCCGTCATGCAAAACCAGTAGGGGTTACACCCATGCTCACAGCAGCATTACTCATAACAGCCAAAAGTTGGTATCAACCCAGGTATCTGTGTACCCCTACGATGGAATATTATTCAGCCTTCAAAAGGAAGGAAATCATGCCACATGCTACAACATGGATAAACCTTAAAGACATGATGCTAAGTGAAATAAGCTAGTCACGGAAAGAAAAATACTGTCTGATTCCATTCATATAAGGTATCGAACATAGTCAAATTCACAGAAAGTAGAATGGTGTTTGCCAGGTGCCTGGGGGACAGCCGGGGGAGGGCGGAGGGGCGGGAGGAAATGTGAAGTTGTTGTTTAGTGGATATAGAGTTTCAGATATGCAAGAAGAAAAAGTTCTGGAGATCTGTTTCACAGCAATGTGAGTATACTATACTTAAGTATACAGTACACTTAAACAGGTTAAGATGGTAGATTTCATGGTATGTGTTCTTTTTTTTTACCAGAATGAAACTTTTTTAAAGAAATGAAATTTTTTATTTCAATTTTTATTTAAATTCTACAAAGAAATGAAATTCCGATACATGCTATCATGTGGATGAACCTGGAAGACATGCTATGTGAAATAAACCAGTCATAAAGGACAAATACGGTAGGACTCCATTTATACGAGGTACTGAGAGTAGGCACATCCATGGAAGACAGAAAGTAGAACAGAGGTTACCAGTGGTTGGGGGTGTGGGGATGGAGAGTTACTGTTTCATAGGTACAGAATCTCTGTGTGGGGTGATAAAAATGTTCTGCAAATGGGTAGGGGTAATGGTCACACAACACAGTAAATGTACATAATGCCACTGAGTTGTAAGCTCAAAAATGGTTAAAAGGCTAACTTTTGTGTTGTGTGTATTTTACCACACAACACAAAAGAGCAGGGGGAGGGAGGAGAATGGATTGAGAACAAGCCGGCAAGTTGTCGAGGCAATGGACAATCTAACCCTGAAATGTTATCAAGTACAATTTATTTTCTTTGATGATCTAGAAAGGCAGAATCTTGCAATGACTTAGGTTCTGAAGCAGGAAGACCGGTTAATCTACCCTTTCTCAGTTTGTAGCATTTCATAATAAATGGGCATGAGTTCAAGACCTAATTTGCCAATGATTGTGTCTTTGGGAGAATCACTTAATCCCTCTGACTTTTGTAAAATGGGACTGCTAGTCCTACTTTTCTGGTTGTTGGGAGGTTATTACAGAGCAAAGCATGTTAGATGCTTTGCACAGAGAAAGGGTAGTAAATGGTAGATTTAGACAAAATTCACATTATGGAGCACCTGCTAGTGTTTTACATTTATTAGGTAAGGCTCACAACAAACCTGGAAGCTGGGTATTAAGCTGCCCATTTTTCAGATGGGAAACTGAGGCTCAAAGACTTTAAGTGTCTCGCTGCAAGGCAGGGTCCGGGCTAGGATTTGGATCCAGGATGGTCTCACAGAACTTGAGTGCATTCTTATTTATTTATTTATTTATTTATTTATTTATTTATTTATTTATTCATTCATTCATTCATTCATTCATTCATTCATTCATTCATTCATTCATGAGAGACAGAGAGAGAGAGAGAAGCAGAGGGAGAAGCAGGCTCCCAAGGAGCAGGGAGCCCGATTCGGGACTCGATCCCAGGATCCTGGGATCATGACCTGAGCCGAAGGCAGTCGCTTAACCAACTGAGCCACCCAGGTGCCCAAAAATACATCATTTTGAAGGCAAAATTGAGAGGCATACTTTTTAGGGAAAAAAATGAAGCACAATGTATTATATCCAGGTATAAAAATCACACAATCATCAAAAATGCCAGTCAGTCAGAGGAAGGAACTGAGGGAAAGATGAGACACTATTCAATGACCACATTATTGTTTTGTCCAGTTATTCCCACAAAGAATTGGGAAACAGTATTACCCCAGGTCTTAAGGATTTAACAAGATCATTGTATTTCAGAGCTGAGAAGCGTTTGGAGTCAACTTGAATCAGTGCCTTTATTTCACAATTGAGAACCTGAGGCCCAGAGAGACAGAGCAATTTGTCCAAGGTCACACAGACAATTTGCGTCAGAAGAGAGCTTTGTCCCCACAAGGCAGGACCTCCCAAAACTGATCAGGAATAGACTGAGGGGGGAAGGCTGGCTATCTGTCTGTGGTCTGTGTGAAGTACGTGGCAGCTATAGGAGGTGTGAGGTGAAAATTCCTGAGGTGTTGGAGGTGATGGCATGGAACAGGAGCAGGGTGCTTACGTGGAGAGGACTGGTCTTCTTCTGGTGGAGCGTGGACACCATAGCACATCAGGAAATGCCTAGAGACTGTACCCCAAGACCATCGTCTGTAGTGGTTTTCTGAAGTGCTGCCTGTGGGGGTCACCCTGACAGGCAGGAGCTTCACTGGAAGCTCCCTTGAGCTGACCTTAGGACTTGGTGAGACCCGTAGTGAAATTGAGTTCTTGAGACCTCAGGATTCTGAAGGCTCCTGGCCATGATCTCACTGCTTCTCTTCCCTGTCTGTCTGACCAAATCATCCACAGGCATTGCTGTTGTTGGTGTGTTTTAGTTTTGTCTTAGTAGTCTGAGGAAGGTTTTCTTTTTTTTCTTCTTCTTCATTGATTTGTTTATATTTTGCTGTGGTTTAAATAATACTCAGAAATAAAGAGTGCATTTAAATTTCCTTTCCTTCCTGAAATGGGGGATTTAGATTAAGCAAATACTGGGGAAGTTTTCACAAGGGTATTTTAATTTAGTGAGTCAACCATTTTAGATTACAGGGAACAATCCCTCTTTACCTGTGCCAAGTCCCTTGCTGCAGAGAGGATTTATCGCATTCCGGGGATGTGCTTGAGAAAAGGCTGAGGGCATTTTGCTTATGCAAATGTTTGGCAGTCTCTCTTGTTTTCCCCGTGGGGAGAAATTTGCATTTTGAAAAATGAACTGTGCTCATACCCATGAGTCCATACTGAAATAAATAAATGATTGAATAAATAAATAAGTAGGGAACAAAAGATAAATCTCTTGGTGCAGGAAAATCCCAAATAATTTATGTAGATACTTTGCCAGCAAGGAGATGGAGCATAACTTCCCACCCCATGAATGTGGGCTGCATACAGTGGCCTTCTTCCAAAGATCACAGTATGGAAAGTGGGGCAAAGAGTAACTTGGAGAAACCTGACAAACACGACCTCGGCCAGGTGATCAAGCTCAACAGCAACAATGGTGTGAGGAAAATGGCACTTTACCTCTATGGTCTTCCAACCCTGGTCTCATCATGAGACAAATATTAACAAATCCCACTTGAGGGACATTCTCCATAATATCTGAGAAGTACTCAAAACTGTCAAGGTCATCAAACACAAGGAAAATGAGAAACTGTCATAGCCAAGAGGAGCCCAAGAAGATGTAACGAGTAAATGTAATGTGGTATTCTGGATGGGATCTTGGAACAGAAAGAGGTCATTAGAGGAAAACTAAGGACATCTGAATAAAGTCTGTACCTTAGTTAATAAGAATGAATCAATACTGGTTCATTAATTGCGACAAATGTACAGTGCTAACGGAAGGTGCTAATGGAGGAAAGTGAGGGTGGGGTGTATGGGGACTTCTGTATTGTAGTAGTCATTGTTCTGTAGATTTAAACTATCCTAAAAAAATAAAGTGCATTTTAAAAAAGACAAAAAAGTGAATTTTGCAGTAATGAGGAGAGGAGGAAATATGGTCCAACAGTATTCGACAGAGGGCCTGGCTGGCTCGGTCAGTAGAGCGTGTGACCCTTGATCTCGGGGTCATGAGTGTGAGCCCCACATTGGGTGTAGAGATTACTTTAAAAATTAGAAAGTAAATAAAACAGTATTAGACAAAATTTTTAAGTGCTTGGATGATTATGAAAACAAGTTTTTGAAGAACTCTAAATTTGCTTTGACACCACTTATGCTGAGTATATTAGTCTCGACATGTTCCTTATAGAGGGAGAAGAGGATGTTTTGTGATTTAATGAAAATATGACAAACATTTAAGTAGATTAAATGAATCTATAATATTCCTCAAAGTGCATTTTGCTTATCACTGTATAAGTGCCCCCTTTGAATACCTGGTAATTTTTTTTATTGGCTAAAGGATTTAAAGCAAAGAAATATGCCGCTTTTGACTTAAAATGTTCATTAAGAGTTAACTCATTTAATTTTTCATTAAGCCTTTATTATTCCAATAAAATGCCCGTTGTGTGACAGTTTTTTAAATTATTTTCCAGTTCATTTTATTTTACAATTTTCTTGGGATTGTTTTTGGGCAACAATTTCCTTGCCACTCCCCACTTAAAAAATTATTTAACATTGGGGCACCTGAATGGCTCAGTTGTTAAGCATCTGCCTTCAGCTCAGGTCATGATCCCAACGAGAAGCCTGCTTCTCCCTCTCCCACTTCCCCTGCTTATGTTCCCTCTCTCGCTGTGTCTCTCTCTGTCAAATAAACAAATAAAATCTTTAAAAAAATTATTTAACATCAATACATTCTTCATTGTGATCTCTCAAGACCCGACACAGTGCTAAGGTTGGAGGATATCATAAGATCTTTCAGAAACTGAGAATTGAGTAAATATTTCTCTGTTATGATCACACACCCAGCTTGAAGCAATTAATAGTGGTCTACATTGTTCAGTAGGTGAGTAGTGGAGAACATTTCATGTTCCTTTTAGGTCCAGGGACCGGGGTAAAAGAAAGGGGATGATTTCTCCCCAGTATACAGAGATTAGGAGATGAACTTGCTGCAAAAATGGGGAAACCCCTCCACCCTGATGTTAACAATGCCAGTATAGCATTTTGGTTGGACAGCATGGCCCAGCAAGAAGAAGCTGGAATTCTAACTGTAGCATTCATCTCTGGGACCTTCAACAAACAGTTACTGAGTCTTCAGCTCCTGCCAGGCACTCTACTGCATGTAGATTGAATGGGAAGTCCCCAAACCCACTTCTCTTCTCTCTGCACACATGGGTAAACCATATTTCCCAGGTTTCCTTCAGCTACATGAGGCCCTACGTCTGAGTTTGGGGCATGGAAGATGGATGAAAGTGATGTGCCTCTTCCAGGACCTGCCCATAAATATCCCCTATACAAGCCTCCACTTTCTCTCTTCTCTGACAAAAACATAAAAATAAGCTTAAAAATTCCTGCTAATGGAGCACAGTAGTAGGTTTTAGACAAATACTTGGTGGGTGACCTGTGTGTGTGTGATTCTCTGATTTCAAGATGCTAACACCTGAAAGAGATCTCTTGGGTAGCTGTTGCTGAGATTATTAAAAGTTAATTAGCATTTTTCATACTAAATTCCCTCCAAAACACATTTTTTGAGTTTGTTTGGCCAACTGAGTGATGATTGAAATAAAATTCCTAAATATCATTTATCTCCTATTAAGTCAACTATCCCTTCCATTATCTGTTCCGTTTCTAACAACACAATTCCAACACAGTTTATCTTGAAGTCTTAGTCCAATCTTATTTCAAACATTTCTTCTGCACTATGACTAATATGCTTAGTGACTTGACAGGAGACCATTGTTATCTCTGTAAAACATTTTGCTGCATAGCAGAAACTCCTAGATTCTGGGACCTTCTGCCATTTTTTTTTTCCTGCGCTGTGATTCTCAGGTCAATGATTGCAGTTACTGTTCTTTTAGATTCCAGAGAATGTATAAAACTTACAATAAAAATAATAATTAAAAACTGTTCATCTTGATACAGTTTTCCTCAAGAAGTCCAGACAACTCCAGGGAAGGGTTATAAGATAAGAGAGAAAAACAAGACAAACAGCAGCTGAAGCCAGACAGAATTCCTAAGTGTTTGGAAGCAAATGTATCCACATCTGTCTTATTTAAAAGATGGCACATCCTTGTGGTATTTGACAGAACAAGAGGTCAGAATTCTCCTGTGCTTCATTCTGCGCTCGGTGTCCTGGCCATGAGTAGGTCAAATGACGTCCATCATCAAACAAAGATAATGGTAGCAAGGAGAATCATGGAGATGGACAATGGGATTGTTTACATCCAAAGCAAAATGTTATTATTTTTTTTTTTTTGAGAAAAGACATTTCTTAGACCTTGACCATCATGATTCATCCCTCTCCTGGAATTCAGTGGCTCTGAAGTTCTGGCCTCCCCCTAAAAGTTTCCCTGGTGTGATTTCTCCCCGAGGGAGCACTGTCCATGTCTAGCCGACAAGTGGTGTTTGTCTCCCTGTGAAGTACCCTGGAGCCCTGTTTGCGTCCTTTGTCCCTGCCACTATCCCTCTCACCTGGAGTGCTGCAGAGGCCTTAGCGTGACCAGCTGTTCCTGTCTGCCTGCGACTGGGGGTTGGGGGGTAACGGGGAGGTCCCAGAATGCAGAACTGCCAATGTGAAGCCTAAGAAAGTCCTGGGAAAGCTGGGAGGAGTTGGTCACCCCAAGCAGCCTCTTCCCTGGTATCCTTGCCTTTCCCCTAGTTTCTCTCTCTAATCCATTGTCCACAGAACAGCCAGAAATGCAGACGAATCCAGTCGTGTCACTCCCCTGCCAGAAATCCTTGGAGGGCCTCCTAGTGCATTAAAGCTAAGCCACTTCAGAGGGCATACAAGGTCCTTATGATTTAGCCCCTGCTGTCCCCTGGCTCCATCACTCAGGGACACTCTTCCTCTTCCCATCTACCAGATCCCTGGCCCCCCCCCACCCCCAGCAAGCTGCACTGTGGGTTCCAGCCACACATGCTTTCTTCGGCCGGTGCATGAGGCTCCCTTCTCATCCCCAGGCCTTCTTCCCTCTAACCAAATGCTCTTCTTCACTTCGGTGATCTGTCTGCCCAGGTCTCGCCCTACTGTCGCCTCCCCAGGACATTCTTGTCTGACTTACCCTATTTGAGTTAGGTGCCTATATCCATTGGCATGATTTTGATTCCCCAAAACAGAAATGCGATTATTGTGGCTTTACAGGGTAGAAATTCAATTTCTCTCTCATGTGGAATGGACGTGGAGCTGGATGGCCCGGGGTGGTTTGGAAGCTGTGCAGTCCCTGGGGACCCAGGTGCCTTCCTTTCTGTACCTCCATCCTAGCTTGGAGCACCTCGTGGTCCAGGCTATTTCAGCCATCGTGTCCACCTCGCGGGCAAAGTGTTTGAGATTCTGTATTTGTCTGATTGGTAGCTATTAATCGTAAAACCAGATGAACGGCCACGGTCATTGGCATCTCCCATCCACGGCCCATTCTCTGAACTGCCTCCTTTACCTGACTGCCACACACCAGGCATTTCCTGGCATTTCCCTGACCCTAGATCGCCCCAGGGCCACCGACCAGACCACAGGGACAGCTCCTCTGCCCCAAAACCTGCTGGAATTATTCCAACTAGCCAATCCCAAGCTTGCCTGTCCCTCAGAGGACACGATCAAGGCTGTGGCCGATGCTTGCCCTCGCACCTGCTTCCGCTTGCTGACGGAACCTGGTGCCTCCCTGTGTGGCCCTGTGCGGTGGGGACTGCCCCTTCTTCCTATTACTGTAAGGCATAGATTCTTCTTCCCATGGCATTAGCCCCTCCGTGCCATCACTCAGCCTCCTTTATAAATGAAGACCCAGGCACAGATCACAAAGTGACCCCCATCCTTTCAGGCAGCCTTCCCGGACCCACAGCACACACAGTGTAGGGTCGCAACCCGTCTCCTCCCGCGGCTAGTGCCAGAGGACGCTGGGAGGGTGCAGTGTCGTCCCAGTTGCATCAGGGTTCTGTCATGGTGACCTCACTGTTGGCCCTCCTGGCCCTCCATGCTCCTCCGGTGCTAGCATTTATCCTCTTGTCCCCCGCCACCGGCTTGCTTGTCTGGCCTCTAGGCCGGTAAGGCGAGCGCTCCATCTGTCACGACGCCTTGGTGGCTGCCGAATCCCTGCCCCTAGCGCAGGCCCTTGAGCCGTGGAGATGCTTAGTGCTGCGGAAGGAGCGCGCAGCTTCTTGACTGTGGGCTTGGGAACGCCCGTGACGTGCGTCCACCCTGTGCGGTTCAGCCCGCCTTCTCTATAAATGGGCAGCACGTCTGACACGGATGCGTTTATTCAGGTGGTCCCTGAACAAACACTTCGTGGAGCAGCTAAGTCGGGCTTGTTGTAGTTCAAGGAGCCGAAGTGGGCTAACCAGACACGGCGTCTTACTCAGTACTGTGCTCAGAACAAGTTCCTACCAGCAGATCTAAGCCCTGCTGGGCCCACCTTCCTTTCTCCTTCAGATGTGTTTAATGCTATGCTTTCCACAGTAAGTATTCAATAAATCTCAATTGAGCCGCCACTTGAAACAAGGACAGAGTGGGAGATTTTTAATGTCCTCATTATCATCCCAATTTCCTCCTTAAAAATGTTACTTGGTCATTCTTCCCTTTTAAGTTTTATAGCCCCAAAGAAACGAACAATTGGATAATAAGGGCTGGATATAAATTCTAATTCCCTTTCCTGACACGTGTCTTTGTCACACTTTGTACTGTTTTCCTTTGAAATTTCATATTGTAGAAATTGATGTAGAATAGGTTTTTGGAGTGAGCTGAGCCACACGGTGTCACACGGGGTTATCTTTCCTAGTGCCAGGTTCTTAGGTTTAAGGTCTGGTGTGGCATGAAAGACCCCAGCTACCATTATCTCTCTGTACAGATTCTTTTTCTTTCTTTCTTTCTTTCTTTTTTTTTTTTAGAGAGAGCGAGAGTGCTTGAGGGGGGAAAGGTAGAGGGAGAGCGAGAGAGAATCTTAATCAGGCTCCATGATCAGTACGGAGCCCAACACGGAGCTCGACCTCAGGACCCTGAGATCATGACCTGAGCCGAAACCAAGAGTTGGATGCTTAACTGACTGAGCCACCCAGGTGCCCTTCTCTGTACAGATTCTTAAAGATATTTTTTTCCTAAACCTGATATCTGAGAAAATAAGTTCAATTCCAATCAGTTATTCAAATAACAATAATATTTTTCTATTTTTAATCATATATATACACACTTACATATATATATATTAAAGATTTTATTTATTCATTTGAGAGAAAGAGGGAGAGGGTGCACATGCAGGGGGAGCGGCAGGCAGAGGGAGAGGGAGAAGCAGGCTCCCTGCCGAGCAGGGAACCCGATGAGGGGCTCAATCCCAGGACCCTGGGACCATGACCTGAGCCGAAGGCAGACGCTTAACCATCTGAGCCACCCAGGCACCCCACACATATATATTTTTAAAATATTTGTTCACCTGCCTTTCTTATGATGATGGTGACAGAAATGGATTAAAGAACTGTGTCCTAACTTGAGAGTCTCTCAAACAATAGATCCCTAGTCTATTAGTGTCTGTGCAATGGGGCATATAACATGGAATGGGGGTCTCCCAAACAAGATAACACCATTTTAATTAATTAATGTTAGTGCAGCGGGGTCTAAACACTAAGTGGTTCCTTTTGTTCCATCTGTGCCTTCTGTCATCCGTTTTCTGTTGAGTCCTCCTTTCCTGTCCTGTAGAGACATCCAGAAGATTCCATAATTTCCCAGTCTTTTCCAGTCCTTAAATCTTAGTCCCTGTATAGCTCTGATTTAAATTTCACCCCCCTCCCTCTTCCCCCTTCCTGCACTCAGCAGGCTAATAATGGCTTAGGGATTTGGAGGTAGATGGAGCTTGTCCTCTGCTTTCATTTCTTTCTTGCTCCTTCCTGGAGTGGAGGAGAGGGCTTGTGATCAAGCCTGGGGCCTCCCCACCAAGCGTACTCCAGTTTCTCCAGAGTGTTAGGGTGTCAGCTGGGAGAGAGACAGGCTCTGAGCCTTTTTCCGACTGCTGATCTTCTCTCGGGGGTTATGATGGTTAATTAAAATGCACCATGGCCCTTGCCTAGGCTACAGTGCCCAATCGTTTGGTCAGACACAAGTCTAGATTTGCTGTGAAGGTATTTTTTAGACCTGATTAACATTTAAATCAGTAGACTTTGAGTAAAGGAGATTATTCTCCGTAATGTGGGTTGGCCTCATCTCATCAGTTGAAGGCCTTAAGACAAAAGCCCAAATCCCCAGAAGAGAAGGAACTATGCTTCCAGACCGCCTTTGGACCCAAGATTGCAACATCGATCCCTGCTGGGATTTCCAGGCTGCCGGCCTGCCATGCAGATTTCAGGCTTGCCACCTCCCACCACCGCATGAGCCAGTTTCTTAAAATAAATCTGTCTCTCAGAAATGAGCTATCAAGCCAGGAAAAGACATGGAGGAACTTAAATGCATATTACTAAGTGAAAGAAACCAATCAGAAAAAGCTACACATTGTATGATTCCAACAGTATGACACTCTGGAAAGGTAGAACTATGGAGACAGTAAAAGGTTCAATGGTTGTCAGGGTTTGGAGTGAAGGGAGAGATGAATAGGTGGAGCACAGAGGATTTTCAGGGCAGTGAAAATAATCTGTATGATACCATAATGACATGTACATGTCATTATACATTTGTCCAAACACATACAAGGTCCAACACTAGAGTGAACCCTAAGGTCAACTATGGACTTTGGATGATAATCATGTGTCCCTTGTCCTCCCCCAGCAAACATACCATTCTGGTGGGAGATGTTGATAATGGGGGAGTCTGTACATGTGTGAGCACAGGTATATGGGAAATTTCTGTAACTTCAGCTCAATTTTGCTGTGAACCAAAAACTACTCTAAAAAAATAATCTTAGTTTAAAAATCATTTTAAAATCTCATATATATGTATGTATTTTCTCTTAAGACCCTCAACTGATCAGATGAGGCCCACCCACATTATGTGTGTATGCACACACACACGCACCCGCATTTTATTGGTTCCATTTCTTTGGAGAACCCCAATAAGGGCTTTCTCTGCTTCTCTGCCATCACTGACTGGTCTGTATCAGTGGCTTCTATGTTCAGAAGAGTTTCTCTTGAACACCTCTTTATTTGGCTGGGATGGCGGTGAAGAACATCTCCTCCTTCCACCTTACAGAGAGGGGAGGGAAAGCCACAGTGAGCTGCTCTAAGCCAACCACATTCTACTCTTGTGACTCTCTTCCCATCTCCCCTCCACAGTCTTTTTGGGTGAGAATCGGGGATTGACAAGATGGGAGAACGTGGACCAGGATGGTGCCTGGGGATGGCAGTTCTTTTTAGAATGTGGGGTTCCTTAGCGCTCCTCGGTCCTCAGCTGTAGACCTCAGTGGTCAGTTCCAGGACAATGGGAAAACTTCAACTCAGCATCAGTTACAGTAAGTTTTCAGGATGCTACCAGGCATTCCTTGAAAAAGAAGAGTTCCAAGTCCCCAATATATATTTGGGGTAACTAAGTGAAATAGAGTGAAACACTTTAATACCAGGTTTCTCTGAAACTTTAACACAATGATGTGAATGGCAAGCTCCTTCAAGAGGAAACGACATGCTGGGATTCCTGAACCTTGACTCTGGAACTCAGCTTTGAGACTTAACTAGTAATAACTCCCAGAAGTGTTTCACAGAACAGTGGGTTGGGAAATAGGGAGTTAGCGAGGCAGCTGAGATCCTGGCTCTCCCTTGCTCCTTTCCAACTGTGCAGCCTCTCCGGGATTTAGGACTAATTACTTGACTTTCTGAGCTTTTGTGAGCATCTGAGGATAACATACACAAAGCACCTACTAGAGAATCAATGTTCCATAAGTGATAGCTATTACTTAGTAAAAAAAAAAAAAACAAAAACACCCACAATTCAGAATTTAGACCCCTTAAGAGTATATCACACATTCAATTGTTCTTACAACAAAAGAGTCATTGGTAAAATATACCTACTGATGGTAGGATGGGTTATGAGTTGACTCCATATCCATGAACATCAGATCTTAAGAGGTCTAAATTCTGAATTGTGGGTGTTTTTGTTTTTTTTTAAGATTTATTTATTTGTTTGAGAGAGAGGGAGGGAGCACGCATGAGTTGGGAAAGGGGCAGAGGGAGAGAATCCTCAAGCCTACTCCCCACTGAGCGTGGAGCCCAATACCAGCTCAATCTCACAATCCCCAGGATCATGACCTAAGTCGAAACCAAGAGTCCCATCTGCTCAACCAACTGAGCCATCCAGGTGCCCCTGAATTGTGTGTTTACAAACATTTCTGCTATCATCACTCTTTATTTTTCTCTGTTTCAAAATTGGTACATGGAGGAAATCTGAGCATTTTTCCTAACTCTAAGGTCTGGACAGTGTTTATACTGGTCAAGTTAATTTTAAAGAGATCAGTGAAGTCACAGAGAATGGTTAAATATTAGAAAACTTGATTTCCTTTTACAAACATGCAATGAGTAAACACAATTTCCTACAACAAACAAACAAGTAAAGCCGACAGGACGTGTCCTGAGATAAGAGGGGTTGGGATATAATTAGATTGTCCCCATCCTCTGCCCAGCCCCCTTCTCAGGGGCAAGAGGGGACTCTGAAGGGGGAGTTTCTCGTCTTCTTGCGGGGAGGTTGAGAAGAAACTGCCTTGTGATGATCATTCAAAACCTTAGCCCAAGTTTCGGTCAGATGTGCTAAAGTCCCTTTATCTTTACTTTTGTGCTCTATGAGACAGTACAGATTGGCTGAAAACTAGTGTTTTTTGTTAATTTGCAAAAATACCACCACCTCATATTTTATGTGATTTATGTGATGAAATATTTGGGAGTCCATACATCTATTATTACTGTATTACACAGCATTGATGTTAAAAGCTATATAACATTTAATCATTAAAGTTCTCAGAGAGAGCTTCTTGTACATAAAATATTTAAATTTATGATGATAATATACAGAGTACCATACATTTTCCAGGAAAGACGTTTACCCCCAACTGACTACTGTTTATATTGTTGATGTGACTTGTAACATCCTCCAGCCTCTTATCCTCCCTGTATAAAAAAGGCAATGGCTGGGGCGCCTGGGTGGCTCAGTTGGTTGGGCAACTGCCTTCGGCTCAGGTCATGATCCTGGAGTCCGGGGATCGAGTCCCGCATCAGGCTCCCTGCTCGGCGGGGAGTCTGCTTCTCCCTCTGACCCTCCCCCCTCTCATGTGCTCTCTCTCATTCTCGCTCTCTCAAATAAATAAATAAATCTTTAAAAAAAAAAAAAGGCAATGGCTGGGGCGGTACTTTGTGTTCAGAGTTCAAAGATTCTCAATCTCTCAAGGATGCTGCTGTCAGAATCTCATGTTCCCGATTTTCATCGAAGCTGTCTTAAAGATGTGTTTATTTATTATTGTGCTTAGAACATAACATGAGATCTACCCTCCTAACAGAATTTTTAAAATATTTTAAAGGAAGCTCTATGCCCAACATGAGGCTCGAACTCATGACCCCAAGATCAAGAGCCGCACGCTCCACCGACTGAGCCAGCCAGGCACCCGCACCCTCTGAACAAATTTTTAAGTACACAGTACAGTATAGTGAATTAGAGGCACAACGTAGTACAGCAGGTCTCTAGAACTTACTCATCTTGCATAACTGAAACTTTGTACTCATTGAACAGCAATTTCTCACTTCCCCAAGCCCCTGGTAACCCCCGTCCTGCTCTCCGTTTCTAGGAGTTTGACCCTTTTACATGTCTTATGTAAGTGGAATCATGCAGTATTCGTCCTTCTGGGGTGGGCAGCATTACATTCAACAGTACTTAACATTTCACCCTGAAAAATATTTTTGTTATTTTGCTAATACATCTCCAGTAACCACTATCAGCCCAGAGCGCACTGGCCTCACCACATTTTTTTATCAGCTACCCGTAGGGTGCATAAAGAGATGAATATTCAGAATGTAACATTCACTTCAGTTATTCGGACGTGATGGAGCTTTAGGTGATAACAAACCAAACCAACCATCCCCGAGGGGAGTTTATGGTCTGTTATGCCGCAGCAAAATCTAATGTGGAGACCAGAGCTCACCTTGGTATAAAGCCTTACCTTCGTCTAATTTAATAATTAATTAATTAATCACCTCATTTTCAACAGAACTTGACCTTACTTTCGAAATGGCCTTTGTTTGGAAACCTTTGCTTTTTGGAAATGTAAAATGGTACATCCACTTTGGATAAAGAGTTTAGCAGTTGCTTAATAAGAGGGAATAAGCAATTACCATACAATGTAGCTAGCAATTTCCCTCCTGAGCCTTTAGCATAGAGGAGTGGAAACTGCGTCCATACAAAAATATGGACACAAATGTTTATTGCAGCTTATTCATAACAGCCAGAATCTAGAAACAATCCAACTGTCCCTCAATGGACGAACGGTTAAACAACCTTGGTATGTAGATGCCATGGAATGCTAGGCAGCAACAACAGTGGTAAGAAAAGGAATGGGTTATTTTTGATACAATAATTTGGATTGATCTCAAGGGAATTATGCTGGGTGGAAAAGGCCACTCCCCAAAGGTACATGATTCCATTTACATAACATTTTTGAAATGACATTATAGAGAACAGAGCACATGTTGCCATGGGTGAGGGTCAGGGGTGGGGCTGGGAAAACAGGTGTGGTTATAAAAGGACAGTTGCGCGGGGAGGGGGGGGAGCGGTGTGGTGAGGGGCCGTTGTGTACCTTGACTGGTGCTGACTACACGAATCTACATGTGATGAAATTGCACAGTAATAAATACCCACAGAGAAGGGCGCCTAACACTGAGGGACTCTGAACAAGATGGTGGATTATATCAATATCTGTTTCCTGCTTGCAATATTGTCACCATCGTTTTGCAAGATTCTATCTTGGAGGGAAATTGGGTAAAGGGTTCTGTATTATTCCTTAGGACTGCATATGAATCTACATTTATCTCAAAATAAAAAAGTTTAATTGAAAAAAAAAGGCTTTGCTTGTAGTTGAAGATATTGCAGGGAAAGCAAGCCTTTAAATCTGATAGACCGTTACAGAGCAAAAAAAAGTTTTCCATATCCCATGTATGAGGAATATCTACATGGCAAAATAGAACTGTAGGCCTCAGGAAAGTTACAAATCACTTCTGTTACCGAGAAAGCAATTTGGTATCAGTCTCCTCTGGAAGTCAATGAAGGAGAAGAACAGCATGAGATGAGAGTAACCTCAATTCTCAATGAATTCCAAAGATGAACTTTTTAATTACTGTTCTTATTTTTTAAGCTCAGAATTGGACTCTGTACTTATGCAGGTCCAGACTGCAAATTGCACATTGGCCAATCTTCCATCCCTGCTGTGTGGAAGGCACTGCGGGGGTGAGCAGGGCAGAAAGATGACAGACAAGGAGGTCTCCAGGAATTTACAGTGATATGGAGGGTAATGAGTACACCTCTGAAGAGATACAGATGCAGGCCAGGGCTGTGGGGGGGGTGTGTGTGTGTGAGAGAGAGAGAGAGAGAGTTAGAGATGAGGACTAAGGAGACAAGGGAAGGATTAGAGGAGATGGTATTTATTTATTTATTTAATTTATGAATGATTTTATTTATTTATTCGACAGAGAGGCACAGTGAGAGAGGGAACACAAGCAGGGGAAGCAGCAGAGGGAGAAGCAGAGGGAACACAAGCAGGGGAAGCAGCAGAGGGAGAAGCAGAGGGAGAGGGAGAAGCTTCCTGCTCGGCAGGAAGCCCGATGCGGGGCTCCATCCCAGGACCCTGGGATCATGACCTGAGCCAAAGGCAGACGCTTACCGACTGAGCCACCCAGGCGCCCCGAGGAGTCTGTAGCTCTTTAAATACAACACAATACAACTGAATTAGAAATTCAGTTCCTCAGCTGCAATGGCCCCCTGTTAAGTGCTCATTAGCCCCTTGTGGCTCGTGGCTCCTGTATGTGACAACACAGATATAGGACATTTCTGTCACTGAGAAAGCTCTGTAAGGGCTGTGCTTGCCTAGAATTTGGCTATGTGGAGATGGGAAGGCAACTCAGGGGAGGAGGCAGCAAGAACAGGCAGGAGGGCTTGAGGACAGGGCAGCAGTGGGAGATACAGGGGAAAGGGAAATTGGAATCCATTTCTGAAGGACCTGAGGTACGAAGAGCAGCACCTTTCTTTTTTCACTTAACAAATATATCCTGGTGATCATATCAGTAGATAGAGATTGTCCTTATTCCTTTCTACAGCTGTGTAGAACTCCACCACTGAACGTAATTTATTCCATGAGCACCGCTTGATGGGGACCTGGGCTGTTTTCCAGTCTCTCACTATGCAAGCAAACGCTTAATGTATAAGACACTTCGTATTTTTGGCATTGTTCTCTTGAACTCGGTGCTTCCAATGGTGGCCTCCTGGGGGCCAGCCTAGAACCCACTTCTCTAGCCCCTTCTCATTTGGAAAATAGCAGACAGGGGATGGGGTGAGGGTCAAGGATGCCCTGTGTTCAAATCGCCACCTTGTGGGGGTTTCAGCTTCCTTCTGAAGGTTTTGTTTTTTGTTTTTAAGATTTTATTTATTTGAGGGAGAGCACGTGAGCATGCATGGGGTGGGGGATGGAGAGTGAGCACATGCTCATGCATGAGCACAAGCAGGAGGAGGGGCAAAGAGAGAGGGAGAAGCAGACTCCCCACTGAGCAGGGAGCCCGAATTGGGGCTCAATCCCAGGACCCTGAGATCATGACCTGAGCCGAAGGCAGACGCTTAATGACTGAGCCCCCCAGGCGTCCCTCCTCCTGAAGGTTTTTAAACCTGCCGGGAGGTGGGCAGTGGCAGACAGCCGGGGCTGGAGGACCAGAGGCTAGTCCTGACCACTTCCCAGCAAAATTGCTTGGAATAAAAAAAAAAAAAGCCCTGAGTGAATATAATGGAACTGTTGAATCACTATATTGTACACCTGAAACTAACATAACACTGTATGGTAACTACACTGGAATTAAAAAACCTTCACACATTTTACAATGATTAACTCAAAGTGGATTATAGATTTAAATGTAAAAGATAAAACTAAAATTTTTAGAAGAAAACGAGAGAGTCTTTGGCACCTTGAGCGAGGAGAAGAGTTCTTAAACATGACCCCAGAGACCTGGCCCATGAAAGAAAAAGTCAATACATTGGACTGCAGCAAAATTTAAAACTCTGGCTCTGCAAAAGGCCCTGTTAAGAAAATGAAATGACCAGCTATAGACTGCGAAAAATTATTTGCAAACCACGTATCTGGCAAAGGATTTTTTTTCATGGAAAATAATGAAGGACTCTCAAAATCCAGTAGTCAGAACACACCACCCAACCACAAAATGAGCAAAACATCAACAGACATTTCACCAAAGATGATGTACAGATGGCAAATGACCACGAGAAAAGATGTTCAATATTATTAGCCATCAGGGAAATGCAAATTAAAACCATGATAAGGTATTACTACACCCCTATTGCAACATGTACAAAAATGACACTATCAAATGGTGGTGCTGGGATGGCCTGGGTGGCTCAGTCAGTTAAGTGTCTGCCTTCGGCTCAGCTCAGGATCCCGGGGTCGTGGGATGGAGCCCCACTTCGGGCTCCTTGCTCAGCAGGGAGTCTGCTTCTCCCTCTGCCTGCCGCTCTCTCTGCTTGTGCTCTCTCTCTGAAAAATCAAATATTAAAAAAAAAAAAAAATGGTGCTGATGTGCAGGAACTGGATCTTTCGTAAATTACTGTGGGAATGTAAAATGGTAAGCCGCTCTGGAAAAGGATTTGGCAGTTTCTTATCAAACTAAACCTGGGCTTACTGTTGGCCCTCCTGGCCCTCCACGCTCCTCCGGTGCTAGCATTTATCCTCTTGTCCCCCGCCACCGGCTTGCTTGTCTGGCCTCTAGGCCGGTAAGGCGAGCGCTCCATCTGTCACGACGCCTTGGTGGCTGCCGAATCCCTGCCCCTAGCGCAGGCCCTTGAGCCGTGGAGATGCTTAGTGCTGCGGAAGGAGCGCGCAGCTTCTTGACTGTGGGCTTGGGAACGCCCGTGACGTGCGTCCACCCTGTGCGGTTCAGCCCGCCTTCTCTATAAATGGGCAGCACGTCTGACACGGATGCGTTTATTCAGGTGGTCCCTGAACAAACACTTCGTGGAGCAGCTAAGTCGGGCTTGTTGTAGTTCAAGGAGCCGAAGTGGGCTAACCAGACACGGCGTCTTACTCAGTACTGTGCTCAGAACAAGTTCCTACCAGCAGGTCTAAGCCCTGCTGGGCCCACCTTCCTTTCTCCTTCAGATGTGTTTAATGCTATGCTTTCGTTTGTTAGGTTATTTTCTGTCCTTTTTTAAAGACTTTAGTTTCCATTTGGTCTTGTATTTTTCTTGAAAAATTTAATATTAGATGCTTCTAGTTGTGATGTAATTGGATTTTTTTTTTTTTAAAGATTTTATTTATTTGAGAGAGAGAGAATGAGAGAGAGAGAGTACATGAGAGGGGGGAGGGTTAGAGGGAGAAGCAGGCTCCTCGCCGAGCAGGGAGCCCGATGCGGGACTCGATCCAGGGACTCCAGGATCATGACCTGAGCCGAAGGCAGTCGCCTAACCGACTGAGCCACCCAGGCGCCCTGTAATTGGATTTTTTTCCCATTTTCTTTTCTAGATGCTTATTCTAGTACAGAAAATACTATTGGTTTTTGTATTTCTGTCGCTTGAGTATATTCTTTTCCTAGTGGTCATAGCTTTTTATTAAAATCTCTTGAGCTTTGTCGGTGTACAATCAGAAAAAAATACTTTTTCTCTTCTGACGTTAGTTTTTAAAATTTTATTATCTGTTAATACCGCCCCAAGACAGTCTTGGCGAGTAGGTAACCCTGCTCTGTTCTGATTTCAATTGAGATGACTTTAGTATTTCCCTTAAGTTTTTGTTTTTGTGTTTTAAATCTAAATTGGGAACAGCTATTGGATTTTGTAAAATACTTCTTCAGCAGTGTCATGATCATAGGCCTTCTCTGCTTTAAGTTTGTGGTGAAATGAAATGTGTTACTGGATTTCCTGATTATCAGCCCACACTTGCATCTTTCATGGTGTTTTACTCTGTTGATAAATTATTGGATTTTGTTTGCTAATAACAGGAATGTCCCCGGGCTTTTGGCATTTGGATGTCCCCCTTTCCACTTCCAGTACTAAGGCGGGTTTTCTTCCATCTTGCATTATTGTGAACATTTCAATTTTGATGAGAAATGGGAATAGCTGCAATTTCCCCAGGTAATCCCGTATTTTAGTAAGTTGCTATACAGTTTCAAAGAAAAAGAAATCATCCATAATTACACTATCTTAAGTTACTCACAGCTCCTGCTGTTTTGCCATAAACCCCTTTGTGGTGTTTGTCAGAAAATCGGCAGCCCCTCAACAAACTTCACCAGGAATCCGCACCCTAAATGGGCCACGTGCTGCTCTTCTGACTCCGGGGGCACGCGGGGGTGGGGTGGGGGCACGTTCCTGATAGAGCCTCGCTAGCCTCCTTCCTCAAGGAAAAGAGGTCGTGCAGAGTGCGCTACAGGGCTCTGGGGGCACCATTCACATTGAGCCATGGTGCCTACGTGTACTTACTACGACTTCCCAGCAGATGGCAGTGAACTGAGGGGCGCCAGTGAGGCCGTGATTCCCTTCCGAGACTGGCTAGAGGTTACCTGGACCCACAGCTACTCTGGGCATGCAAAAGGACCCGTGCCAGCTTAGAGTACCCGAAAGCAGCTATCTTCATCCATGCCTTGCCCCCCCCCCCGACCCTGTTAGCGAACGACAGCAAAAGTCAGGCTCACCCCCGATATCCCCTCTGCTGGTAAGTTTCTAGTTCTTAAGCGGAATGGTGTTTTCAGAGGTGTTCATTTTATTATGCTTTATACTTTATGTACATGTTACATATATTCATTTTGAATGCTTTAATACAATAAATAAAAAAGGAAAGCACACATATACAAATAAGAATGCCAGTATCATGGGGAAGACCTTGTATCTGCTGAAATTTTTCTTCAATTAGCCTATTCATAAATCTCAGTACTGTAACTATTAATAGTTAGCAAACATGTCACAATGTACTTCCTGTCCTGATGCTAGAGTTAGAAATCCTTCTCCTGTGAAAGCATTTAGAAAGAATAGTAATGCTTTTTTATTTTTTAGAGATTACTTTATATAGCAGGGCAATTTTTCTGTTGGAACTTGTGATGATACTTACAGGATAGGCATGATAGCAGGCTACTGAGTTTCCTTCAGCCTGTCTCTAGAATTTTTTTTTTTTAAAGATTTTATTTTTTGACAGAGAGAGAGACAGCGAGAGAGGGAACACAAGCAGGGGGGAATGGAAGAGGGTGAAGCAGGCTTCCCGCCGAGCGGAGAGCCCGATGCGGGGCTCAATCCCAGGACCCTGGGATCATGACCCGAGCCAAAGACAAACGCTTAACAACTGAGCCACCCAGGTGCCCCAGCCTGTCTCTAGAATTTAAAGCAGGAACTGAATGGCAGGAATTTCTTCCAGAAAGCTGTTACACATAAGTTTGAACATGACTAGCTGCTGCTCTTGAGCAGTATCTGAGAGATTTCAGAATTTCTGCTCCGTTGGAAACGGTAAAACCTGACCTTAGAAAGGATGCCTGGGTGCAGGAAAAACGCAGCGTATGTCCAACCCTGTGACAGGGACCGCTAGCTGGGCTCCCTGTCCACCTCCCCACCGCTTCCCCCGTAACGAATCCTGGAATATTCACTGGCCCACGACAGCCAGAATAAAGACTATTATTTCCTGTTCTCTTTGTAGCTAGTAGGAACAAGTGATTGAGTTTGAGTTGATAAGCCTACGTGGCATAACTCGAGAAGTGCTCTTAAAGGCAGGGGCGGTGTTACCCAGCTGTGTAGCTGTCGGCAGCCTTGACATGGAAGCCGCGCGCTGAGCGTGGGGGGACCGCAGTCGAGGGGACCGCCTTCCTGACTTTTACACGCACGCACAAGAAATAAACTTCTATCTAAGTCACTATTGTCTGGGGACATGGCCCAACTAATAGTACCAAATTTGAGTTTCATTTCCTTAACCTAAAACGCTGATGCAAGTTAGACACTGCACCTGGTGGGGTGTGTCTACTGCTAAGATGACCTCAGATGGAAGCGGGTTCCCACGGAGAACATCGTGCGTCACAAACGGCTATTTTACGAGGTGCTGAACTCCAAATATCTGACCTCCCACTGGCAAAGCCTGCAAATGCATCTATGGTTTGAAAGAAGCATCAAGAACATCAAAAACTAATTGCCTTTAGACTAGCTTAAGATGCAGAATGACTGAAGTCCCTTCCCATAAGAGAACTTTAACGAGCAATTTAAACAAAACAAAAATGGTTTGTTTTATTTACAACACTCAATGCATTTTACAAATAACATATTTGCATTCCCTAAGTCTTTTGGAAAGTAATTCCAGTTTGTGCAATGAGTTTACAGAAAAGTCTTAAGACATCTCTTAGACATCTTAAACCTAAATTCTCAATTTTGAAAGATATTTCACACTACGTTAATAGAGGACTGTTTTTAATTAAGAAAAACTAAACTCTGTAGTTAAATATTGCCTTTCAATGATCTTTAACCCAAATACAAACTGGATTCGCCTGTGAAATAATACCATTAGATTTGGATAAATTATTTCCACTGCTTCCCCCACCCCCAAAATGCATGCACAAAGTAAACATGGTAAATTACATTAACGACATTTTATTTCAACTCTTTTTTTTTTTGGACTCTCTCAACTATTGTTTTGCTCAATCTGGGGTACAGATAGGTAGGATTCCAGTCTGGGGAAATCCTAAACCCCACTCCAGGTTAGGGAAAGATTTTCAGTAAGTACGAGGAGAAAGGTCAGGATTAGGGAGATTTCTAAGCAGGTTCTCTGAGGACGCCTCATTTGCTAATTAGAACAAGGTTCCCCTTCAGGCTTGATGAAGCCTAAAGGGATCAGTTATCTTCCTACTGACAGTTTGGGTAGCATCTAATGCAAGTCTCCAAAGGACAATAGGTTCCTCTCTTTCCCCTCTTCCCTGAATCGCTACCTTCATTTTAGTGCCTTCTAAGGTTGATGATGGAGAAAAGTTCCTGTGTTCAGATTCCAGAAACTGATTTAATGCCATATAAAGATCTTCTGGAACAGGTAAAGAGCAATGAACAATGATACTTTAATTGTGCAAGAGTTTTCATCTCATGCATATGAAAAAAATTAATTTTATCACTCATAGCTGCCATCTCGTAAAACATAAAATCCATGTCCTCGCTCTTGAGCTGGAGAGACAGAGACATCTCCACACCGGATCCACCCATTTAGCAATGCACTTCTCCATCTCCACACTAGATCTCTCCTCAAAAGACAGTGTCCCTAACATCCGCTGTAGGTGGCTGTCTGGGAGATACTAAGCTGGAGAAATAAAGCCCAACATTTGACTCAGCCAACAAAATTCTAAGATAAAGAAATGGTGAGGTAGAGTTGAGAGAGTTCAATTGAATTTTCTGAGCTTAGATCTTTTGGCACATTCTAAAATTATACAGACTCCTTCTCAAACTCTCTGTGATACCTTTACAAAGTGCTGGCAACTTCAGGAATCCTTTATCTATTTAGGAAACATCTATGTAAAGCTCACAGAATAAAGTCATTTGAAGAAATGAATTCCTGGCAGTTGAGCTTATTTACCCCAATATTGAAGCAAATAAACACAATGCTGTCCATTTGCTGAATTTATTTAAACAAATCAATTTAGAAACCTCATAGAATGAAACAAGACTTCTGACATGTAAACATACTGCTGTGTTCCTGAAACAGATGGTAACACCTGATAGAAGTTAATAATTGCTTGTTAGGAAAGCTGTCCATTAATAAGGCCAGTCTTCAGCAGTTACTAAAACCATTGTGTTTCTTTAGCTTTCCTAGTGTCACAATGCAATACTATCAAACCACAATCAGATCTAATAAAGACAAGATTGGATGGACAGATCAGTACCATTGGTTACAGCTGTTAAACAGTTTCATTCTTGGCGCCACGTAAAAACAAGCCAATCACATCAAATAAATCATGGCTTTTTTTTCTTTATCACAATTCACTAAGTGATGTTAATTATGGTCTTTGTCAAACACGTTTGGTAAAGGCTATTTACAGTGTACATGGCTGAGCATGCACTATTTATAGTTACAAAGATACCTGCCAGTTTATTACAAGAGAATTACACAGTGCCTGAAAATGGTGAAACATCTCACACGTCATTTAAATCAATAGTTTCAAGCAGAAAACGTTCCTTATTTGACCACGATCGCAATAATTACATGAAAATTCTTATAAAAACACGAATCCCCCTCAAGAAATTGATGCATATTCTACGCACTATAGGTTAAGGCAGTAAAAAAATGTATTCCTGATAACTGGAGGTCTTGACAATGTCAATTAAAGCTGACTCTAGTTTTTCATTCTCCATCCTTTACTCAAAGTTCTGTCTGTATAACTAATTTGTGAAAGATTTCATTTTTAAAGTCGAAGAAGTATTAGCAATGAAGAGAAGAGCTGATATTGGAAAAAAGAAACTGCTAGGGAAAGGGAAAAAGGTTAAGTTGCATTTTGCCTGAAAGTTTTCAAATTCTAAACAAGAGCATTATTTGTGAGTCTGAACCTTAAAAGTATAAAACAAATACATATAGTTTATCTTTCTTAATTTAAAATATACTGAACTTTGAACAATTCAAGTAATGTAAGACTATCAAAAATAACTTCATAAGCCATACAAGCATCAACTGCATGTTCAATGTTTTTAATTAAGAACTTTTTAAAAATTGTAAACTAAACCAGGAGTTTAGTTAACAAATGATAAATGACCTTTTATTTGCACTTGTGATTCCTTTAATACAAATTGCTACCAACATATATGTAAAGATATGGCAGATTATGCATTTGATCAAAGCACTTAGATTTAAGCATAAAACAGATTCAAATGGTTTAAGTTCCGTGCATAAGATCGCAGATGTTGCCTACGCATCCGCAGGCAGCTCTCTCTCTAATCAGAATCCTTTATTCCTCAGCTGCAGATGAGACAGGGCACAAGCTGTTGTAAACAGGGCACTGCTGTAAAACCAGGATAATATGCTTAAATTAAGACCGTTCTTGTTCAATTGAAAAGACTTTCCCCAAGTGTCTTCCAGCACTGGAGTATATTCTGCTGACCTCTGAATTTCATAAATTAACTTTCCTTTGATTCCATTTTTATGGTGGTTGTGTTCACAGTTTTGTTTTAAAAATTGGTTTAAATTTATATAAAACTCTGTACATGTTCACAAATTATTGCATAAACAGCATAATCTTCCAGACAGTGTTTGAAAACACATGTCCAAATCAGGAAAAATATATTCACGTTTCCCGTCTGGCTTTTTTCTTCTTTTTTATTTGTTTGGGAGATTCCCAGCTAGTTTCAGACTTGGCTAAAGGGAAAAAAAGAAAGAAAAAACAGGAGTAAATACTGTTATGTCTCAAAAATGTAAAAGTAGCATCAATGAAAACATGCGCTGAAATAAACATAAAGGTTGAAGCATTATCAGGGGAGTTAAGTGTTCACGTTCCAGTGACATGTTTTATAGGTTATTCTATGGCTGCCGTCCTCTTTTCCTTTGAATCCCAATGTATTCTGTTTTTTCATGACATGGAAGGTATTTCACTGGTTCTGATCTAGAAAAGCCATCATTTAATACGGCTCAATCTAAGTAATGAAAGTGAAAATGGGCAAAAATGGACACTGAAGGGAGCTGAAGGGAGCAACGGAGGGAAAAAAGGCACAGAACAATTCCCAGTCCCAAGAACACGTGCACAGAAAAAGGGAGGGACCAGATGGACAAGGGCATGTCTCTGCCATCTATGTTCCTGGCCACCCCCTCTTGCTTGGAGTGATCTCAGTCCCTTGGCCCTCACAGCTGAGGTCCACAAGGTTCCAAGGAATGTAGCCTTTGCCAAGGAAGGAAGGATTATCTATTAATCCATTGGCCTTCTGAGATATTAGCGCTTATCAACAGTACAAGAACACACAAAGAATCAGAATGGAGGATTACTCACTCTGTGAAGGAGGCACACTGTTTTGCTTAGTATTTGACTTGGATTTATCTGTCTCTTGTAGCATCGGTGGCACTTGGGACGAACTCTTGTCAGAATCACTTTTTGATAAAAGAACAGATGGCTCGGTAGAAATAGCAGGTGGAAGAGTCTTGATAGGCTATTTTGGAATAAAATTATCTTAAGTTCTTTTGTAAAAAGTTTCAAATAAAATTAAATATAGTAATACCAAGAGGCTGTTTAGGACCAAGTAAGTACTAAGACCGTTTCCAAATAATTTACCAGAAGCACTACAGCCCGTGCCTGCCCTCTAGCGGCGTAACCAAATAAATCCTTACCCACAGGAGCCATCAATTTAGGTTGAGATAAAAATGGATGAAAGTATAAAATTACAAGATGTTTACTGAATCTCATATAGGGGGGAATAATTCCATTTTCATGAACCTTTCCATTTTTCTTTTTCATTACAAATAGAATGATTTTATATGTTTTAGTAATTCAATGTCTGTCCACTTCTTACCAACTCTTTAATTCCTCAAAACTTTTTCATGTGAAAGACAAAAAGAAAAAAGCGAATTTCTGAAATACCAATAGGTGATGTTCCCTTCTCTGCTTCTCGAGAGGTAAGGCTAACTCAAACAGGGCAACAAATCACTTCCGTTTCCTACCCACAGAAAACGGTGGCCTCAGACAAAAGCAAACTATGGCTACTAGTCCTATCCATTAAAGGAAGCAGTAAAACTCAGGTCCAAATTTTCAGAGTTCTATCCAGTCTGGTAGTGAAATCATAATGCTGAGGGCCTAGACTCTTACACCTTGCTTCTCCTCTCCAACCTGGAAGCAGAAAGGCCTCTGTGAGGCCTGTAAATGCATGGTCAGGAGAGGTAAGGATGGAAACCCCAGTATTTGGAGTGCCTTGAGGCTGTAACAGAGGAGATCAATTCATCCTTAGCCTTATCATCATGATTGAATATAGAAACAAGGCTAAGTGATGTTTCTCTTGCCCCTTGTTCCTCTAGGCTCTGTAGGTGTAAGAAAACTCAGCGGAAAAGGAAACAAGAAGAGGAAGCTGTGTGCATGCAAGTAATTACTAGGATTCCTTCCTTCTGTTTCAGGTATCCAAAGCTGCATTTGTCTTGCTTGGCTCAGCTTTCTTATTAGTGTTCTCCATATTTATTTCTTACCCAAAAGTTTTAGTATTTATTTCCTGTATTCTCCCCTCTATTCTCTCCACTTAATCTATGATAAATCACAGAAGGACTCAAAATAGTCTTTACAAAATGGCTTCCGAAAATGACTTGCTAGTAAGTAAAACATCAAAATGTCAAATGACCCTTTGTCTCCCTACTATTAAACCTATGCATGTACTGAGATCACATCCTTACATCTCAAAAGGGAATTCTTCTCTTAGGGAATTAAAAGCATCAAATCCAAATAGGAACTATGGTTAAGATTTTATTTTGGCACAAGACTGTTACCAATTACTTCTTTTAGCGGTAAATCAGGTTCTTTTTTTTTAAAGATTTTATTTTTTTAAAGATTTTATTTTATTTTTTTTAAGATTTTATTTGACAGAGAGAGAGACAGTGAGAGAGGGAACACAGGCAGGGGGAGTGGGAGAGGGAGAAGCAGGCTTCCCGTGGAGCAGGGAGCCCGATGCGGGACTCGATCCCAGGACCCTGGGATCATGACCTGAGCGGACGGCAGACATGTAACGACTGAGCCACCCAGGCGCCCCTAAAGATTTTATTTTTAAGTAATCTCTACACCCACTGTGGGGCTGGAACTCACAACCCCAAGATCAAGAATCATATGCTTTACCAACTGAACCAGCCAGGCGCCCCTGTAACTCAGGTTTGTGTCTGAAGCTGTTTCATTAAAAATATGTACGCTCCAAAAAGGCAGAGATGTTTTTGATCTGCTTTGTTCTCTGATATATCCTCAAATAGTGTGTGGCATTGTAATGGGTTCTCAGTAAATTTTTTTGAATGAGCATATATAAATGAACCATGCAACTCTAGTAAGATTTCATAGATTTCTATACAATTTACCTTTCTAGAAATTAGATTTTAAAAAACTATGCGTCACTGGCCTAGACCTTTTGTAAAATGATCCTTTCTGACACATCAAAATTTTCTACCAATGGCACAGATTTCAAGAACCTGTCACCGATTTTAAACAAATGTTAAATTTTGAGAGGTTGGACCACAGCCATATTATATATTATGGCATGCTTTTAGGAAAATGCAACCAGTTACATTTTCTCTAAGCCACTATCCCCTGTATGTTTTGCTATTTAATAGGAGAAAGCACAGTCTATTGGTTCTGGTTTCACCACTGACAGGCAGCTTGGGACTAGTTATTTAAGTTCTCCAACCTCATTTATATAATAGATCTTGACCTTTCTCATGGGGTTGTTATGAGGGTTAAATTAGTGTATTTAAAATACTCAGCACTTTAAATTAGTGATTAGCAATGCTTAGCACTTAGTACTTCGATAAAATATGAGTTATGACACAACTCTCAAGTCATCAAAATTTTATTCCTTAAATATCAAAAAATTACCTGGCTATTTTTGATGAGTGCTTCAGCTGGATCACTAGTGCTTATGGTCTTCAAAGAAAAAGCTTTCTCCTGTTTTGGACGGACTTTAGAGGTATTCACTGGAAGCTCTTCCCTAATTTCTTTTTCTAATTCTTCTGTGTCCTACAGAGGAAAGTAGTCTATTAGATGATATAAATCACTCTTTTTTACTAATTAAAAATCTATTTGTAGTGTTAATGTCCAAAAGATATTCCAAGAAAATAATTTCACTTCAGTAACTGTCCAAACAACTTAACAGAGCATATAAAAACAATCATTCAAAGATTTAAAATATACAGGTACATCTGGAACAACAGTGATCATCCCTGCTCTCCCCAGGGACTTAAATCAATTGGGAATTAAAAACCAATACACTCCCATCCCCAAATGCAAACCATTCTAATTTACTAAACCAACTCAAACGAAATAAACTAGAATTTTGTCTTTTAAACAAAATACACAGTGAATTAGGTGATACTCAAACTAAGACTTTAGAAATAACATTTTAGTTAATGACATCTTCAAGGAATATCTGTACATGAGTACATTCTGTAGATAAACGAAGCTGACATAGTACAAAGTACATTTCAGTTCCGGTCTGCTGCAGCCTAGCTGTGTAGTGTCAAAGACAAATCATTTCATTTCCCCGAACCTTAGTTTCCTCTCTCAACTATAAAATAAAATGTGCCTAGATAATTTCTAAGGTCCTATCCAAGCTTTAACATTTCCATTCTTAGGCCATCAGACTTTATTTTATTTTTTAAAAAAGATTTTATTTATTTATTTAACAGAGAAAGAGAGAGAGAGAGAAAGAGCACACACACAAGCAGGGGGAGCAGTAGGGGGAGAGGGAGAAGCAGGCTCCCCGCTGAACAGGGAGCCCGATGAGGGGCTCGATCCCAGGACCCTGGGATCATGACCTGAGCCAAAGGCAGATGCTTAACCGACTGAGCCACCCAGGTGTCCAAAGGCCTTCAGACTTAAAAAAAAAAAAGTTTCAACAAAGCAATTCTAAAGCACATTACATGTGTAGGTATGTGAAATAAATATGAAATAGAATACATTAAACAGGACCATCACTGCTAACTGTATGATTCCTTAGCCAACACATACATAGAAACAACTGGCTAGGGTGATCTTGGAAGTCTTCTGCTAATACTGATACTTTATAAAACTTGTTCAGGATGGTAGTGGGTTTAGACAGTAATATAAATTTTGTTGTGAATTTAAGTTGAAAAGTAGCTTTGGAAGTATATATGTAAGATTTGCCATCTGTACAAAATTAACGTGAAGACATCAGTTAGTTTTATCCTAAGCTGTACTCTAACAGTAAAGACGCCCACCAACCACGTACCCACAACTAAAAAGAACAAATTCCCAAATGTACTACGGATAGGATACTATGTTCTATGACCCTGACACAGAATTTCATGGCTGTCTCATTTAATTCTCAAAGCAACCTATGCAGTCAAGTCATCTGTGCAAAGAAAAACAAAAACAACCAGTAAATGGCCAAACTGAAATTTGAATACAGATCTGACTCCAAAGACTGTATACTTACTCAGTTATTTATTTAAAAGATTTATTGATCTGAGAGAGAGAGAGAGAGAGAGAGAGGGAGGGAGGGAGGGAGGGGCAGAGGGTGAGAGAGTCCCAAGAGGACTTGGCGGTGAGCGCAGAGCCCGATGTGGAGCTCAAGCTCAGGACCTGAGATCTCAACAGGAGCCAAAACCGAGTCAGATGCTTAACCAACTGCGCCACCCAGCTGCCCCATACTCACTGTTATTTTTAAAAACATTTCAAACATTTTTAAAAGAAGTATAACAATACCAAAAGAACTTTCACAAGTTAATGACCTTTGCCAGTAAGTTGAAATTTACAGATTATATCTGTCCCACAAAATTTCTTTTAAAAGGAACTCATCTAATCCACAAACCAGAAAAGTAGTCTTTAGTAAAGGCTATAATGTAAGTCACAGAAGTCCAGGAAAAGTTTGGCTAAACAGAGTTCAGACAGTATTACTAACAAAAGATAGCTGTCCATAACGGTTGTCATCAGCTAGCTCAGCTAAGGAGAGAAGCACCCTTATTACACAGTATATCCATTGATCTCAGTTACGTATATTACTGTGAGAAAAAACAAGCACTGAAAATGGATCAGTGTCATTTATGATGGGCTGTGCTTCCCTCAACAAAAAATGAACGCAACACGTATTTCCTTATGCACCAACTTTTCCCAAAGAGAATAAACAGGAAAATTACTATGGAGGCTATCCTCTAGAAACTCTGGCTCTCTCCTACATTTAAAGGAATAAAAACAAGTAGCCACATGGTTGTAGGTAAGGAATAAGATTTTTGTAATTTGTAATATAATGGTGATAGTGCTTTCAAAGAGAAACCCATGCATACTTCTAGTAATCTAGTATGTTTGCAATTAAAGTACCTTTGTTTTCATTTATACTGTCATTTAAAATTAGTTTTCCCAATAGGAGAGACCAATGAAAAAAGAAGGAAAATGGAGTGACGGAAGTAGAAAGTTTCTGTCAGAAGCCAAACAAGCAGATGAAGATACTAGGTGAAGGTATTAAGAGGATACTAAGTGAAACAGAGAGCAAACTCTGGAGTGACACTCCACTTGTGACTCACACGTTCTAAGCTAAAATTCTAACTTGCTAAATTCAAGTTATTCAAAAAGCATTTTTGTATGTGAGAAATACTGTACCTCTTTTTCCATTTCACCTTAATATAAATCAAAATGCATCTAATTTATTACTTTTGGGTTTACACCTTTGGTACGATTTTTTTTACAGCAATAGTTATTATTACAGTAGGATATAGAAGATCTTTAAAACATTCTGTGACTTTTCAAATGCTTTGCAAGTAAACCTATCTCCTATAGTGTCTTTTATCTCTACATATTCTTAGTATCTGCATATTATCTTTTCACATTTGAGCAGTAGGTGCTTAACGAATGACATCTATCTGTTTTGATACTCTACCTGTGCAGGAGAGTTATCTTCACCTTGCTTCTTCTTTTTCTTTTTTTTCTTTTTAGATTTCCCAGTTGGAAGAGCTCCCTCTCCCTTTTCTTTATCATCATCTGAAACCTGATGTTAAAAGCAAAAGTATTAAGTAAAACAATTGGTTAAGTTTTCATTATTCAGAAATTATGGAATAATTTCATTCATTAGGCTCAGTCTTTATCTCCTAAATGCTAAGTAAAGAATTAGTAATGAGTAATAAAATGGATCTAAAATTACATATTTAAAAAGAACAAAGTACGTGGAACTTCATTCTCCTATTGTCTATGATAGACCACTTTTTTTTTTTTTTACATCTTTCTGATTGTTTTTATATGCTCTGTTAAGAGAATGACAAGCTACCGAGTGGGAGAAAATATTTGCAAACCATATATCCAACAAAGGACTCATGTCTCAGACTATAGAAAGAACACTCAAAATTCAACAGTAAACAATCCAATTAGAAAATGTGTAAAAGATATGAACAGACATCTCACAACAGAGGACAGATGGCAAAGCAGCACATGGGAAGATGTTCCACATCATCAGGTATTAGGAAAATGCAAATTAAAATCACAGTGAGTTCACTACACACCTATCAATAACGGCTAAAATAATAAACAGTGACAAACAAGTGTTGGCAAGGATTCAGAGAAATACGATCACTCATTCACTGTAAGCAGGAATGTGAAGTGATACAAGCACTCTGGAAAACAGTTTGGCAGGTTCTTAATATATTAAATATGCATCTATTATACAACCCAGGCACTGTCCTCCTAGGCACTTATCCCAGAAAAATGAACACTTATGTTCACACAAAAACCTGTACATAAATGTAGATAGCAGCTTTATTCACAATAGCCCCAAGCCAAAAACAATCCTGATGTCCTTCAACAGAATGATTAAACAATCTGAGGCATATCCACACCATGACTGCTCAGAAGTAAAAAAAAACCAGCTAATGATGCACACAACAATCTAGATGAGTGTCTAGAGAATTATGCTGAGTGAAAAAAATAACAGTATGAAAAGGTTACATGCTATTATTATTCTATTCATAGAACATTCTTGAAATGATAAAATTATAGAAATGGAAACAGATCACTGGTTGCCAGGGGTTACCAGGGGGGTGGTGACAAGAGGAGAGAAAGGGTGGCTATAAAAAAAAAAGGGCAACATGAGGGGTCCTTGCAGGACGGGAATGTTTTCTGTATCTGCATTAATGTCAGTATCCTAGTTGTGATAACTGTTCTCAAGTTTTTCAAGATGTTACCACTGGGGGACACTGGGTAAAGAGTACAGGGAATCTCTCTGTATCATTTCTCACAAGGGCCTGTCACTCTACAGAAGGCTTAATTTAAAAAAATTGAATTTGAGACGGAATGTCATTGAAAATAACATTCCGCAGGACAAAAATAGTGAATCAGAACTGTTAAACTAGTATTCAGACTATCCCTTCACACATACCATATAGTTGACTTTTCTATGAAAAAGTGCTTTTTGTTTCTTCTGAACAGATGACAGCCAAGATTCCTAGCCTATCCTTATAGGATGAGATGATGGGGTAACTACTATTTCTCTGCTCAGTAGCACAGTCATTAGGATGAACCACCAAACAGTTCACAGAAACTACGAACAGATGGAAAAACAAAATCCTACACAAACTTAGCTAAGAGATGTTCAGTACAAGTTGGTTGTCAGTTGTGGAGAAACTTCCACAGAAGTTTTCACCATAAGCTCACAGTGATTAAAATACCACGTGAAAAAATGTATCCTATAAGGAATATTCAGGTCACAAGGACTCTGAGCACTCTGCTTCTCAGCCAATTATCATCCAACCATGAGAGAACTGTAGTTCCTGATGGCAAAACACTAGTTTTGTTCATGGGGAAAAAGGCTGAAATCAACTCCATACCATCTTTTAACTCACACAAAAGAACTGACATTTTGACACATTTATTTTAGATTATTAAAAGACATTACTGATAAACTTAAAATTCCTTAAACCCTTCCCAATCCCATTTCCACACCACCTCCCCTAGGGGTTTACCCTAGGGTTAATCATTACCATTACCACTACCATGAACTTCTTTTGTGTCCATCCAATCAAGTTTCTTTTTATAAATTCTGGTGTGTTCACACATACAAAATTTATATAAATGGTATCATACTGTATCTTTCTGTAAACCTGTCCATCATTCAACATGTTTTTGAGATTCTATTCATGTTGATATTAATGTAACTTATTTCATTGATATTTAACATCTAATATGTGATTGTACAAACCTGTCACATTTTATTTCTCCATTCCTCAACTGATGGGCCTTTGGATATTGCCCCATTTTTGCTAAGAGAAATGAAAGACGATCTCCGAATATACTCAGAAAAAGAAGTGCTATGATATGTAACCGTCTTTACTCCATTCAGTGATTCTACTCTGTAATTCTGATGATCGGGCACAAGGAAGTTTCAGTTAAAGAAACAGATTTTTGGTTGCACATTCACTAAACATTCAACAAATATCAGAATGATTACTGTGTGTTAAGGTACCGTACCAGGAAGCTTTTCTTTCCTAACAGACTTTATTTTTTAGAGCAATTTTAGGTTCACAGCAAAACTGAGCAGAAGGCAGAGATTTCCATATACTCCCCAGCCCCACACATGCACAGCCTCTCCCACGATCACTATCCCTCCCCAGAGTGGGACATTTGTTACAACTGATGAGCCTATACTGACACATGATTACCACTCAAAGCCCCTAGAATTTACCTTAGGGTTCACTCTTGGTGTTGTACATTCTACAGCTTTGGGAAAAATGTATAATGACATGCATCCACCATTACAGCGTCTCTACAGAGTAGCTTTACTGCTCTAAAACCCCTCCATGCTCTGCCCATTCATCTCTCTCTCCCCCTAACCCCCTCGACCTTCATATTACCTATCAACTGCCCCCCCCCCCGTACATTTCTTTACACCCTTAATAATAAATCCCATTACTACCTCTTCCTTCCTGTGGTCTCTAAAGATCAGAGGTACTACCATCCTATTATATTAAAGGCCAACCCACAATCCACTCATGCCTAAGATTCCTCTACATCTACTGCCAGGAACTTACCCTATTAGCCACATCTCTCAGTTATGTTTAGCTTTTACTTTACTCTAGATCCTTTCCCTTTGTGTCCACAGATATGTTAAAGCAGGGGTTGACAAACTACAAGTCTGGTCCGATGCCAGATTTTGTAAATAAAGTTCATTTCCCTACAGTCTACGGTTGCTTTTGCACTACTGTATGGAACTTTAATAAAAAGTTTACCGACGCTGTACTAAAATCTCTCCTATCATTAAAACACAAACAACCCCCAACAAAACCCTTCCTGATGCTACAGTGTGCTGTCATCCACTACCTCTCCTCCATTTCTATCCAAACTTACTTTAGAAAAACCTTGTAATTGTTACTACTCTTTCCTAACCATTTACTCAACTTACTGCAATATGGTTATTAGTCCAAGATTTCTTTCTTTTTTTAAGATTTTATTTTTTGACAGACAGAGAAAGTGAGAGAGGGAACACAAGCAGGGGGAATGGGAGAGGGAGAAGCAGGCTTCCCGCCGGGCAGGGAGCCCGATGAGGGGCTCGATCCCAGGACCCTGGGACCATGACCTGAGCCGAAGGCAGACGCTTAACAACTGAGCCACCCAGGCGCCCCTAGTCCAAGATTTCTAACGAAACTGCTCTTAATTACCAGAGAGCAGATGTCTCAGCCTCTGTGACCCAGAACTCTCTTCCCCCAGTCTCTTTCATGGGCTTTTTTCTCCTTAAAACTTGGGAGTTTCCCAGATTCCTATGTTCATTCCATTGCTCTTTTCAAGTCTACAGATTTTTCCTAGATATTTCACCAACTCTCAAAGTGTTTAACAACCATATACTAATAACGTCCAAACAGATCTTTTCCCTAAGCTTTAACCTGGCACAAAACCAACTTCTCTTAGGCATTTCAACAAAACGCTCTGCATTTAACATATCCCAAATGGAACCAACCACCCTTCCCCCAATTAACTAGTCTTTGCTCCTATATTTTCTCTGTTGGGAGGACTACTTCCACCTTCCCAGTTACCCAAGCTAAAATCCTGGAAGTCATTTTGATGACTCTTCCTCCATTCAATTCTTTTTCTTTTTTTTAAATTGTATTTTATTATGTTATGTTAATCACCATACATTACATCATTAGTTTTTGATGTAGTGTTCCATGATTCATTGTTTGCGTATAACACCATTCAATTCTAATCATGTTCTGTGGATTTTATTTCAATGTATTTTTCAAGTCCATTCTGTATTCCGTGTACCATTCTTACCACTACTGTCCTAGACTACTAAGCAACCTCTGAACTGGTCTTCCTGCCTTTTCTCACATATGCCTCCACCTTTTCCTACATGGGCTACCAGTGTAACCCACGGAGAAAAAAACACTTTAGCTTAAAATCCTTCCATTACTTACAGGATAAAATCTATGGTTTTAAATATGACATTCAAGAACTTCTAGCATCTGGTCTCTGCCTCCCTCTCTAGTTTAATTTCTGACCACTCTTTGTTTCGCATTCTGCTTTTACCTTCAGGATGCTTTTGCTAAAACTCCCAAGTGCTTCCCTAATACCCAACACATACCGTAACACGACTTTTACCTGCCGATGTGCCGGTCTCCTTCCTCTCCTCCCTAACCAGACTGTAGGCTCCTGGAAGGCAGTAACCGTGTCTTATTACCGCTTCTCTACTAACCAATACCTGACTTATGGCAGATGTTCAATGAATATTTGTTGAATACTAACGGCCCTATTATCTTCAGAGCCTCTTTGATTTTTCCCAGTTGCAGTTTGATCAGTCGCTTTATATCTCTGGTAAACACCACTTCCATTTATTTTTCAAAGCTATCAATTTAGTTCATTATCTCCTACCTGATTCATGTAACTGCCTCTTTAACACTTACCCCAAAATAGTACAAAATAGCTTCCCAAGCTTCTTGTCTTTCCGTTGTATCCAGCCTAATTTTCCTAACCCCAGTGATGATTAGGTTATCCCTAGTTTAAAAGCCGCCAACAGGTTATCATCTACAGAACTTCACAAAAATGTGGCAAGGTTATCGATCATTCCTTTCATTTATTTACTGAATGCCAAGCATGTTGCTAGAGCTACAAAAAACAAAACAAAACAAAACAAAACTTCACGGTCCCTTTCTTTAAGGAACGTAGCCTAGAAGGAACGTACTTTTCATCAACTGATTCCACACATGTGTACTATTTATCTCTCCACTAAATTATTACCTGTTTTCTTGCCTTGATGGCTTTTTCATGGTGTTCTCAGTCTTATCTGCTGCTATGAAGCCTTCCTAAATCTTTCACTGGCAACTGATCTAGTCTTCTCTAAACACACTAAGAGTTGATATAATACCAACTATTATTAATTCTGATAAGAGGAAAGTCACTGTGTTTTCTTATCAGTGCCTAATAGTGCTTTCCACATATCACAATTCTCAATAATATGTGGAAAGAAAAAACAGTGATACAGAGAAGGCATGCAGGCATAAGGATTGAAGCAAATATAATCAGAATGGCTCAGAAGCAATTCTATCACTGGATGTATTTATAATACAGAATGTAACCCCTAATAATTATAATATAGTTGGGTGCACAGAGAAATAGACATACCCGCCAATGCCTTTACTCACTTTTTGATCATCAGGAATTGGTTCCTGGGACTTTAGAAGTGAAGCTCTTTCTTCATCTACCCAATTTCCCCACTCTTCTGCTGGTGCATTCCAATCAGAGCTGGGATCAGCAGAAGACAGACCATCTAAAATTTAACAGTGTGAATTAGGTATCTATCATTTCTGCCAAAAACTAAAATGCAAAAACTAAAATTCCTTATGTTGAACTAAGCTGTATTTTTAAACTGTTGTTCTTCCTTCTTTCTCCCATGCACATTTTAAGAGCTAGAAGAAAACCTAATCATGATGGTAAAAACCTCTGTCCCACCTGTGCTAGGCCCATCATATGGCTAATTAAATGGAATTTCTAAGAAACTCTAGGCAACTTAAGAATTACCTATTTAATTCTACTCTCCCAAATTCCTTTGTGATCAACCACCTGACTTTGCTCTGTTTGTACTTTTTATGTCTAATTTGGTCTGGGTCCTGGTCATTTTTTTTCCCTTGGTCATTCCATTTTTGTACTTGATTTATTTTCTAGGGTCCAGAATTAGTGAATCTTGAACAGCAGTGCCAAAATTATGGTCCCCACCCGTCCTTTTACACTACACCTCCTCCCCTCCTTAGGAGCTTTTCAAGATTAGGTTCTTCTTCAAATTCACCAAGTCACGACAGAATATTTAATGTCTTCTTTCTTCCTTTTTTTGGGGGAACAATTACTTTGTCACTTTTAATGGTTAATACTTAATCTGTATCTTCTTACATTTTCCAAATTATTCAATGCTACTTTTATCATTCCAAAATATTCAGGTCACTTTCAGGGTTTCTATCATCTATTCTCAAGAATAAATTTTTATTTTAGACCTCTAGATCCCTTTCTTTCACTCTAAAAGGCACTGAATTTTACCTCCTTTCGGAAGCTATCACTTGCTTATTCTAAAAAGGGAAAAACAATCTTTGGCTTTATCCTGGTTAAGTAGCTCTCAAAGTCAATTCTTCTCTCCTCTCCCTGGATTTCTGAAATGCTTCCACATCACCTCTGCAAGGACTACTTACAGCCAGGTTTCATTTCCAGTGGTTTAAGATGATAGGGGTTAAGCTCTATTTCTAAATGGTGAACAAGTCATTCTAGCACTGCTTTATTGAAAAATCCAATCTTTTCCCATTTATGTCAAATGTTACTTTTACTAACTACTGAGGTCTTTCACATACACTTCAGTCTGTTTCTGGAATTTCTATCCTATTTCACAGATATATTCCTGGGATGGTGCCATATATGACTCTGTAATACTTTTTAGTAACTCGAATGACAAATCTGCCTGATTCTTATTTTCTTTGCTGTTCTTATTTTTTCATGTGAACTCTATTATTTTTGTTTAAAGGGGAGGTATTATGATACCTCACGAAGGCTTTAAAACCTATGTTTCGGAAGAATATAATCTGGGAAAGTGCTCACAGAAAAAACAATAGACAAAATTGTCTTTAAAACATGATCCCAAATTTATATGAGGAAGAGATTGAAGAAAATAATATAGTAACAACAGATATATCTTAATAGTAGAATTACAGGAATTTCACCTTATTAAGCACTTACTATATATTAGAACTTGAGCTGGGTAGGTACTAGACATACAAAAATGAGTACAATATACCCCCACCCCCAACATGGAGCTCCTGGTCTTATCTATTCAGAGATGAAGATAGGTAAGTACAAGAGACATTTAAGTACAGAATGAGACTTTCTGTCACAGGGGTATGGAAAGGGAGAAGAGGGGCTAAAACGGTAGAGGATGGAAAGAGACTGAAAATAAGAACTGATAGTCTAAACATGTAACAAGTGATGACAACTGTGAAGTATGTTACAATAAAGGAAGTCCCTCCCTAAATTTACTACTACGAGCAGGAATCCAGAGGCAGTATTGCACGGTATACCCACATCGGGGTTAAAGGCATGGACCTGGAGTCAAACAGATCTACATGTGAATGCTGATCTACCACTTAATAACTATGTGATATGGGTGAAATTTCATAATCTTAGTGGGTTATACACTAACTCTCCAGGATGACTGAGATTATATTAGATACATCTAAAGCAGTGCACAGCAATGCAGTACGTGCTCAATGAATGGTAGGTGTTCTGTTTAGGTAGCACTGATGACATTAACAATAGAAAGCCAGTTTCTAAGCTATCAGGCACACACAACTAAGAATTTATTTCTTACAACCCCGGTAAATCTCTCAGTAAGATACATCTGGTGTGTCGTAGTGTAGAAATCATATTTATAAGTATAAAGGCATCTAGTAGACATCTGGAACCAACTGCTCATCTTACATTAAGCATTCATTAAGAACACTGTAAGGAGATCTGAATGTCACAGGTTTTGCTTAAACCTCACAAAGAAGAAATACAGATTTGGCATATTGCTCTCCATAAGCCAGGTCTCTAAGGCCTCTGGCCAGAAAAGATACTCTCTTTTATAGGAGAAAAAAAAAGTTTAGACAAGTGGGTGGGCAATATACTAACATATAAACTATTTTCTTTCCTTTTTTTTAAGATTTTATTTATTTATTTGACAGAGAGAGAGAGCGAGAGCAGGAACACAAGCAGGGGAGTGGGAGAGAGAGAAGCAGGTTTCCCACTGAGCAGTGAGCCCAATGCATGGCTGGATCCCAGGATCAGGACCTGAGCGGAAGGCAAATGCTTAATGACTGAGTCATCCAGGCGCCCCATAAACTATTTTCTTAATAAATACGGTGGTGTGGGGGGATAACAGGTAAAAATCTAGTAAGTATTTAGTAACATTACTTTTTTAAAGGCTTAGATAACCAGAAAGGTTGGGGAATGACTGCAGCCTATGGTTTAACCTATGTAAGAACATTAACAGAGGCACAAATCTCTATTGGCTTTATAAAGGTTTATGGTGATTTTTTCCAGGTTTATTGATTTCAGGTTTGTTTGTTTTCTTACTAACTGGGATCAAATAAAACTACTTTATAAAACAAAAGATTACCTAAACATAAAAGTTGTCACCAGGAGACTTTTCAACACATAATTCTTAAGATTCATGGGCCTAATATGCTAAAAACTTCTTTCCTTTAAGGAAACTATGCAGTATAGTTTCATTCACTGGATAGTTTTCTCCATTTATAAACAGGGTAACTTCTCATTTTTCAAAATTCTCCCATCGGTTTGCCAATATCTTTTCAAAGAGCTGTATTAGTGTCTTTTCAAAATGGTAAGGAATTTATCTATTTAATTTGCTTGAATAATGCTTTAGGTTTAAGCATCTCATAGCTAATCTCTTATGAGTAAAAAAATGGCTGTCAGCTGCTTCTGGTCAGAACTTACTTTAGTATTAACTTTAATACAACAAAACAATTATGTTAGAAAGACTCTCCAGTGTTCAAACAAACAATACTAATTGACTCCACCGAGTAGACAACTGTTGCCCCTAGAAGAATATCAACAGCACCACAGCACTTACTGAATATTCAGGCAGTGTTCTAAGTGCTATATTTATATACTTTATTATTTAATTCTCTCAACAACTGTGGGAGAAGAACTATTCTTTTTGCAGATGATGAAACTGAAGCATACAATGACCATGTACCCACCTAAGTTTATGTCAAGGCTAAGATTCAAACCCAAGTAGTCTGTCCTCAAAGCTCATGCTCTCAACCCCTAACTATGCTGCAGCAAATTCACTCACTCTGGTGTGCCAACAAAAACAGAGTTCTGCTCAAAATCTGACTTTTTACAGGGGTTATGATGATGTTGTTCCTTTATGATCCAGACAACGGATAAGAGTAACACCTGCCTTTAAAAAATGTATCTTCTGTACTTTAGCATCTTAACTTAATATTCAAGTGTTCGGGTAAATCCAATGCCTTTCTGTCAGATAATGATGTCTATGCCTCACACCAGAGGGTCAGTATATTAATCATATCACACTACGAAATGTAAAGCCAGCGTATGTGTATACATACATACATACACATATACATACTCTGTGGATTAGTAATCTCAAATACTAAATCATGCATTTTGTAAATTTAGAAGGAATAATTAAGTGCACGGAGTACCAAAATTAGCCACATTATAGATGATAAAACAAAAAATAAAATTCACAGAGAAAAACGAGGTTAAAGAGAAACTTTGGACTTAAAAGACTGCTAAGAGCCTAACCAATGAAAGATGGTGTCAAAGATGGTGTTTCTGATACTTTTAACTTTCAACAGAGTCCTGTGGATACATCTTTTGCTTCAGTCTTTTATTTCGGCAGCCAATCATGTTTTTCATGTTATAAGAATTCTAAAATGGATAAAAGTGGAGTAATCCTGTGCAGGCAGGGAAGCCTAGAGCCCTGATGCTCAGCTGTCCTCCGCCTCAGCCCATAGCTGCCTCACCGCTATTCTCTGGCATTCCTACAACCCACTCTTCAATTCTATCCTGCACAGAGCTAATCTTTCTTCAAAAGTACAGAGACTTCATTTTCCAAAATCGTTACCTTCACATCCTGTAATATACCCCTGGATTTATATGGTACTTTGTAATTACAAAAAGCTTTCATGTTCATTCACTACCACATTAAAACCTCACAACAATCTACAGAAGTAGATGGGACAGATTATTTGCTCCATCTTACAGCTCAATTAATCTAGATTCCGGAGATAAGTGCTGAAGTCAAGCCGTATGAGGTACAACGTTTTAAAGTGAGGACTAAAGTAGGAAATACCTTCTTCTCAAGTAGCACGCCAACCCCACCTCCCTAATCTTTAGCCAGCAATTCAAGGCTTTTTATGGCCTAATCTACCTTTCCACCTCACTTCCTTTCATCTATAGGAATTGTGCTTTGGTGAATCTATGGAGACTTATTAATCTACAGACTAATTTTTGTACTGCATTGCAAGTTTACCTTCGCAATTACCATCATCATTAAGGCTGGACCCTGTGGTGGTTAAGAGCATGAACTCTGGAGCCAGACTACCCAAGTTTGATACCACTTCCTCCACTTAACTAGCTGTGTGACCTGGGTCAGATAACATTTCTTTGCCTCAGTTTCTTCATCTGGAAAGTGTGGGGAAAAAAACACGTACCTTGTAGAATTATTGTAAGCATTAAAATAAGCTAATAAAACCCACAAGACTTAAGACGAGTGCCTGGCACAGTCAGCTGTTTGCTTTTCTTATCATTATTACTACTGAACACCTCTGTATAAAGCACTGCGCTAGGTACCGAGGATCCAAGAGTAACTGAGAGTTCCTATTTTTAGAGGGTTTCATTTCAACTCTACTTGAAGAAACACAAGATATTCTTCAAGACTTTTTTTTTTTTTTTGCACTAGCCAAATGGTGGAGAAGTCCACAAGGTAACGTATAAATGCTAAATAAAAAGAAAAGGATGGCTGTAAAAATTCTAAGGAGTACATTCTGAGGTTTGAGGTTGTGCGGGGAAAAAAAATCTCAGATTTTTTTTTAAGTGAAGATGGCATAAGTTCTCTGAACGTAAAAACCATATTCTTTTTCCCTCCTCTTTTTTTTTTTTTTTTTAAATAACTCTGGTCATTAACCTTCCTAAGTTTCTACTGGGAATCAGGCTAAGAAAATTATTTTAAAATACAAAACTTGCATACCTCACAAACTGAAAGCCATTCCTATATATTCACTCTATTATACTAAAAGTAAGAAGAGAAACAGAATGTTCATATAAAACAAAAAATTTTTAAAATAAAAAACTATAGAGCAACTATAAGAAAACATCATGTTTAAATATTGCCTCAATCACAAAAAGTATAAATTTAAATTCTACAGTTATTCAAAAACATCAGTTTAAAAGTAGTACACATTTGGTATTATATTACTATGGCCTAAGAGGTGAAAATTAGGATTAAAATTAAAACATAAAGCATGAATTTAGGGTGCTAGAAAGAAAATTCTGAAAAAACAAAAACAAAAACATAATTTTTAAAAGGACATACTTAACCCAGACCATTCATCATCGATATAGGGTTGATTACGGCTAACATCCCACTGATAATCAGAAGTGGTAGAATGAGAAACTGGCTCAGCAGTAGACCCTTAAATGAAAACGAATGCAATAAAATTAAAAATGGAATTTTCTAATGATGCTTCATAACAATAGTTCTATACTTTGCACACGGAGTCTAAATTATTTTTTATTTCCCCTAAAAGGAAAAATTCAAACATTAGAAAAAGAGTTAAGATAAGGAAAAGTAGAATTGAGGGTAATTTCAGATTAAGCATGATAATACTTGACTGAATTCACTGATGGGAATTATATATTGTCCCTAGCACCAATCCATTCGATTTTGTCTTTTATAACACATATTTCAAACTGATTATCTACAAATTTCAAGAAGGTGAAAAAAGTTGTTTTATTTTTGTTCTTAATGAAAAATAATAAAGCACAAAAGAAATCCTGAATGTTTCAGGATATGCCTATAACCTGACGACCTTGAAAAGAGAGAGCTAGAAAATATCTAGGTTTGCTGGAACCTTCTGCCTAAGAAAAAATTAAAGAAACAGAGGATTATCTAGAGAGGTGAGACAGAGGGAAGCCGGTGGTTTAGAGGCCAAGTTAAGTTCAGGTGCACTTAAAGAGAAGAGCCTATTATCTCCTAAGTTCCTTCTGTTTTCATTTTTGGGGAGGAGGTGGGGTGAGAATGGGGTCACATAATTTTTAGAATCTGATGAAAGCTGTGATGGACTCTGTCCAGAACCTACACAAAATTTTGCAGATAATTTTGGGGGCACAGAAATTCATGGGTGCCAGGTCAAAAACCCTTGTTCTATAGCTGTAAATTCATTTTAGAATGCAAACATAAAGCAGGGATTCTCCACTAGGGATACATATCCCCCAGACGCTCTGAATCAGAATTTTCACATGCACTGGAATCCTTGGGAGACTCTGATCCTCACGTAGGATTTGGAGCCACTGATACAAAGAAATGCTTAAGAAAACCTATTACCGTAAAAGCCTTACATACAATCATGTCCTCTTATAAAAGCCCTTCCTAACTTAAACGTTTTCACCTGGTTATAGATGATCTTCCCAGCCTTCCATAATATAATGGCTTGATACATACTTAAAGTAGTTACGTATTTTTTAATAAAAATTTTAACAGAACAACCCTATAAATCCATATATAATTAGTATATTAGCTGCTTATAAGCACCACAGTAACACTATTGCTATTTCTTTAGCAGCCCATGCTGCTTTCTTTTTCTCTCTGAATACACGAAGAGAATAGCATCTGTGCTGTACCAAGTCACCAAATGAAAGAGGCAATTAATTCTATCTCTGGAACTGAAATGTAGTCTATGAGAGCAGGGGTTGGCAAACTATGACCCACAGGCCAAATGCAAACAGTCCCTTTTTGTGTGATTCATAGCGAAGATCAGTTTTTGTATTTACAAATGACTGAAAAAAGATCAAAAGAATAGTATTTCAAAACCAGACACAGCCCCCTGTTTATATGTATCGTCTCTGGCTGCCTTCCTGTTACAATGTCAGAATTAAGTGGTTCCACAGGGACAGTATGGCCCACAAAGCCTAAAATATTTATTACTGTGCCCTTTACAGAAAAAGTCTGCTGACCCCTAGAGTTCTAGTGACTCCAGACACTGTGGAGCTACATAATTAGTACACTGGGTCCATAAATGCCATAGTGAACAAAATGTTACAAACTAAACACCTCCCATATTTATGTAGTATTTGTTAAGTACATATGACTTCTACATGATTAATAAAAGGCACATCCATTACAGCATTTAAGTAATGCTGAATTGGTAATAGTTTATTAGTAATACTCTATTTTCTAAATCAATAGATACTCTTAGAGTTATTATGTGAGGTTCTACATAACCTAAAAGGCTTAGATATAAACTCATGATGAATAAGGGCAAATAGAAATAGCAAACTGCAAGTAGAAGTATGGTAGAAATACACTAGTAACAGAAAAGTATAACCCTGAAGGGAAGGCCTTCTATTTGTATTTATCTGTATGCCAAGGAACTTTCACTTATGTTATGCCACAGAATCTTCCTATCTTCACTACAGAAAGGAACCAAGCCACTTGCAGATAAGAATTTAGGTCTTCTTTTCTCTCCTTTTATTAAGGCCTCAGCTACTTTATATATCTATTATTTATGCTGATAGCAGTACTTGACTCTCTTATTTTTCGAATAGCATAAGCTACAAAGAATTTAAACAGAAATTCTTTTGTTAACTAAATGAAAGACTGTTTTCACATACCAGAAACAGCAGAGTTAAGTGTGAGAGATGCAAAAGAAGAATTCTGTTCAGAGGTATTCATTCCCCTATCCACACTAGACCAAGCAGCTGTTAAAATAAAGAACGTCACTTGGAACCTTCAATTTGCAAAAGAAAAGGTGAAAGATATGTACAGATTTAAACTATGATAATAATATTTAAAGATAACCTTAGAAATTAGGACAATATAGCAATAGCTACTATTTACTGAATGTCTATTACAGGCCAACCTCTTCATACCAAACACCTCTAATCCTTAGGGTAACCCTGCTAGGCACAATTTCAGAGTAGTTAAATGACTTTCTGACAGCCAGAAAACAGCTGAGCCATGACTGGAACTTAAGCTCATTTCCAAAGCCTATGCCTTTCTCCACTTTAGCAAGCTACCTTATTATTTACCATAATTATGCTACTACTTGGGGCCAGGCACTGAACTTGGTACTTGACATTCATTACAGCCAATCCTCACAACTACTGAAATAGAAGGTTCATACAGGTTAAAAAACTAAGCCTGATTTCCATAAAAGTTATTATGTGGGAAAATAGGGATTCATTCCAAATAGGTCCATTTCCAACTAGTCCACACTCATTCCACTATACTGTACTATTTCCTCAATATTTTCAAGCTATTTCTTACTTATATAAATGAGTATTTTAAGGAACGTATACATCCATGAGACCAGTCACACCAGTCTCTTCTTAGTGATTCACTACAAACCCAATTTAATATAGTTCCCTTTCAATTTCAACAAAGGTCCTAATCCAACTAGGCAGGAGCTCTAACCTGCTGCTTAATTTTATCTGTAGCAACCATTCAGCAAGTACCATCTAATTTATGTCCTAATTATGAAAATGCTACGTAGCTTTTATAAGTAAATTGCAAATATCTGAAAAGGCCACAGTTTTTAACATTACTCGATAAAATCTGATGATCTTCTGTTAAATATGAAAGGATGCTTTAAAGCATAGACATTTCTGCTTTCTTCACTATGGAAAATGAGGCTGGGAATTTAGGGACTGTCTTCTTCCAAACAAATTTTGATATTTCTACACAATTTCTGGACGTTGTAGGGAAGAACAAGCTTAAAAATAATTATCAGTAAATGATCTAGAGTTTGCTTCTTGGGGACAATAGTCAACATGAATCTTTTTAGGCTTAAAAGTGATGGGAAAAGCAAATAACATTGGAAGAAGGTTTTTTGGTACTTAATCACGAAAAACTGCAGTGTCTTTTGCTCTCCCAAATAAAAGAAATAAAACAAAAATATCTGCAACAAGCATAACAGAAAAAAAGTGTATGTTTAACGTACAAGGAATTACAACTTGATTTAAAAAAAAAACAAGAGGCCATTAGACAAATGGGCAAAGAACATGAATAGACAATTCATAAAATAGAAATGACCAAGAAAATTGTGAAAAATATTCAACCTCATTTAACCAGAACAATTTATGTATTTTTTGTTTATCAAGTTAGAAAAGATTTTTTAAATAAGAATACCCAATCTTGGTCAGGACAGGATAAATGGCACTCATATAATAGATGCTGACAGTATAAATTAGAACTACTCTCTTAGAAAATACTTTGACAACATGTTACAGAGCACTGTATGTTTATACTCCCTTTAGCCCAATAATATCACTCCCAAGAATCTATCCTAAAAAAAAAAACAAACCCCAAAACAGATATATTAATGCCATGCTACTTACAATGGTTAAAAAACAGAAAATTCTCTTGATAATATGGGAATAGCTGAATAATTTATATGTTATGCTTATACAATATATTACAGGGCCTTCAACTAAAAATCCTTACAAAAAGGAAAATGTTTATGTTACAATATTAAGTGTGTGTGTGTGGGAGGGACATAAAAATGCGTATCTAATTTAGATTATGTAAAAAAAATTAAAAAACAAAACACAAAAAAACCCCAAAAAACTACACAGGAAAAAAAAGACCATTAACGAAATATAAAAAACAGTGGTTGTCACTGGGTGGTGTAATAACAGTGGGTTTTTCCTTCTAAGTTTTCCATATTAAACATGGACTTCTTTTCTATAACACATACACACACACACACACACACACTGGAATTAAGCTGCTTTTTATTTGATGGCTCTCAACAAGAATAAGCTTCTCAACTATTGTCTTCATCTTTAAAACCGAGGAGAAAAATTAATTATATATACTGCAAAACAGTATAAAAGTGGATGCTGTAAACTTTTATTATTCTTACTTAAACTCAACAGAACTGTTGAAATTAATCAAAAAGTCTGTTCACACACTACATTTATAACATCACTAAAAATACACAATTATACCCCTTAGCTACACTGATAATCAGATGTGATAAAAGTATGTGAGAGCACTAGTAAAGAGCGAGTAATACATGCTATTATTGACTTTTTTAGTTACCACTTTGCTCTATGTGAAGGTTTGAGATGAGTTAGTTATTACTATTATTTCTGAATAGCTTTACTCATTTTTCTACTCATGGATTTTTTTTTTCATTCCTGGAAAATTCAAAATGTACTGGAAATAAGCAATTGTAAATGAACTTAAAATTTTCTAACACTTCTTACCAATGCCAGAAAATATTGAACGGTCACTCCAACTCCTTCCCCAGTCTTTTCCATTTACATTAGCATCTCCAGTGTCTTGACCCCAGGCAGATGGCTCACTTTTCCTCTTGCCTGCAGAAGCAGGTGAAACAGAATTCCACTTCTCCTCACCTGCACTGATCTGTGAGGAGAGTTTTACAGACTTTTCATTCCAGCCTCCTCCATTTACAGTGAGGTTTTCGTTCAATCCTGAAGGAACTTAAAGAAAAGAAAAGAAGATTAAAAACTGATACATGACTCCTTATGAAAACTGGGATATTTTCAAATTTGCTTGGTTTATATTTATCACTCATTTTTTCCCCTACTGTCCTCTAAACAGCTTGAGCTTTAAAAATAAAAATGATGTCCTAAAAGTGACATGACCACCAATGGATGACTTTAATTTAGAAACTAAGAGTAGGCTTGAACTTTATATTTTAATGATGTGTTCAACAGCAGAATGACTTGCTCAAAGAAAGTACAAAAGACAGGAAAACAACACATACTCTGCTATGCTCAGAATACTCACCCACTAAAAATATGAACAATTCTCCTTAGTTCCATGTTCCGTTCTTATTTACACACACACACACACACACACACAGAGTATAAGGCAGTGATTCTGAAACCTGGCTGCACATTAAAATCAACTGAAAAATTTCTTAAAAGTAGACACTGGAGCCTCAGCCCAGACTAATTAAAATCAGAATCTCCAGGGGTGCCTGGCTGGCTCAAGTTGGTAGAGCATGTAACTCTTAATCTTGGAGTTGTGAGTTCAAGACCCATGTTGAGCATAGAGATTATTTAAGAAAATAATAATAAAATAAAATCAGAATATTTGTATGCAGGTATATGTACATATGTGTGTGTGTTGTTTTTCTAAACTTCCTAGATGACTGTAATGTGTAGCCAGGATTGAGAACCATGGGAATGAAGGAAGCTGACAGGGTTAAAATAAGCCTGAAACAAGAAGGTGCTTTTCATTTCTGAGTTTATATTTTACTACCACACTTTTAGTTTCTAGGTAAGGCATATCACTCTACTTAATTCAATCTTTATCATAAACAAGTAAATAAAATATATTTTCTAATTGTGAAGCACAGTATAACTTCAGACTGTAGTCCATTTGTTGTAAAATATTTGATATTGTTAAGGAAGCAATTTAAACGATTATAGGTATTAAGGTTTTTTTCTTAATAAACAGGGGTAAAATATTTTATCCCATATATGCCTATATTAAAACCAAGTCCTCCCCCACCCCAAATCTTTCTTTTCTCTATTGGCTTACACAATGCAAGCAAGAATAAAAATCACATGTAAACTACTACTAAAAAAAATGTTTTTACATATGGGGAGAGGGAGAAACAACTAGAACATACCAAAGACTGTTAGGAAGTGGGAATGACTTTTCTTTTTTTCCATTTTCCAAAATCTCTGGATTGTGATTATGTTACTTTAGTAATTAAAAATCATTTCTAAGCCTTTTTTTTCCTTCTGTATCATTCATGTGAGGAAACAGACATGTATATAAGTTTCTATTTTGATGGGCCTTCAATTTAAGTTACATGTAATTTCTCTCACCCTGAAGTGTAGAATCTCCTTTTCCAGACTTAAAGTTGCTAACTTGAACATTTAGATGAGAATCACCTGGTTGAAATAGAAATAAAATTTATTTAATACTGAATAGGCCACTATGCACATTAATTAGGAGTTAACATATAAATTAAGTTTTCACTTATTATTTTTAATAAATTGTTTCTTCAAGTATTAAATTCTTATACTGGAAAAGAGTTTTACTCACAACACACTTGACATGTCCTTAAGGAACTGAGTTCTATAGTTACCATATTCTTAGTCAACTAAAATGGCAATATAGGAACTGGAAAATCTCGTAAGTATACGTAGAGTCTGCTGTTCTGTAATGCTTATGAGATTCTTTTAAGTAGGAACTGGAGAACTGGGGCTCTGTAATTGGATTCAACTTTGCCACCTCTCAACAATACCAGCTGCCTTTTCAGTAATCCTGGAAGCAAACACATCCAACTTAAGAACACTGCCAGTATTTGGGACCAGGACTTAGGAAATATGGCAAGAGGTACGAATACATATTATAACAAGGATACCATTTCTCTGACACTAAAAAGCATTTAATGATTACAATGTATCAAAAAGCCAGCAGACAGATTGTGCTAGCAAAGGCAGGCATGCACAAGACAGTGAAAAAGGGTCCCCAACAAAATGGAGTGCTAAGACATGGCTAACATGTAACAGCGAAAATGCATAAATAGAAGTCATTGCTGTACCAAAGCAATACATTTCAGCAAGTCATCAAGCAAAAAAGTAAAATACACCAAAGCTAAGAAAGTGGTCTGGAGACAAATGCAGGGTGAGGAGGCAATTAATAAAAAAGTGAAGGAAGAAAAGTCAATGCTCAAGTTGAATAGTATCACTCTGCAGACTGATGTCTCCAGGGTAAAAATGATGGCAATGTAAAGAGCTTTAAGAAGCCATCAGTACTGGATAGTGTGAGCACTTGAAATACTTGGGAAGAATATCAGCTCAACAACCTCTGAAGTTTCAGTCTAGCTTTATCAAACACCTATGGCATTCTCAAAAAGTTAGGGTGATAAGAAGTCCAGATAGAGCCTGCACTATCCAGAACATGCTTGTTTCATCTTGGAATGAAAGCATCCAACATGCAGAATGGTGACAAATAATTTTATTTAATAAGTGTCTTGTCCACTGTAAGAAATGGAGATGTAAGAGAGTTGGGGCAAAGCAATGCACACAAGAAAAAAAGGCAACATCATTTTCTCACGTGACTCAAGGCAGAAAGGCAATTTTAATTTAGCAGGCCATTCATCAGGTGTTACGTAACAAGTAACACTGCTGGTTATCAGGTAAACCAGTATGTGGTCCACAGTGCTCTCACGAAGAAGGGTATATCAGCACAATGATGTAAGCAGTTCAAAATAGTCAAATTTTGACATAATGATATTTTGTACATCTGATTAAAAGGAGCTGGATTTGATGTATGACTCTTATGTTCCACTAATATACCTTTATTCTTCTTGGAACCAACAGGAAATGATGCAGTTGTAAGTTGCTCGGTGGTAACTGTGATGGTATTTTCTATCCCAGGGATAGTTGAATCCAATGAACCAGAATCAGTCTGCACCTTATCACGTTTACGCTGCTGTCGTTTCTCTCTGTGACTAATTTTAGTTTCCCAGGCTCCTGACATAGCCCCAGAAAAAAAAGTGTTATTCAGTAAAGGGGAAGACAAAACGTTGTAGTTCTGAGGGGGGAAATGGGGGCAGGGCACATAAGATATCATGATAAATTAAGAGAGTAAACTAAAAACCCAGAGTACTGATTATATTAATTTATCCTAAGAATTTATTCTAATCCCAATATGTTGTTTTAGGCAGCTAACTGCCATTATTATTTATTCTGGTAATTTTTATCAACTGTCATCTATGATTTAGGAAAAATGATAACTATAAGTCATCCTGTAGATCTTTTTATCCCGCTGGAGAGAATTGAGAGTGTTATAAATAATTACTAATAAATGGGTTTATTTGGTGATGACAATAAAGGGCTTCCTCAAGAATTTTGTACACAGCCTTCTAGGGATAGTGTATTTAAGAACAAGAGAGAAAAAGTCCAAATCATATTTCTAAGAAACAAAGACAAAACAATTGCTCAAGATACTAAGCTACACCTTAAATCTCAAAGTGGTTCCCTTCAGGAAAAGCACGATTAGATTCTTATAACTTAGATTAAAAAAAAAAAATGTTTTCTAACAATGTCACAGATCTGTACATTAAAATCTGTAATTATTAAAAGAAAACTAGATACAAGATTAAGCGACACAAATGCAGCTTTTATATAATGCACCATGGTAAAAAAGGATTAAAACTTTTTCTATAGTCCTTTCACTTGCTCAAGTACCTTCATCAACTTCCTTTCCATCATGGCGTGAACTGTTTTGCACTGCTTTAGCATCTGACTTTGATTTCTTCTTATTTTTCTTTGACTGAAAGTAAAATAGAATGTTACTTAATATTTCATTATGTTTTTGAAAAGGTAGGAGTCAGTAAGATACATAATGAAATGTATGATGCTGACAACCAAAAAATTTAATGTTTGATTAAAAAACTTAACATTAAATGGCAATAATAATATGAGGTTACCATTTATTCAGTGGTTACTCTATGCTAAGTACTTTGCACTCGTTTTCTTCTTTATTCCCTAAAAAAAAAATCACTAGAGAAGGTATTATTCCCATTTTAGAGATGAGGAAATGGAGACTTAGAGCTGTTAAATATTAAATAGGCTGTCTGGGGTCACATTAAGAGTTAGTAAATGGTAGAGTCAAATTAGGAAATAGGTCTATCTGGCTCCAAAGTCTGTGCCCTTAGAAACATGCTACCCTAATTTACATCATAAATAAGGTACTATAATATGATGTGTTCAGAATAAAATAAAAACCTACTGCTAATGTTCAGAAAGAAAATGATGCACTGATTATTGGTTTTTGGATTTCATAAAACATATTGTTGGAATACCCTACTGTATAGCAAATTAGTGAGTCAACTGTACAAAGTAGATAATATTTTGTTGGTTTCAGAGCAATGTGAAAATACCTAGAATTCATATATGGTAGATGTTTAGTATTTAGTAATTCATTAAAGAAAAAATACCTACACACACAGAAGGTAAGGATATTTTGAAATAGCCTTCCAATTCCCTTCCGCTAATATTTTCTCTTCTCAAAAGTTCATTAAAACCTCATAAAGCCATGATTCCTATAGATTAGTGCTTCGAGAAGAGTACTAACATTCATGAAACAGTGATTTTATTTATAATTTGTATTCACACATTTAACTATTTATTAATATTGGCTACACATATGTATTATTGTACACTATCTTAAAGTTAAGTTTACCACCAAAGAAGATTGTATCTTGATAGTAAGCCTTTTTCATGGGTAAAGCAGTAAAGGATAGTTTGAGTAAGCAATGAATGACAGCTCTTCAGAGTGATTAAAAATTCTTTGACAACAGGAGTACACAACAAACTATTCAAAACAATGTTTATTTCCCATAGTTGATCTGTACTTGTTTCTTCGCATGTTCTCATGAACATCTATCATGTCTCGTGTACTGCTTTATTACACCTACCAAACCAGGCTCATATCCACTTTACAAAAATTGAGCTATCATCTACATTCCATAATATTTATCCTTCTTAAGTGTACAATTCGGTGGTTTTTAGTATACTCGAGGCTGTACAATTATCACCATTGTCTAATTCCAGAATGATTTCATCATCCCGAAAAAGAAAGCTGGTACCTAGTATTAATCAGTCCCCACTACCCTCTTCCCACTGGCGTCCACCACCAGGCCACTTTCTGTCTGTCTGTCTCTCATATCCACTCTCAAGTACACACAATACCTTGAGCACTTTTCGATTACAGCCTAAAGTAGGGGTCAGCAAACTTTTTCTATAAAGGATCAAACAGTAAATATTTTAGGCTGTGCAAAGCATATGTATCTCTACATGTAGCAATTGTACAACTCTGCTATTATAGCATGGAAGTAGCTGTATACAATATGTAATTAAATGGGTATGACTGTGTTCCAACAAAATTTTATTTACAAAAATAGGCAACTGGTTGGATTTCGGGGGCCAGAGTTTGCCAACCCCTGGTCTAGAGCAGCACTGTCCAATAGAAATATAATGCAAGCCATGTTAGTAATTTAAAACTTCCTAGCACACAGGTTAAAAGGTTAAAAGAAATAGGTAACATTAATTTTAATAATATATGTAAATCAACACATTCAAAATACTATTTCAAAATGTAATTAATATAAAAAACTATTAATAACATAGTATGAGAAAGAGTGCTCAATAGCCATGTAAGTAGCTACCACATTGGATAGTACAGACCTACAGGAACTACCTAAAGTACCCTCATTTTATAGATGCGAGAACTGAGGCCATAGATTATATAAATTGCCTGAGGTCATAGGGTTATTAAGTGGTAAAATGAGCTAAAATTCAGTTCCAACTCTAGATCCTGCCCTCACAAATACTCTGCTATTCTGTCTCTCTACATTTAACTCTAAATACAAATTTAATCATGTATTAGGTATGTGATTTTGGGCTAAATCGCTCTAAACCCTTTTCCCCAACTGCCATACGGGACAAAAATTCCTAACCTCACATAAGGTCTTTTAAGGATTAAGTAAAATGTGAAAGCGGATTGCCAACTACAAAACAGTATACATAAATAAGACTTTTTCAAGGAAAGCAACTATGAAAAAAGGATAGAAATTACATTCACACTGAAATACTGTGATGTGTCACTAAAATAAAATCTGCAGAAAAATAAAGACAACTATCTTGGCTTAGGTCTTGTTTTAGTTACCTTTAAAAAACTAACCAAAAAATCATGCTTACCCAGATGAGACTTAATAACATATTATAAAAAGCATTAAAATGAATATGCATACATGCTACTATTTGCCCCAGTCATCCTACTCAGAGGAACACCTTACTTCTGGGCAGCTCCACTACAGTTAACACTTTTGAAGGAAAATTGCAAATACAAAGTTCTAGCTCCCTTGTTACTATAGTTCTTTCCCCCAATTCGTTGTCAGACTCTACCATGGAGCTAGCCTTAGCCTCTCTTGAATGGCTGGTCATCATGCAATCAAGATTTATTAAATACCTACAAAGTGCTAGACATACACTCCAAAATGCTTATTTGTAAATTTTACACATATCCTACTACTGATGATGTATACATGTGTAAAACATCAGAGCAATAGGACTGAATATGCTTCATTATTTTTGAATAATCTTCTAAATTCATGCATTTTAATACTTTAATACTTTTAATATTAAAAACTATCATACCTGACAAAGGTACACAGATCCATTTAAATGAAGGCCACGCTTAGGGCGCCTGGGTGGCTCAGTCGGTTAAGCGACTGCCTTCGGCTCAGGTCATGATCCTGGAGTCCCGGGATCGGGTCCCGCGTCGGGCTCCCTGCTCAGCAGGGAGTCTGCTTCTCCCTCTGACCCTCCTCCCTCTCATGCTCTCTGTCTCTCATTCTCTCTCTCAAAAATAAATAAATAAAATCTTTAAATGAAGGCCACGCTTACTAAAACATGACATTAATTCTTCCACCTCATCCTCTAAGTAGGCAAAGGTTTTTGTGGAAATATAACTAATAAAATTTAGTCTTCCTCAACACCAGGTGTTCCTGCAATTGAATCTGATGGTTTTACTTTATTTTGGCATTTTTAAAAAATGGATTCACTAAAAACACTTAAATTAAAAAAAGTTGGTTGTAATTGCTATCACTTATAGACCTTTCTAATTAACCCAGTTAAGTCTCAAAATAGCTCTATGAGGCAAATGCTATTATTTCCACTTTACAGATAAGAGAAGGGAGGCACCGAGTGGTTAAGCAACCAACCCGAAGATCACATAATTCTTAAGTGCCAGAGCTGGGATTTGATAAGCATGCTCCAGAACCTGGGCTGCTATGCTATTTTTCTGTTAGAAAACTGCTCCTGAGCTGTTAAATTATGCAGATATGATAATTTTCACAAGTAACAAATAATTTTTAATAACAAAATCACACAATGGTGTAAACTTCTCAGAATACACTCTTCGTTGCATTAGTTTCTTAAAAAAAAAAAAAAAAAAATCAGCTACTTTCTGACACACCTCGTTAAAGTTTCCTTAACATTGACGGGACAGATTAAGTACAAATTTTTCCCAAAAAGATCTGCTAAGTATAATCTGTCATTATAAAAAAAGATCAACATATTTGAAACACTTGAATTTTAGTAAAAGAAAAATGTGTGGCTCGCTTTTTAAGTTGGTCAGCTTTCTAAAAGTATTTTGACAAATATAATCAATGAATCTCTTCTTTGTAGAATAAAAGATGATGATTCCCACCTTGCCCTTACCATAAATTAAAGGCCTCATTTTCCAATTTACAGTCTGGCTTTACACCTTTTTTGCCACCACAGATTTCTAGAAATAATGCAGTGAATGAATTTTGTGCATGCTATCTCTATGGCTTCATCTCCCTATTCCCCAAATTTTATTTTTTTAAATTAAATTCCAGTTCACATGGGCCCTCCATCAGTGGCTTTTATTTAGTTTTTCCACACCAAAAAATTTAAATTAAGTGATCTATTCTTGAGAAGGTATCTTTGTATTTTTTTTTTTATCTTTAGTTGCTCACAAAACTAGTTCTTTATGCATTTCATTACTGAAATAGAATATACCGAGTTCCCCAAGTGTAATGTCAGAATCATCTGTACATTTTTCCAATTTGCAATTTGTTCTGCTACTGATTTACTTAATTCATCAACAATGTTTTTATGCTGCACCCAACAGTACATGCTGATGAAAGAATGTGTTCCGGGTGATTGTCATATTGTTTTTTGCGATTTTACCATGGCAGAAAGAACAAGTGTTTCCCCACATATGTCTTTCCCTTTTTAAACAAGAAACCTCCAAGAGTGGCTTCTAAGCATTCTTAATTATATTTAGTAAAATTCTGTACTATTGGGTACTGCATAAATAATCATCTTTAAAAAAAAACTGCGGAGGCCAATCTTCACATTCTGAATGCTTAGATATCCTGCTGATTGAGACAGTTTCAGAATATCACTAGCTAAAATCTTAAGTCACAGTATAAATGGGCAAGGCTTCTTACCAGAAGTAAGAATATATTTGTTTCAAAAATCTTCCTTGATGATTCCATTTTTTGTGACCAATTTCTTATTAGGTCTGATTAAATCATCTTAACCTCATGATGATGTGACTGACAGAGGTCTTAGTAGGAATAGTAGTGCCCACTCTATTTTTCTGTTTATTTGCATTATCATCATCTACAGTCGGCAGCTTCCTAGCCTGTTCACTAAAGGTTAGTCTAGTTTAAACTGGGTAACACAATCAAGAAACCCACAGAGTTGAGCACACATCAATTGCAATCTGTCAAAATATATTATGAGAAAAGAACCAATGAGGGCAGTCTTTCCACTGTAGCTTCCCATTCTTCTCAGGATCTGGCCCACGTAGTGTCTTACTACCCTCTAATATTCCAAATGAGGATGCCAATGACATCATATATTGAAATGAATAAAGCTTCATTTGTTTTAATAAAAAACTAAGTATAAATAGAAAGTCCAATATTCTCTTCCTTCATCCCAATGGATCCTCCTGTATACTCCACTCTGGAGACAATGGTCTTAAAAAGCACAGCTGAAGCAGTTCTAGGACTACAAGTAATATGCTTTCGAATTCACAGAACTTAAAATATCAAAAATTATAAGCTGAGTTATCAAAAAAAGACACTAAAATGACTTCCATAAATAAGCTCAGCCTCTACCTTTAACTTCCTAACATAAATGAATATTCCTAGTATTAGACAACACCCAAAAATAAGTGATAACACTTATTAGAGCAGCAAAAGGTATTTGTTGGCAGCAAAAGCAGATCTACCGAAATGGCTGCTTCTTAGCAGATTTTAAGGAATTGTGAAGTATTAAAAAAAAAAAAAGGCAGAGGAGTGCTCAATTTTAGGGAGTCTAAATATTCGTATAGAGTCAAAAACTATCATTAAGAGAGATACTGTACAAATTTTAAGTTAGAGGATACTTTATTTTGCAATCAGTTATATGCACCAAAGTAGGCAGCCAGATTCTAAATGTAATCCTTACTCAATTTCTTAATTTTCTTTTCTGGAAAATACTGGTCCTTAAAATTTTGGTGAACTGACATAACTGATATTTAAAGCCCTATAATTATCTAAAGCCACTGCTGGTAAAGTCAGGAGTGATAAAGGAAATGGAACCTGAAAAAGAGGAATGCTGAGTATTTCCTAGAGGTCAGAAGTGGATACTATGATGCTTTTGTCTGCGGATGAGTGGCTAGTATGTAAGATTTTCCACTAATTCATGACAAAAACTATTCTGTTTTCTGAGATTTTTGTTCTTTCTCTTTCCACTGTGTCAAAATTCCTTTTTTTTTTTTTTTGTAATGGTGACAGTGGTTTTAAAAATGTACATACCTGACAAAATTAAAATGTTAGTTGGTGAAATCAATTGCCACTTGGAAAATCTGAAAACTATTGCTTTAAATCAATTTCATTCGCTTTCTGCCTAAACAAATATGGCAAGTCCTTATTTTACATTGTTCCATATTTAGCACTCTTTTTCTCACTTGTCTCAAACATATAAACAAGCTGGGCATGGTTAAATGGCAAAGGATGGACAGTTCAAAGAGCATATTACTTACATTTTGCTACACCAGCAATTCTTAATCTTAGTAACTTGGTGACACAATATTAGGATGAGATTAATTATAAAAAGTGTCATAAACCTTTTTAAAAGTAGAGAGAGTTGCAATTGATGTCCCCCCCTTTTCTGGAGGAGGTGGTGGTGGTGGTGGCTGGCAGAGGTGGTATAATTCAAACTAGAGCCAAGACTATTCTACTCACTACTATCCTGATGCATTTTCCTGAATGCAAGGAAGGAGCAGGATTGCAGGTGCAGGGAAGTGCCCACAACTTAAACTTTACCTCTTTCTCCTTACCCTAATTATATTTTCTTTCACAGCACTTACCACCATCTGACATGAGAGAATATATTTGCTTGTTTTCAGTTGTCCCCCCGCTCCCATTTTATCAACCATTATATTCCTAGTGCCTAGAATAACGTACCTTGCAGAGAGAAGGTATTCAATTAATATTTGGTTAATCAATGGAAGAGCCTAAAAGTAGACTGCATTACATATAGCCCTGTCTGCCCAACTCTCACTGTCCCCAAAATAAAACCTCTGGGCTATCATATTTGTATACTTGATCCATCATCCAAGCCATTAAATTATTTAAATATGTTTAGTGTGAGCTCATGAATTATGGTACACCACATAAGTAGCATGGCTATCTACCCAGAATCTTAAAAAAATTACAAGAAACCTTCCTTAAGAACTCTTTTTATCTAGCCCCGAACTCTTTCCCAGATACGGTTCTCATATTTCCAATAGCCTAATAAATTAATTCCACTTGGAGACCCCATTTTTACCTCAATTTTAGTATGTTTAAAACCAAATTCATTATTTCACCGTATTTCGATCCCCTCCTGCCTCATACAACTACAGCATCATGGAAAAAGGATGGGCTAGGGTGGAAGTCCTGGTTCTGGTCTCATTTCTGCATTTGTCAGAGTTTAGACAGGAAATTCTAGGAGCAGAAATGACGTTTCTCTGGTAAGATACACCCTTTTTTTTTTTTATTTTAAAGATTTTATTTATTTATTTGAGAGAGAGAGAGAAAGCATGAGGTGGAGAGGGTCAGAGGGAGAAGCAGACTCCTCGCTGAGCAAGAAGCCCGATGCGGGACTCGATCCCGGGACTCCAGAATCATGACCTGAGCCGAAGGCAGTCGCTTAACCAACTGAGCCACCCAGGTGCCCAAGATACACCCTCTTTTATAGAAAATAGTGTTTGCCTTAAAGGGGATACTGAAAACTAACTCCTTGGATGGGAATCCAAGACTCACGAAACTAGATTTTGTGGCCCAAGGAGCCCGAAAAGTCAAAAGTCCAAGGCCTACACAATCAGACTCAAAGCATTCCAGATAAAAACATTTTAATGAATCCAAAAGACTATACTGGAGTTTAAAACAGGGTTTCAGCAAAAAAAAAAAGTCAGACAGTAAATATTTCAGGCTTTGCAGACTATAAGGCCTCTTACAACCACTCAACTTTGCTGTTGGGAGTACAAAAGCAGCCATAGACAATAAGTAAGTCAGTAAGTGTGGCTGCATTCCAACTCCCTTTCAAAAATAGGCAGAGAGCTAGACATGGCAAACAGGTTATGGTTTGCCAATCCCTGGTTTTAAATTAGTTTCTAAGATGTGTTATAGAAGGTAAAACACAAATGCATGTAGGCTCACTGGGCATGCAGGCGTTCTCTGTTTTGCTAAGAGCTGCTATACCTTACACTTGTTTAAAATCTATGATGCCTTGGAGTAAGTTTGTCTTTGGTCCTCTAAACACTGATTACTCCTAGAGTGGTGGTTCTCAAACTTCTTGGATATAGGATTACTCTTAAAACAGACTGAGGATGTCAAAGAGCCTTTGTTTACATGGATTATACCTACTGATATCTACCATATTATAAATTAAAACTAAGATATTATTTAGATATATATTAATTTATTTCAGAACAGTAGACTCATTACATATTGTATAATTACACCTATATGAACCATATTTTCCACAACAAACATTTTAGTGAGAACAGTGGTATGCTTTACATTTTGCAAATATCTTTAGTGTCTAGCTTCATAAAAGACAGCCTGCATACCTGCTTTTGCATTTAATTTTACTGTGTGATACACTATTTGAAGCATATGAAGAAAATCTGGCTACATACACATACATATATAACTGGAAAAACGAGGACTATCTTAATAGTTTTTTCAGATAATTGCATTCTTCTTTGATATTACACCAAAGATTAGTGGTTGACAGGGGCTGGGGCTAAGAGGAAAAGAAGGGAAAATGGGGCATGACTGGTAATGGGCATGACTGGTAATGGGCACAAGATTTCTTTTTGAGAAGAGGAAAACGTTCAAAAACTACACTATGACTCTGCAGATACACTGAAATCATATACTTTAACAAAATAAATTCTACAGTATATCTCAAAATAAAGCTGTTTAATAAAAAAGAAAGACAGAAAACCAATGTGTTTGGGCTTAGGGAGGGTCAGGGATAGGAAGAGAGACTTGAGCGGTTATGTTCAAGACTGTGGCATAAGAGCAATGGGAAGTTGTGAAGAGTTTTTGTTGTTGTTGTTTTTAAAGATTTTATTTATTTATTTGAGACAGAGAATGAGAGAGAGAGCACATGAGAGGGGGGAGGGTCAGAGGGAGAAGCAGGCTCCCTGCCGAGCAGGGAGCCCGATGCGGGACACGATCCAGGGACTCCAGGATCATGACCTGAGCCGAAGGCAGTCACTTAACCAACTGAGCCACCCAGGCGCCCAGCTGTGAAGAGTTTTAAGCAGAGGAAGGAAGAAACACTACGCCAAAACTTGTCAAGTGGTAGTTTCTTAAAAATTGTTGCAACATGAAATCTGTATCGATAAACTTTCCCATATTCTATTGGTCTATCCTGCACTTTGAATGAATCTTTTACACTGCCTGATTTTGTAACACGCAAGCATTGGTCATTTGGAAAATACCGGTTCAGTGAGTCACACACATCTTCTAAAATGTTAAAATATTCCATTGTATACAGTATTTTTAAAAATCTCAATCGTTAATATCACAATTGATCTTATCAGAAATTCTTTAAGCACTGGGATGCTGTCAAGCTCATGGTAGCAGATACAAATTTTCTAAATTTCCAATTTTCACTTGGAAACAAATCATTATATCATTTGCAATAAATACTAAATGTTGTTTTCCTTGAAGTGACAGGATCATCCTGACTGTTTTTGAGAAAATGTCTGCAAATACCCAACTCTAAATCACCATGGCCTATCTATCAGTTCTTCTTTCATGTTAAAATGGAGCAACATGAACGAAGTGGCTAGTCAGGACTGTAATTCAACGGTACTGGTGTTTGTCCTCAGGACAACCACTGTTCTTCACTACACAGCACACTGTATGTATAATTCCCATTTCATCATACAAAATAATTAAAAAGCATGTGTTCAAAGGTCAAGATTTAATAAAACTAATAATGATCATTTTTACAGCTTAAGGACACTCTTAAGTGAAACTGGCATTCTTTTTCTTTTTAATGGTGAGTGGATTGCAATAAAGAATACAGCTACTAGCACTTTGGTGTCACAGTCATGATTTGTGCTTGGGAGGTCAGCAGTTTTACCTGCTACTGCTTCTGTACCATTAATGCAAATATCAACACACTGAGAAAGGCAAATGTCTCTATTGTTATGAAAACAGTTGGACCCAACGAAAGGTCCCCGAGGCCCCTTTCCAGGGGTCCACAAACCACACTTTGAGAAATGGTGCCCCCGCAAAATTTAGGGATCATTATTTACTAGCTATGTGATGTTGGGCAATCCACTAAACTCTTTTTAATGAGCTGGATTTGAAAAAAATGATTATACTCCCCTCCTTCCCCAACCAAGAGTTATTCATCAGGGCTAAGAGATGTGAAAATATTTGTATTATTGTAGCATCATAAAAATGTAAGAGCTTATTAATACTTATAATGAGTGATATTAGTATTTCAGTAGGATACCACTGACTTCATCCTGAACAACCTGACAGTGACCAAATTTCATACATTTTTGTTTCTATTGTTTCTCTAACGATCTTTACACTGCTATTTTAATTCAGACCCTCATCATCATTGATGCAAACCTGATTTGTTTTCATAAATGTTGCTGCCAGCTGAACATACCTATTTTTGTCATACCCCCACTCCACCCTGACCAGTCAAACTTGTCTAGGGCTTTCCATTGAGTATGTCTGAATATGCTCTTTTGCTTCAGCTGAATAATGTCTGATTGTGTTCATCTGTTTCTCTCACCTGCCAGAACTGGCCTCCTTACTTCTTGTTACTGAAATACCATCCCCATCCTTAAGAGTCCTATTAAGTCAATCTTTTCTGGCCACCCAAATAGAATAATCTTACTCCTATGAATATCTGGCACTCAAAGCCTTGTTACCTGGTATCTTCTCTTGTGCTTGCATTTCCTTAACTAGACTGCAATCTCTCTGAGGGCTAAGTACATCTTCCATTCTTCTTATTCCCTTCAGCACCTAACAGCACAATACATTCAGCCTAGCTAATGGTCCTATGTGGACTCTGCTAGAGACCAGTATCAATGAAGCATTGACCTTCACAGCCAAATAAAGACCTAGACAACTATGGTAGTTTAACTTGCTTTATAGACCCAAGATCTATAACTCTTGTCATACATGGTTTTTAGACCATGTTTTTCTCTGTGAGGTTTACTCAAGTGACAGGGCAAGGTATTCAGTATCACAGCTTAGACTGCAATTATTCTACAGGCAAACTGTACTTCTCAAAGTGCCCAAGATATGGCTCTGAGACGAAAACAGACAATAATGTGTCTTAAGGTTTTTAAGTAGATCTATGATAAGCATCTTTACAAAAAAAGTAATAAAAAGTCTTAAAAAACACATATTTAAAACACACAAAAACACACAGTGCAAGAGCATAAAAAATTAACTGAAATGAGGTCTCTTGGACTGGAACAAGGTTAAAAGCATAAATTCAAGATGCAGATGGCAAAAAGAAACACTAGCCATGAGTTGCAGCATTTACTACTATGCAAAAAGTCAAATCAAATAGGCAGCAAACCAAAGGCAGAAGCTTTGTCCTTAAAAATCAACAGCAACTGAAAGGAGGCGGTACCATCAAGTGATTAACAAGTGCATGGGCTTTGGCACCAGAGTGAGCTGATTCAAATCCTACTTCAGAAAACTATGAAATGAGTGAAACTGCAAAATCCCTCTGTGCCTCAGAGCCCTTATCTGTACGATGGGGCTCTTTCTATTCGCCTTGTAGAGTTTATGAAAGAATCAGAAATCATACAGAGCAGTAAAAAGCACACTTTGAAGTCAGATGGGTCTGGGATAGAACTGACTACTTTTAGTAGCTTTGGTAACTTATGCCTCAGGTTTCTTATTTGTAAGACAGGTATAATACCACCTCCTCAGTGCTCTTGTGAGCATAAATAAAGTAACATATAAATATTCTATAAAGTCTTAAAAGTATACCCAGTAGGTACCCAGTAACTTGTCTCTACTAGATATATGTAAATATATTCACACATATACACACACCTCACCTTGCACAGTGCCTGCCATATTACAGATACTTAACAAATGTCAATTATAATTATTTTCTATCAGAAATTTCAGAATGATTATAAACTCTAAACTATAGTTTTACATCCTCATGCACCCAATCTACATATAACTCATCAATCAGAAATGAATGGTAGTTCATCAATTATTCCAACTACAAATTTTATAGGATAATTCAGGAACTGGAAGCAAGAACAAGCATAAAATGCTCACTAGTAGAAAGCCCAGAAATAAGGAAACTTTACATGGAAGAAGTATAAATCCATATTAGACATATAAACTATTCATTCTGTAAATTCACAATCCCAAAATTGTATCCTTATTTGCTAATACAAGTCATTTACTATTTATTTTTCTGCCAAAGGCAAAATCAGGCATAAATTCAACTCTTTCCCACAACTATCCTTCATTTTAAGCCATCCCACCTGCAACTGTCGTGGCCCTAGACCAATTTCATTGGGTTACAGGGGGAGAACTGATCTTGCCAGTTCTTCAAAGACATTTTGAAATTGCAAGCATTCAGAAACTGTAGCAACCATTTCATACTACTATTCTGTAGGACTGGATCTGCTGCATTCTGATTCCTAGAAACCACTTACCTACCTCTGGTTATTTTTTGTTTTGTCTGTCTTTCTTGAAAAGAAGTTATGCATGTGTAGGGTTTTAAAGGGGGAGGGGGGAACAAGTATTTAATGTACCAAAAGGATTTAAATGAAAAGTCTCTCTCCCACAACAGAACAACCCACTGTTAACAGTTTTTTACATTCTGCCTACTTACAAACTAAATAGAGTCAAATAAAAACTGGGTCAGTTCTAACACTGAAAACTGAAAAATGAATAAAATCCCAGGAATGTATCATTTATGGGGTATGACAGATTGTCTTATTTGAAAACTTAAGAGTGCACATCCAAACCTTTTAATAATGACCTGAATATAGAACATTCTCTTTTGTTAAACAAAGTCAAACTGTTTAATAAGAAGACAACTATATCTCCATCAGAACAGCAATCTGTTTCAACCTTAATACCACAGAACAATTTTGGTAAGCTTTTTATGTCAGAAGTGCACTATTAACAAAGATAACACAGTTCTGTTTTCAAATAAGAGGGATGTTACATACCTGGAACCTTACTCATATAAAAGATGTTCAAGTCATGAGTAAATTCTTTTGGCAAAATGAGTATTTAATAATGCCACAGCATGTTTAAAATACTTGGTGACATATCCTTCCTTTTAAAAGTAAAAAAACAAAACAACTTACCTAAACCTGCACCACCTATCTGCTATGACAAATTCAGATTTTCAGCTGTCCTTAATGGGGAGTATATGTATACTTTTGTGAAACAGAAAAGCATCATTTTTGTATGTTACTCTCTTTATTAAGAGCTTTGCATATAATTTCATATGTTCTCAAGCTTACCTTTTCATTTTTCTTATCTGTCTCTAAGGGCTGCTTTGCTGTAATACTTCGAGGAGTTCGGACAGCTTCCTCGTCAGCCACTTCAACAGTCCGTCCATTTGGCTGCACAGGCAACAGAAAAGAATCTTGTTATCAAACTACTCAATAGGTCAAACCAAAGATTTATACTCAGGAAACAGAATATACTACAATCAAGTTCTACCCCCTGACCCAAATTTAAAAGGTTTCTGTACAGCCATGTTATCTAAGACCTGGACTACTATTCATAGTAACTGTGTTTCATAATATAATTAATAATGAACCTATAAACAAATACATTTTCTGATCTTACTCAGGTATCAGTTGCTCCAGCAAAAAATAATGGACTGAAAGCAGGAAAAAAGGGAATTATACTGCATTTGCACTCTAACTACCAATTAGTTGTGTAATCTCCGAATGTTTCGCTCATTATCTTTTAGTCTTATTCTACATATATAGAATGATAGATCTGATCAATTCAAAAGTTGGCACGCTCTGTCAGTAAAGGGACAGGAAATATTTTAGGCTTTGTGGGCAATATCGTCTCTGTTGCAACACAAAACTCCACTATTATAGTACAAAAGCAGACACAGATGAATAAATTAATGAGTTTGGCTATTTCCAATAAAGCTTTATTTACAAAACACAGGTAGAGGACCAGATTTGGTCCATGGGCCATAGTCCGTTGGCCTCTGTATAAGATTATCTCTAATATCCCTTGTAATTCTATTATCTAATGGCTCTATTGTTCCGGGGTTAAGAAATTTACCAATCCGCTGCTAAAGCTTAAGAAAGGCTACCTCAGCTTTAACACTCCTAAAATAAAATGATAGCTCTTAGAGGTGCTCATGAATAAAAATAAGTCTGTGAATTCCAAATCTGGCTTTTCATTAGAATCACTTGTTTTGGGGGCTACCCCCCCCAAAAAAAACAATTTCTGAGCTCTATCACCAGAAATGTATTTAGGATTCAGGAATTTGAAGAATGGGGTCCAGGTATCTGTATTCTAACCTCTTCTTTATGGATCCTACTACTTCTTTTCACTTGCTTATTCTCCTCATATTCCAACACAATGAGTTAGTAAATCAATACACTAGTTTCAGTTGCCTTATTTCCAGTTCTTGCAGAATTGACTTCCACCAGATTATTCACTATAGCAGAGCCATACTCAAGAAAACAATATGAATGTTCAAGTTTCTATAACTTGACTTTCCCTGAGTGTGTTCAAAATTACCAGGGATATACAGTTAGAGAAAGAGACCATTAATATTCTAAAACCCAATTTGTAGGCTTCACAAAGATTTATGGAAGAAAAACCAAAACAAAAGCTGTCTTTTGAAATGAAATTCCCAATTAATCCCAATTTAATCTGCTGGCTCTTAAGCAACTTGAAGTCAGTCAGATGCCAAAACCAGGTCTCCTCACTCTTCATTTGGTTTTCTTTCTCCCCTGCTGTTTTGTCACTTTCCTGCTGCTTCCTCTAATCCACCTTCCTGTGTCTGTATATGTGTGTGTGTCTGGGGGACGTGTGGGGGGGGGGGGGGGGGGGTACTACAGAGAAAGGTAAGAAACCCTAAAAGGAATTTGGACTTAGAGCCATAACCACAACAGGAATATAAAACTGTTTAATTCTACTTTCTAATATCCAACATATGCTAGTTCTTAGTTCATACTATCCTCTTTAGCCAAACTTTTTCTGATTTCCTGTGGTTGGCTTTACCTTTCTATATAAGCCTTACGCCACCTTAGATTTGGCAGCTCCAATTCCAGTTTCCCACTTCTAACTGGCAGCTCACAGGCTTACATTTCTAAAAACTTCACTTAACTAATCCCTTCAGGAAACTGTCCATCATAGTCACTTAAATAGCATTTCCATTTTACTCATGTAAATGACTACACGGAGTCATTTTAATTTATTTATTAACTGCTAAAAGGCAAGAAATTAAGTGGTTTAAAATGACTAAAAAGTTCAATGCAATTCCTTTGAGACCAACTGCAAACACTGTTGATACAGCCTCCCAAATGAAAGATGAAACAATCTCTCCTCTTAATCAACCAGGAAGTCTGAAGTCCTCTATCAGTGACTTACAAAGGGAATACTCCGTTTCCATCTCATAGACTCTGAAATGACCACCAAGCCGGAGGTTGGTCCCACACCATCAACCTGTGCCAATTTTACTTCCTTCTTTGCACCATAAACTTAAGCAATGGCTGTTACTGCAGCTGTTCCTTTGGTCTCTGCAGATGTCCCAATGTTCCACTAACTCTGGGGCTTTATATTGCTCTCACTACTACTGGGAGTCCGTAAGTCAGCAACAACTCCCCCCAAATGCCCGATAACATGAAACAATAAGCCTCCTTTCCCAAGAATAAAGTCAAAGAGCTCTTGGACAGCAGGAGAAAAGGATACACTATGGTGGCTGTGCCTCTTCTACCCACCAGCAACACTAATCTGTCCCCTTACTTGCCACTAGTTGGTCAAGAAGGCCTCGCCCTGGAAAATTGTTAACCATATTTAAATCAGCAAATCCAGAAATGGAAGAATACTATGTAGATCTGCTCACATGAAAAGTAACTAACTGCAAACCAACACTTTAAATATAACCTGACTGCCAATCTGGGTTTTACATAAAAGTATTATCTTCTCTCATCATGAAGCCTTAATATATATGGTGTGTTTCCATAGATTAGTAACTACATGAGCCTCTTATTGTACCCTAGTATAAAATTTTCTAGAACGCTCTGAGGGTTCCTTCCAGGGCCAACCAAGGCTAATTTCATATATAACATACAATCTATATTCTAAATTAGACAAGAACATTCTCCAAATCTCATGAAAATCAACTAATAACAGAAGAATGACATAATCATTTCTTATATGGATAAAGTCCTTGTAGGCATCGCTATGCCTGCCTTATTATTATATATTCCCCAATTCCTATGCCATTCATGAAAAGAACATAGTGTGTGTTTGTGTGTTGGGAGGGGCGGTGATAAACCAGAACGAAAATACCTAGCTGACAATCAAGAAAATAAAATGCAGAAGGGGGACACATAGGGGAGTAGGGTCTCTTATTTAATAATGCCTGATTTAAAGGAAATAAAATTCTTTGTGTTAGTGAACCTTCGAGTTATTAATTCCATACAATTCCATAAACATTTAATAAGTACTTCAGTACCAGGCAATGGGCTAGGGACCTCAGGAACAAGGACAAATGAAAGGAATTTGCCCTCCAGGAGTTTCAAAGTTTAGAATAAGAAGATATGCTCTTTTTTTTAAAAATTTTTTTTAAAGATTTTATTTATTTATTTGACAGAGAGAGATAGCGAGAGAGGGAACACAAGCAGGGGGAGTGGGAAAGAGAGAAGCAGGCTTCCCGCCGAGCAGGGAGCCCGATGCGGGGCTCGATCCCAGGACCCTGAGATCATGACCTGAGCTGAAGGCAGTCGCTTAACCAACTGAGCCACCCAGGCGCCCCAGAAGATATGCTTAATAACAGACATCTACTCCATTTGAGCAGCCTGTACATATTTGTCAAACTGATTCTAAATTGCAAAAGAATCTACATCTAAGATAAGCATATATAAGGTTTAACATTAGACTTCTAAAATGAAACCATTTAGAATCCCATTTTCACTCAGCTATGTAAATTTTATTTCTAGACATAAAATATAAAAATCATGACTTAAATTACTTGGAAACGCCTTAAGTTTAGAAACTAGAAAGGCAGTCTACCAACTACCAAAAAAAAAAAGGAATATGAAAAGACCATGGGCTTTGAAGCTGGACAAAACTGGGATCAAGACTCGACTTCTGTATTTACTCCCTGTGATTGTAAGCATTTTCCTTGACTTAACCCTTGACTTCATCATCTGTAATACAAAAAAAAAAAAAAAAAAAGTACTTGTCTTATATAAGTTTCTTATTAAAACAACAATAAAGGAGAGAACATGGCTAGGATGGCTCAAATCCCTATCCTCATGTTCTAGCATTCAGGTCACTTTTCAAACTAGAAGCTCAAAATAAATGTTAAGTCCTGGTGGTCAAGAGGGCCAACAAATAATACATGTGCTCAGTACTCCAGACACAAATTCTTTTGGGAAGTTAAGAGAATACAAATGGTAAGTAAATATATCCTCTCAGAGGCCAGAAATAGTCCAGGCTTGTTCTAGAGACAGCAATGTAATATTATCTTTCTTTAAAAAAAAAACAAAAAACAAAAAAAAACCTGCTTATAGTTTCACCATTTCCTAAGAAAAGAAAATTACATCATATTCACTTATGTTCATTCACTCAACATCCAGTAAGTGAACATAGTAGAGTAATACGTAGAACCCTTAAAAGCTTGAAACAAAGACAAGTGAGGCACAATCCCTGCCTTCAAAAAGCTTAGAACCTAGCAAAGGAAGAAGACAACATCACATTATAAAATACAAGGCAAAAGGTATACTCTGCCCCCTTCTCCCTACCCCTCCAACCCCACCCCTTAAAGGCAAACAGTATGGGTTTTGAAGGCAAGCTGAAACCAGGGTTGAATTCTCAAATGTGTGCCACCTGGACAAGTTACGATGTCATTGGAGTTTCAATTTTCTTAGCTCAAAGTTATATTGCACATACAGGAGGCATTAAGTATATACATTATACCCTTCATAAAGAAGATAAAAGGCAAGATGTTATAGAAATTCAAGGTGCATCATCCTTAGCTGATAGATTAAAGATAGCCTGACAATAACTAATAATTTCCAAGTATTTGCCATGTGCCAAGCACCTTGCTAGATGCTTTTTATACACATCAACTTATCTAACGAACAAGACCTTGCCTCAGTCAGTTTATTTTAGTTTGAAGAGTTCTGATACAAATTCATGATAGAACAATTCCTTGTCATTTATTTGAAAGCACGAACTGTGTCTTTTTTCCAAATGTGAATATATCAATTACATAAACTAAATATACAATAAACTACAGCTTTAGTCATAGTAATTTACCAAATTATTTTTAAATTCAACCCCAATTTTAAACTCTTTAATAACCGAGAGAACAATCTTAAAAATATGGCCTATAATTCAAATTTGCACAATCTTGCTGTGTATCCTGAGATCTTTCCTTTAGTAGTAAAGATCCTGTTGCCTTCTAAGCAGCTAGCCAAAGACTCAACTCTTTTCAGGGATTCCGAACTATCCACTTGTTGACTGCATCAGGGATGCTCAGAGCTACTTTCAAAGGATAGAGAGATGACACGCCACACCTGTCACCTGGCCAAATTATGCTAAGAGGATTTCTGAAGAATTCAATACGGTATTGGTTTCAAAGGTTTTGCTTCTGATGGGTACTGAGATAAGGACTACATTTGATAGAGCAGATACACAGCCATGTACTTCCTTGGATCCTGTTGGATGCCCTCTGGAATACTGGCATTCTGTGGCACAGTTTGAAAACTATTAGCATAGCTGGACAGAAAAAAGTAAACTTTAAAACTGGTCAAATAACACCAATTCCTCACTCAGAGCCCTTGATTTTGCCTGAATAATAATAATTTAAAAATACTGTCAAAGCTTTCATGAACTTGAGAAGTAGTGCATTAAGCAGTAATGCCCAAATGCAAAAGAAACCCCAGGTGTTCAGAGGGTTTATTGCTGCTCTCGGTATCTAAGATAAGCAGAACTATTAAAGGTCTTCTCTACTAGGCCTCTGGCAGGAGAAAATGACAAGATGAAAAAACCCTGTCGGGCACCTGGGTGGCTCAGTTGGTTAAGCGACTGCCTTCAGCTCGGGTCACGATCCTGGAGTCCCGGGATCGAGTCCCACATCGGACTCCCTGCTCAGCAGGGAGTCTGCTTCTCCCTCTGACCCTCTTCCCTCTCATGCTGTCTCTCATTCTCTAAAAAAAAAAAAAAAGAAAGAAAGAAAGAAAGAAAAAGAAAAAGCCCTGTCATATAACCAAACAAATGGAGCCAAAATTCTGGAGCTTTGGTAAAAGTCATTACAATTTTCAGTACAAACTTCTGATTCTAAAAGTAAATTTTAAAAGCAATACAGAGAGCTGTAACTCATTGGGAAAACTGGATTTGCTCTCTGAATGCAAAGTAACATCCTTGAACATGCTACAGAAACCAGAGAGGTACAGTGGAAGTAACAGTTGAGTTTGTAGACTAAAAATTAGGATACTGTTTAGCTTTTGAAACTCCTTTGCTCTATGACCTTGAATAAGTTATTTATTTTTTTTAAAGATTTTATTTATTTATTTGACAGAGAGACACAGCGAGAGAGAGAGAGAGCACAAGCAGGGGGAGTGGGAGAGGGAGAAGCAGGCTTCCCGCGGAGCAGGGAGCCCGATGTAGGGCTCGATCACAGGACTCTGGGATCATGACCTGAGCCGAAGGCAGACGCTTAACGACTGAGCCACCCAGGCGCCCCTTGAATAAGTTATTTAATCTTTATGAATCTCAAGATTCCTTTTCTGTAAAATCAGGAATATTTGTTTTAACTATGACTTGGGATTTTTTCATCGAATGATTATTCATTTACTTATTTTCAAATGATTATTCTTTTAGTACTTAAAACTAACGGCACTAGTGATTTAGAGGTAAAAAGAAAATCCTGTATGTAGGTGGCAAGTGATATAATTTACCTTTACTAATACCTGGTATGATACAGCAAAACTACTACTTAAGAATAAAAGATATAGGGCGCCTGGGTGGCTCAGTCGTTAAGCGTCTGCCTTCGGCTCAGGTCATGATCCCAGGGTCCTGGGATCGAGTCCCACATCGGGCTCCCTGCTCGGCAGGAAGCCTGCTTCTCCCTCTCCCACTCCCCCTGCTTGTGTTCCTGCTCTCGCTATCTCTCTCTCTGTCAAATAAATAAATAAAAATCTTTAAAAAAAAAAAAAAAGAATAAAAGATATAATTCTGTTGGAGTATCTTAAAAGATAAATTTATTTAGCCAAATAAACTATCCAATTAAACTGTGAGATATCATTATAGTTACTCTGTTCAGAATTGATTTCAACAAATAATTATCAAAGGCTCTTACGAGTACTGGGCACTGTTTGCCATTGCATTTCAAGGCCAGTGAGGCTTTCCCCTAGTGGAGGCAGAGGACCCCCCCAAAAGTTAATGGATAAGTAAGTAATTTACAAACTCTGATACTTACAATAAAAAACATCCCCACATACCAAAAGTTGAGACAGAATATAGAACGGGATGACTATGTGAAATAGGGTGATCAGAAAATGATTTTCTACGAAGGTGAGATTTAAGGTGAGAGCTACAGGCTGATTAGAACAGTGGGGAAAAGATTATTCCAGAAGTGTTAATAATAGTTCATGTAAAGGCACTGGGTTGTGAAGGAATTTGAGGAACTGAAAAAAGATCACTATAGCTGGAGGTAATAATAAGAGGAAATTAACTCAAAATCAGCTTAGAAAGAAACGCATGTGCTGGGCCACATAGGAAAGAAGTTGAGGTTTTAAATGCAAAAGCCACTGAGGTGTTGATTTTAGACAAGTGTTGGCTTTAGGACTGGAGGCAGCCTGCAGAAGCTCCAGCTACACAAGTGAGCTAAGGTGCCAGACAACAGAACAGAGTAGTCAAACTGAATTACATCTTGGAGATAAAATGGATGGTATTTGCTCCTAGATTAGACATGAGGTAGGGAAGATACAAGGAGGTGAGGAAAAGGGAAGAATCAAGAATGATTCTCAGATTTTTGGCTTGAATAACTGAATGGGTGGCAAGCAGTCATTTACCATTCACAGAAATGGGGAAGACCAGGAGAAAGCAAGGAATCATGAATTGTTTTGGAGATGTTAAAATTTGAGACAAATGCCAGATTTCCAATTGGAGAAGTCAAGTATATGCCTAGATATGAGGAGATGAGAGGAATGGTCCAATTATAGATACAGACTAATATAAACTTGATCTCCATTATTCAGGGATTCCATATTGGCAAGTTCACCTACTCACTAAAATTAACTTCTAATTCCAAAATCAGTACTTGAGGTGCTTTCCTGATCACTCATGGACGTGCACAGAGCTGGGAAAAAAATCTGAATTGCCCCACAGGTACATTCCTAGGCAATGCTCTGTCTTCTTGTTTTAGATCATAATAAAATATAAAATAAACATATAAAAAAGAGACTAACTCTACCTGGGGAGCTAGGGAAGGCTTTATAGCAGAGAGAGCACCACAGCTGGGCCTTCCTTGAAGGATAGGTAGAAACTGTACAGATACAGAAAGAAAGGCTTTCCAATGGAACAAAATAATATGAATAAAGAAATATTGCAGTCTAGTTAATGGTAATGCATTTGGGATAATGGTTAAGAGATAAATCTAAGATGGGGTTACATCATGGCCATCTCATAGACTGGATTTTACTCAACATGTGATGGGGAAACTACTGACAAGATGTGAACATGAAAGTCACGATCAGAGCTGGGCTTTAAAAGATTTAACTAGCCGGAGTGGGTTCTAGAAAGGAATGGCAACAAAGAGACGGAAAGCAGGAAAACCAGTTAGGATGCTGTTAGTATAGTTGAAGCAAAAGGTAATAAAGTCCAAAAGTAGGGCAATGGCAATGAAACTGGAACAGAAGTAGTAACTACAAAAGATACTGCATACTATTAGAATGAATTATTGGCTGTAGAACGATGGACCTCACAAAATTTTAGTCAGAAGAGGCAAACACAGCCATCATCCACTGTAAAAATAAAAAGGTGGCTCATATGGCTGTTTACCAGGCATGAAGAATGGGAATGAGCTGTATAAATACTTTGGTAGGACATCTTACTACTTTATGCATTTGTTAATTATTTATTGAGTGCCAAGCACTATGCAAGGTTATACAGCAGCAAACAAGACAAAACACTACTCTATTCAGTGAATTTATTGATACCAATGACTGCACTATAGCAAATCTTTATGAGAAGTCCTACACTAATATAAAAATAGCTTTTTCACTAAATGAATTTTTGTTGAAGTTGATCCTGGGTTATAGGCTTCCAGTTGAGATTCAAAGCAATGATTTTTTTTTTTTAAAGATTTTTTATTTATTTATTTGACAGAGAGAGACACAGCGAGAGAGGGAACACAAGCAGGGGGAGTGGGAGAGGGAGAAGCAGGCTCCCCGCAGAGCAGGGAGCCCGATGCGGGACTCGATCCCAGGACCCCGGGATCATGACCCGAGCCGAAGGCAGTCGCTTAACCGACTGAGCCACCCAGGCGCCCCAAAGCAATGATTTTTTGTTAAAGACCAGTTATCTGAGATCTCACATCCATCTAAATCACTGCTCAGACTAAGTCAAGTTAAAAATATTTACTGAGTGCCTATTTAATACTCACATCATACTAGGTGTCACGGAAAATACATAACAATGATTTCCAAAAATGCCAAGAAATAAACCCAGAAAAGTGCCACCCCCTCCACTTTTAATAGGGAAATAAACCGCAATTCATACCCTAAAAGACCTATGCCAGGATATTATTGGGGGATAAAAACCAAAATGATATAAAAATTTCAAAAAGTGCTTATGGGTAGATATTAGAGAACTAAATATCACCTACTCTACAGATAAAAATAAGCTACTAGAAACAAATTTTTAAAACTTGAGTTGCAAAATTTGGAATGACTTGAGAACTAAAAATAATGGGATAAAAAGATGAGAATAAAATATTTAAGTAAACATGTAATATCCTTTTACAAACCCATAGGAGTTTAGTTGGATCAGAGTAAGGTATATCCTAAAATGTGTATCAGAATGATGTAGTAATGAAGAGATGAATTGTAGGATTAAACATGACTCCACTTAGAAACCTCTCCTATTCTATGGATCTCATGGTCTCACACCAATGAGTCATTTTTAAACTAATAGCAAGGATTTACCAAGGGAGCTCGTTAAAATGCAGATTCCCTGGACTCAGTTCCAGAGATTTTGAATTTGTAAGATCTGTTCTGGTGCTCAGGAATCTATAAATTTTAGTAAGCATTCAAAGTAACTCTATCGCAAGTAGTCGGAGATAACATTTTGAGGAATCCTGCAGTATTTTAACTCAATTAAGATCCTCAATTTATAAACAAGACATGCTAAACAGAGCAAGGTTAAACGCCTTACTTAAGTTTAGTCCCCATTCCTCACAGGCTGACGGAGTTAAGTCTTCCTCTACTGGGCCTTTTCTGTTGCTTCAGCCTCTTCCACTACCTTGCTCCTACCCACATTCAAAGCCAGATTGTGTGATAAGGCCGTTCACAGCCTCCTGGGCCCACACTGGGTTGGCGATGTTAATTTTTTTTTTCGTGTATCTTTTTCCACAACTGGAATAAAAAGCTCCCTGGGGAGCAACTGAGCTTTTACTTTTGTATCCCTTCACAATGAGACATATGAATATTGCGTTCTTTTTTACTGCCTTCAAATTGCAAGCAGTATGCTGCTTTTCTCCAAGTAAGTACTTAGCACAGTGCAAAGCATTTGAGTACTACACAAATGGGTGCTTTTACTTTTCAGTCCCATAAAGCAGTATTTTTCTGTGGGTCATGCCTCACATTGAAATGTGAAGCCAATCTGATGGGTCGCAAATATCATTAAAGAAAAACAGAATGGTTTGATATGTGGGTGGGGGGAGAGTGGGGGCAGGTACTGTAATGTAAAATGTGTTTCTTACTGTAAGTTGCAGTCAAAAAAGTTTGAAAGCTAGGGGCGCCTGGGTGGCTCAGTCGTTAAGCGTCTGCCTTCGGCTCAGGTCATGATCCCAGGGTCCTGGGATCGAGCCCCGCATCGGGCTACCTGCTCGGCGGGAAGCCTGCTTCTCCCTCTCCCACTCCCCCTGCTTGTGTTCCCTCTCTCGCTGTGTCTCTCTCTGTCAAATAAATTAAAAAAAAAAAAAAAAAGTTTGAAAGCTAGAATTTTGTTAATGCTGACAAACTTTTCCAACACTTCTATACCATAAAGTAGGCAAAGATATTTTCTCACCCAATTAACATTCTACCACTTGATTAGTCGTCCCATTCTCCACTCCCCAAAGCTTAATATTAGATTGATTTATTTATTCACTGCCCCATTCCTTAACTAAAATGAAAAAGAGAAGCAGTAAGTCCCAAGTCTGATGAGTATTTTTCACAGTGTAAGTTTCACAGAAGTCTGTTCCTTCTTCAGATAAAGGTCATCTGAGTGTTATGATGCACTTCGGATGGGCTCCTGGAGCACCCGTCTCTGGACTCCAGTCTATCCGAAATTCTAGACATCCCAAACAGCGCTTTGAAATGTTCACAACCTGCTTCATCCACATAGGGTTTAGGCTTACTAATGTATGTGATTTTTTCAAGATCACCTTCTTTGCTTATTTTGGAGCCAAGTTCTCTATGTGCACCATAACATTACTTTCTGGTAACCTTTGATGTGCTCAACAAATTTAATTATATATGTTCCAAATCAGTTCTATTTCCTCTTCTAACTTAAGGTAGAATTCATACTGACCAAGTTGTACCTTTTCTAGATTTCGTATGTATCTTACATCCTCTTAATCAGCAGACAAAATGTGATCACTTACCTAGGCCTAATAATGCACTCACTGTGACCTGTCACTTCTCTAATACTGACTTATTCTTTGTACTGGTACCAACAATACTCTCATTGCTTTAGTTTGAACTCAAATCCCCCTTCTTCCAATAACTTCCCTAAATTCCTTCAACGGAATTAGTCTCCCACCTTCCAGACCTCATTAACACCACTTGTGCTCCTACAGCACCTGTCTCCTACACTAATCTCCAGGATAGACTCTTAACTCCCAGGTGTATGCCTCCCACTGCCCAACACACACCAGAGGGCATATCACAAAGTATGGCCTTGGTTACATTTACTTTATTGTACTGAAAGGTAAAGAGCTTAATTCAGCGTACATAACAGGCCAAGAGCGCTTTCTAATTCTGCACATCCTCCGAACTCTGCTCAACTGTAAAGTATTTTAAAAAACAAAACTATAAAAGATATAATGGGAAAACGGCAGTAAAGAAAATACAAATAAAACAGAAAGGCATGATAAAATGGATGTAATGCTCTCTGCATTTCCACACGCGGTCCGGTAGGTAAATCGGTGCCTAAAGCTCTCTCTCAGACTGCACCATTCTGCTCTGTCATCCCCTTTTACTCTCTTTCAAAACCTCGCACACCGCTCAACTTGCCTTAGGTCTCTCTCCTGGGGCCATGTACCCCAGAGTAAATCAGGCAACCGACTCCCTCTCGCCTGACTCCTCTTCAGGCCTCCACTGGCCACATTGACAAGAATAAGAGTGGGCAACCATTTCCCTTAAACAGTCTAACCAAAATGGAAGCGCGTCTAGACCTGGGTACCTTTAATCCTCTGTAAGCCCCAGATTTTTTAGGTCATCGTATCTCCTCCACTGACTACCGTCTCAATATGCCTTGAAGCAGACATCTGTCTTCCAGTCACTGTCTCTCCACAACGTCCCAACACCACCTTAAGGTCCCATTACTCTGCACACATGCAGCCTACCCGGTAGGCCTCAAGAAGGGCTGGTACGTAATTCCGGCGGTCAAGGTTCCCGAAAACGGCTTGACCTCTGGGCGCTTCGAGTCACACGTACCGCACGCCGTCTGACTTCCTTCCTCGAAACTAGTCTTCCCCACCCGTCCTACACTTGCCGAATTTCCACGATTCCCCAGTAACGCGTCCACCGATCCCCTCCTCCACCTGGAGAGATCGGAGTCCCAGCTCTTGACTAACCTCACTTTTCCTTTTCCACTCCCGGCTGGGGCGGCTGGGGCGGCTGGGGCTCGGCCTCCCGCTCTCTCGAGGGTTTCCACGCCGGCCCCTGGCCCCTATTCTACCGCCGCTCCACCCCTACTCACTTTGGGCTTCTCGGGCAACTTCTTGCGGTTTTTCTTCTTCTGCTCCTCGCTCCTAAGATTCTTCAACAGGGCCAGATCGTCAGGGGCCGGGGCCGGGGCCGGCACTGCCGCCGCCTCCTCCCGCTTGCGGGGCGGGCTCCTCCGCTTTTTTCGGGCGCCGGCGCAAGCCGCGGCCCAGCCGTAGCAGAGCAGGAGAAGCAGCAGCAGCCCCAGCGCGCCGGTGCCCACCAGGATCACCCAGCCCGGGTACCGCTTCGGCTCCAGCCCCAGGTCGAGGCCCAGCTCGGTGCGCAGAAAGCCTAGGCCAACCGAAAGCATTTCCCGCAGCCGAGCCGAGCCCTCCTCGGCCTGCCGGGCCAGCTCGTCCTGCCAGCTCTGTGCAGCCATCTTCCCTCCGTCAGCGAGACTCGCAGGATGACGCTGGGGCGCACAAACGCCGTCCAAGAGTCAAGGGAGGCGAAGAAGGGCCGGGCCGGACTGCCTCAGGCGGAGCGCATCGCGGCCGCCCCTCGCGCCGGAGCCGGGGATCGACAGCTGCCGCCGCCAGGAGAGGGGGCTCCGAGGTCCCCCTAGCCAGCCTCACTCCGCCGCCGCCAGAAGGAGGGGGGCGGCGGGAGGGAGTGTCTCCAGTGGCGGCCGCTAAGCGGCGTCTCGGCGCCAGTGCCAGGCCCCGCCGTCGTCCCTGGGCGGAACAATGGCGGCTCGGGCCGCGATCCACGCCGCGCGCGGGGATGGCCGCGGGTCACGTGGGCGCCATGGGCGGGACGTGGGTGTCACGTGGGCAGGGCGGGGCGGGGCGGGGCGGGAGCCGTTGGGTCGAGGGCGCGGCTCCTGCGGTTGGCGGTGACCCGTTCTGGCCCTGGTGGAGGCTCCGAGCCTCGGGATCGCAGACCTTGGGCGGGCGTCTGGGAGGGGTTAACTGCAGGAAGCCTCCGCCGGGTGGCTGGTCCCTTGGCGCTAGGAGACGTGGCGCTTTGAAATAGTCCAGGGGAGGGGCTTTCGAGGAAGTCGGGGGTGGGGGGAGAGGGTGAAGAGCGTAACTGCGGGTCGGGGTGTCTGGGTCAAAGTCGCCCTAGTAGGTGTAGGTTTTCTCCATTCTTTTTCTGGGAGTGCTGTTGGGGTGGAATCAGCATTTGCTCCCTGGGTCACAGGGCTAGATCCTAACAGAGTGGGCTCTGAGTATGAAGCCGGACGTTCCACCTCCAAGCCCTAGGTTTCATTCACAAACTGGCTCTTTCTCTTCAGGGCCAACTAACATACCGCGTGCCTATCATTCGCTGGCCTGGCTTGGGCGGTTCGCATCAAATTCGCTCATTCACTCCTGCTCTGGGTGTTCCCCAGAATTCAAAACTTGAAAAGCCCGTGGGCGGCACTATTTTCCTACTAATCTGTAGCTTTAATGAGAAATAACAAGAGAAGCACGTTGGACCGTGTTTACGCGTAGAGGTAGCTTCCTCCTTGTGTTTTATTTTAAGCTTTCATACAAGACCACAAAAGGAGTTTGAAAAAAGTCTGTTTTTAGAATCTGTGTTGACCATCTCTGGGTAGAGTTAGGAAGAAATGAATTGCCCTTTCATATTTTAATTACAAAAATGATGGTTTGCGGGGTGCCTTGCGGTTTCTTTCCACTTTGCTATAAGGAAGTTGTTTAATCATTAAATAATAGCATGTAAGCAAGTATCTTAAGTGGATTAAATATTGTTGACCCTTGAACAACTCAGGGGTTAGAGGCACTGACTCCTGGACAGTGGAATATAACTTTTGACTTCCCCAAAACTTTGATAGCCTACTGTTGCCTGGAAGCCTTACCAAGAACACGAATAGTCACCTAACATATTTTTGTATGTTATATGTATTATGTACTATATTCTTATAATAAACTAGAGAAAAAATAAGAAAATCTTAAGGAAAATACATTTACGGTACTGTACTGTGTTTATTGAAAGAAATTCACCTGTAAGTGGACCTAGGCAGTTCAAACGTCTGTTTTTCAAGGGTCAGTTGTACAGACTTTCTCAAAGAATAGAAAAGGGAGGTAAGATCAATAAGCACCTAATGCCAAATATCTATTAAGGAGTATTTTGACCTACTTTGTGATTAATGGGTGGAAGGGAGTTTTGTAAATGAATAGTAAAAATGAAAGACTACTCTTGCTAAGCTTTATATAGACTTATAATTAAAGACAATGTAAGTTACAAGGCCAAAAACTTAGATGATGACATTGGGATCCGCTTTAACCCTAAAAGTTTCCAAATTCCATTTATATTTATGAAATTAGATTTATAATTCCACATTTTAACATTTTGTTTCTAGAGATGGGAAAGATGATGACTTTAAGAAGTTCAAATGCCCGTTCTAGGTTAACACCTGTGGATTTATGAATTAAGCTATCATACGGTAATAGTAGCAGGATGTGCCTGTTCCTTTGGCAGCCTAGCAAGTGTTGATTATGTAAAATAATTTCACTTTTTTGTGACTGTCCCTAAAAATGCCTTTTAAAAAAACCTTAAAAATAGATTAAAAATGGGGCGCCTGGGTGGCTCAGTCGTTAAGTGTCTGCCTCCGGCTCAGGTCATGATCCCAGGGTCCTGGGATCGAGTCCCACATTGGGCTCCCTGCTCGACGGGAAGCCTGCTTCTCCCTGTCCCACTCCCCCTGCTTGTGTTCCCTCTCTCGCTGTGTCTCTGTCAAATACATAAATAAAATATTTAAAAAAAAATAGATTAAAAATGTATTTAGTAATACAGATATCATTTTTCATATATAACCGTATAGTCATCCAAGTATTTATATTTTAAAAAGAAATAAGGTCATATGCTATTTACTGTTTTGCACTTAATGTGGTCATGAACATTCATGTTCGTTGAGAAAGTCCATCTGAACACCAGGAACACACCTGTGGTGCCACAAATTTGGGTTTATTAACTTATGGCAGAATGAAGTTTAGGTAAAGCTTAAATGAAGCAATGCTTTGAAAGACTCTAAGCAAAGCAGGCTGTTTGTAAAGGAGTTACCAGGCCTGGCCCAAGTAGATTCAGAATCCTAATTCCTCAGAAGTGGCAAAATTAAGATGAATGTGAAATGTTCCTGAAACCTCTTACCTGAAACGTGGGTTGGAACTAAAGACTGCTTTTTCTAAGTATCAAAGTGACTCATACAATTGAATACCACTCAGAAAGAAAAAGGAATGAATTATAAATACATGCAACAACGTAGATGAATCTCAACATAATTATACTGAGTGAAAGAAGCCAGGCAAAAAAAAAAAAAAGAGTACATACAGTATGATTCCATTTATATAAAACTGGAAAATGCAAACTATAGTGACAGCAAATCAAGAGTTATTTGGGGGAAGGGGGTGGGAGCAAGAAGTGGGAGGGAGGGATTACAAAAGGGTATCAGGAAATTTCAGGGACTCATAAATAAGTTCATTATCTTCATTGTCGTGATGGTTTTATGGGTATATATGTATGTGAAAACTTACCAAGTTGTATACTTTAAATATTATAGTTTAAGTTGCTACACCTCAATAAAGCAGTTCAAAGACATTTTTTTTTTTTTTAAGATTTTATTTATTTATTTGACAGAGAGAGACACAGCGAGAGAGGACCACAAGCAGGGGGAGTGAAAGAGGGAGAAGCAGGCTTCCCGTCGAGCAGGGAGCCCAATGCGGGGCTCGATCCCAGGACGCTGGGATCATGACCTGAGCCGAAGGCAGGCGCTTAACGACTGAGCCACCCAGGCACCCCAGTTCAAAGACATTTTTAAAAAGTGACCTGCATGGCTCAGACTCTTATAAGAGTGGGAAGTTCCATGCTTACTGAGGAGATTTCTTTTGTTTTCTTTTTAAAGACTTTATTTATTTGAGAGAGAGAACACAAGTGAAGGGAGGCGCAGAGGGAGAGAGAGAAGCAGGCTCCCTGCTGAGCAGGGAGCCCCACATGGGGCTTGATCCCAGGACCCTGGGATGATGACCTGAGCTGAAGGCAGACACTTAACCAACTGAGCCAGCCAGGCGCCCCTCTGAGGGGATTTCTGACAAAATTTTTGCCAGTCTATGATTTTAAAAAACAAGGTTTCTCAATACTATATCCTTGATGTTTATTTTTTTTTAAAGTAGGCTCCATGCCCAGTATGGAGCCCAATTCAGGGCTTGAACTCACAATCCTGAGATCAAGACCTGAGCTGAAATGTCCATAGTAGCCAAACTGTGGAAAGAGCCAAGATGTCCATCAACAGATGAATGGATAAAGAAGATGTGGTGTATATATATACAATGGAATATTATGCAGCCATCAATAAAACCGAAATCTTGCCACTTGCAACGACGTGGGTGGAACTAGAGGGTATTATGCTAAGTGAAATAAGTCAATCAGAGAAAGACAATTATCATATGATCTCACTGATATAAGGAATTTTAGAAAACAAGACAGGATCATAGGGGAAGGGAGGGAAAAATGAAACAAGATGAAACCAGAGAGGGAGACAAACCATAAAAGACTCTTAATCTCAGGAAACAACCTGAGGGTTGCTGGGGGGGGGGGGATGGAGTGGCTGTGATGGACATTGGGGAGGGTATGTACTATGGTGAGGGCTGTGAATTGTGTAAGACTGATGAATCACAGACCTGTACCCCTGAAACAAACAATATGTTATATGTTAATTAAAAAAAAAAAAAAAAGACCTGAGCTGAGATCAAGAGTCAGATGCTTAACTGACTGAGCCATCCAGGAGCCCCTATCCTTGATGTTTATTAACAAAAGCAGTTTCCATAGGTTCACACAGTAAATATTCACTTATTTTATTGTCTGGCTCTACTGTAATTTAACATACTTTTATTGTTGGTTAGAATTACAGAGTTTATTGTTTGTTTTTGTTTTTTTGCTATTGATAGCAATTCTGGCATGAACATGCTTATAACTAAATCTTTGTGACTATCCATAATTACTTCTTAAGGTTATAATCCTGGCAGTGCAATTGCCTGAGTCATAGCCCACAATATGTAATCTAACCCTTTTAATTAGGAAGTTCTAAGGGGCCCAAAGAAGTTCTACTTAAGTCTCTCATTTCATAGAAGAGAGAAAGAAGGCTTCAAAGGGTTGTCATACCCTTGAGTCAGAGTGGCCAGGCTCAGAGTAGAATGCAGTCTTCTCATTGCTTTGACCCCTTGGCTGCTCTTCTTTTTCAGTATACTGTGTGATCGGTTCTTGGGATTAGAATGTGTATTTGTCTGCTCAGGCTGCCATAATCAAACTCCATAGACTAGGGAGCTAAAACAAAAGATTTATTTTCTCACAGTCCTGGAGGCTGGAAATCCAGGATCAAGGTGTCATCATGGTCAGTTTCTGGGAAGGGCTCTCTTCCTGGCTTGCAGATGGTCACTTTCCTGCTGTGTCCCAAGAGGTGGATAAAAAGCCGGTGAACTCCCTCGTGTCTCATAAGGATACTAATTCTATCAGATCAGAGCCCTAGGCTATAACTTCATTTAACCTTAATTATTTCCTTAAAGGCCTTATCTCCAATTTCCGTCACATTGGAGGTTAGGGCTTCAACATATGAATTTGAAGGGGGGACATAAACCTTCAGTCCATAACAGTGCAGGAAGCTTCCACTCAAGTACTTACCTTTGAGGGCTGATGAAAGGAAGATGTAGACTTGGGTCTTCAAAATGTAGACTATTACCATTATACACTCCTGGGCCACAGGATAGTGGTTATTCCTAGGGAGAGTGAGAGAGAATTGAGACTGGAGTGATGTATACGGGAGGTGGGTGGGGGCCCACAAATATATCTATAATGTTTTATCTCGAACTAGATTATGGGTACAAGAGTCTCCTTATATTATTTCTACTTTGTATATGCCAGAAATACTTTGTAATTAAATATAAATGACAAAAATTAAATGATTAAAGCAATTGCACAGAATAATGGAAGCTCCCTTGACTACTCAACTGTTGGGTCACTATCATCTTAGAGTGGGGAAAAGGGTATCAGACCATCTTAGCTCAACAAGGAGCTGCTGAGATCATTTAACTCCCTTTGCGCTGATTTCATGCTCAGCACAGCACACCCATGTGGCCTCTCATGTAGACTTGACTATGTAACAGAGAATGGGTTGAAGAGCTGACTTCAGTACTCTGATCCTCTTAACAGTTACATTTATTGATACAAATCATGCATTCTTAACGGACCAATGTTGCTCCCATGGGGGTGAAAATTACTGGTTCTCGGGGCAAAAAGTATTTTTAAAAATATATAACATACAGATAAAATATACTTGATGCACAGATATGCAATATATCTGTGGCATTAAAATTTCATAGCTGGTAATTAGGGAAAAATATCTAAAAAGGCACTTGGAGGGGTGATAATTAAAAAGTGGTTGAGAAATACTGGTGTAAAGGAAGAAATTGGCATTTGGTTTCATCAAGTAGGCTCTCATGTTTTTGGTTTGGGTCATTTCTTTAATCATTTCTTCACTGTACTTTCATGAAATTGCAACTCTGATTCAAATGCGTATTGTCCTCAGAAATCTCAGAACCTAGTGAGTATGATGGTCCCTTTATTAAATAGCTTTAATACAAGAGAGTATTGCTATAGTAAGTTGATTTGAACATGGGGATTAGACTGGATGCTGTGATGCACCTCCCAGATGCCCCTTCAATAATGACTTATTCCCCAACTCTGGAGTATTACCGGAAGACATCCATTAGGTGTCAGACTTCTGGGGTGATTACCGAAGAAAACCTCCTCAGCCAACATCACGTCTCCTTCCAGGGATAGCCCATATCCAATCACTCAACAGCCTGGAGGTATAAAGTCCTGGCCTTCTTGCCCTAACTTGGGACAATTTTAAAGGACCATCCCAGCCCCAGAGCACTCCATAGGCTTGGCTGAGGATTGTTAGCACTGCATCACAGCTCAATTTTTCCTCTGCCCAGTCCTACTTCTTTCTCTCCCTTCCACAGGCATTGTTTCCAAGAGCACTTCCATTTATGTTGATCTATCTTAAAGTCTGCTTCCCAGAGAACTCAACCTGTAACAGGGATGATGAGGTATACACAAAGTGTTTGGTATCACCAAGGAGGGAGAGATTATTTCTGCACAGGGGTAGCAGAACATCAATGCAGTATGGTTAGGTTAAGTCTTGAAGAATGAGTAGGATGTTGCTAAAAAGAGAAGGGAGGGGACAGAGATGAATTTCTAAACACAGAGACCAGCAAAAGTAAAGGCTTGGGACATGAGAGAATATGGTATATCTGGATTATGGTGAGCACTGCTGTAACTAGTGATAAAGTCCTTAAGATTTTGGTGAGGTATTGAGGAAGATGGAATGGTTAAGAATAACTGCTAGGAGGGCACCTGGGTGGCTCAGTCGTTAGGCGTCTGCCTTCGGCTCAGGTCATGATCCCAGCGTCCTGGGATCGAGCCTCACGTCAGGCTCCTTGCTCGGGGGGTAGCCTGCTTTTTTCTCCCTCTCCTGGTCCCCCTGCTTGTGTTCCCTCTCTCGCTGTCTCTCTGTCAAATAAATAAATAGAATCTAAAAAAAAAAAAGGAGAGAATGACTGCTAGGTTTCTCACTTCCAGTTGGACAGATGGTGGTGCCATTCACTGAACTAGAGAATATTGGGAAAGAACTAAGCTTGGCAAGCCAAAATCAGTAGTGTGGTTTTATATGCATTGATGTGAGGAGTACAAAATATCCAGATGAAGATATCAAATAAGCAGGTGAATATATAAGTGTAGACTCCAAAGGACAGATGGGAATTTGGAGGTCACTCTTGGTTTCTTTGCTCTAATCACACTTTTCATTCCTCAATCACTTGATGCTTTCTGCTCTTATAAGCCCCTCGTATTTGCTCTTCCTCTCTTCCTTGGGCTTTCCCTGGTCTTTGTATCTCAAATGAAACATCCTCCCACAGGCTGTGCCCAACCACCAGATCAGGTCACTTCCTCATGTTACATATTTTCAGAGCACCACAAATTTTCATAGTATTTGTCAAAATTGTAATTTCACATTTATTCATAGAATTATTTTCTCTCTCCCTCTGACTATAATTTCCATGAGAACAGGAACTGTGTCTGGCTTTGCTCATCATTGAATTTCACCTTGTACCTTGTATAGTGCCTAGCACATAGTCAATGTTCAGGACCCATTTATTTATTTATTTAGAAAGATTTATTATTTATTTGAGAGGGAGAGAGCATGAGCAAAAGTAGGGGGAGGGGCAGGGGGAGAGAATTTTCAAGCCAATGTCCTGCTAAGAGGGTGGTCTGACTCAGAGTTTGATCTCAGGACCCATGAGATCATGCATGACCTGAGCTGAAACCAAGAGTTGGATGTTTAACCAATTGAGCCACCCAGGGACCCCCAGGACATATTTAAAAGAATAGTTGATACTCATGGTTTTGTTTGTTTTGAGAGAGAAAGATCCAGAGCACGCTCGTACGTGTGCATGCATGCATGCGGGCGCGGTGGGAGGGGGAGTGGGGGGGCAGAGGGAGAGAATCTTAAGCAGGCTCCACACACAGCATGGAGCCCAATGGGGGCTGGATCTCATGACCCTGAGATCATGACCTGAGCTGAAATCAAGAGCCAGACACTTAACCAACTGAGCCACCCAGGCACCCCCTTACTCGTGTTAATGTGAATAAAAACCCAATAGCCATTTATACATGATGGAAATGAAGATATATCCCTAATTGAAGGCATCAGTATTTCGTGGATGAAAGACTCTAAGATGCTCCCCCCCAGTCATACTCCTCATGTAATCCCTTCTCCTTGAACATGGGAGCAACCCATGACTTATTTCTAACCGATAGAATATGACAAAGGATGATTATATTATATAAGATGTAGCTGCCATCTTGCTAGAAGATACTATTACCTCTTGGCTTCCTTGTTTGGTGAACTGAGCTTCCCTGAGGAAGTTATCTCCATGGGGCAAGAAACTGAGGGTGGCCTCCTAACAGCAGCCAGCAAGAAAGCAAGACTCTCAGTCTGAAGAAACAGAAAGAACTAAATCCTGCCACCAACCACATGATTTTGGAATCAGAATCTTCCCTGGTTGAGCAGTAGGTAAGACTCCAGTCCTGGCCAACACCTTTCTAAGGGCACCAAAGCAGAGCAGCCAGTTAAGTTGCATTCATATCCCTGACTCACAGAAACTGTGAGATAATAAATGGGTATTGTTTTAACTTATTAAATTTGTGGTAATACTGTTTTTTTAAATTTTATTTTATTATGTTATGTTAATCACCATACAATACATCATTAGTTTTTGATGTGGTGATCCACAATTCATTGTTTTCGTATAACACTCAGTGCTCCAGGTAGTACGTGCCCTCCTTAATACCCATCAGCAGGCTAACCCATCCCCCCACCCCCCTCCTCTCTAGAACCCTCAGTTTGTTTCTCAGAGTCCACAGTCTCTCATGGTTCATCTCTCCCCCTGATTTTCCCCCCTTCATTTTTCCCTTTCTTCTCCTAATGTCCTCCATGCTATTCCTTATGTTCCACAAATAAGTGAAACCATATGATAATTGTCTTTCTCTGCTTGACTTATTTCACTTAGCATAATCTCCTCCAGTCCCATCCATGTGGATGCAAAAGTTGGATATTCATCCTTTCTGATGGCTGAGTAATATTCCATTGTATATATGGAACACATCTTCTTTATCCATTCATCTGTTGAAGGGCATCTCGGCTCTTTCCACAGTTTGGCTATTGCAGACATTGCTGCTATGAACATTGGGGTGCATATGGCCCTTCTTTTCACTACATCTGTGTCTTTGGGGTAAATACCCAGGAGTGCAATTGATGGATCATAGGGTAGCTTTATATTTAATTTTTGGAGGTACCTCCACACTGTTTTCCAAAGTGGCTGTACCAACTTGCATTCCCACCAACAGTGTAAGAGGGTTCCCCATTCTCCACAACCTCTCCAACATTTGTTGTTTCTTGCCCTGTCAATTTTTGCCATTCTAACTGGTGTAAGGTAGTATCTCAGTGTGGTTTTGATTTGGATTTCCCTGATGGCTAATGATGATGAGCATTTTTTCATCTGTCTGTTAGCCATTTGTATGTCTTCTTCAGAGAAGTGTCTTTTCGTATCTTCTGCCCACTTTTTGACTGGATTATTTGTTTTTTGGGTGTTGAGTTTGAGAAGTTCTTTATAGATCTTGGATACCAGCCCTTTATCTGTAGTGTCATTTCCAAATATCTTCTTGCATTCTGTGGGTTGCCTCTTCATTTTGGTGACTGTTTCCTTTGCTGTGCAGAAGCTTTTTATCTTGATGAAGTCCCAAAAGTTCATTTTTGCTTTTGTTTCACTAGCTTTTGGAGATGTATCTTGAAAGAAGTTGCTGTGGCCGATGTCAAAGAGGTTATTGCCTATGTTCTCCTCTAGGATTTTGATGGATTCCTGTCTCACATTGAGGTCTTTCATCCATTTTGAGTTCATCTTTGAGTAGGGTGTTAGAGAATGGTTGAGTTTAATTCTTCTGCATTGGCTATCCAATTTTCCCAGCACCATTTATTGAAGAGACTGTCTTTTTTCCATTGCATGTTTTTTCCTGCTTTGTCGAAGATTATTTGACCATAGAGTTGAGGGTCCATGTCTGGGCTCTCTATTCTGTTCCATTGGTCTGTATGTCTGTTTTTGTGCCAGTACCATGCTGTCTTGGCGATCACTGCTTTGTAATATAGCTTGAAATCAGGCAACGTGATGCCCCCAACTTTGTTTTTCTTTTTCAACATTTCTTTGGCGATTCGTGTCTTTTCTGATTCCATATAAATTTTAGGATTGTTTGTTCCAGAACTTTGAAAACTGTCATTGGAATTTTGATCGGGATGGCATTGAAGGTATAGATTGCTCTGGGTAGCATAGACATTTTAACAATGTTTATTCTTCCGATCCATGAGCATGGAATGTTTTTCCATCTTTTTGTGTCTTCTTCAATTTCTTTCATGAGTGTTCTGTAGTTCCGAGAGTATAGATCCTTTACCTCTTTGGTTAGGTTAATTCCAAGGTATCTTATGGTTTTTGGTGCTATTGTAAATGGAATCGTTTCTCTAATTTCTCTTTCTACAGTTGCATTGTTAGTGTATATGAAAGCAACTGATTTCTGTGCATTGATTTTGTATCCTGCCACATTACTGAATTGCTGTATGAGTTCTAGTAATTTGGGGGTGGAGTCTTTTGGGTTTTCTGCATAAAGTATCATGTCGTCTGTGAAAAGAGAGAGTTTGACTTCTTCTTTGCCAATTTGAATGCCTTTTGTTTCTTTTTGTTGTCTGATTGCTGTTGCTAGGACTTCTAGTACTATGTTGAACAATAGTGGCGAGAGTGGGCATCCTTGACGTGTTCCTGATCTTACGGGAAAGGCTCTCAGCTTTTCCCCATTGAGGATGATATTCGCTGTGGGTTTTTCATAGATGGATTTTATGAACTTGAGGAATGTTCCCTCTATCCCTATACTCTGAAGAGTTTTAATCGGGAAAGGATGCTGTATTTTGTCAAATTCTTTTTCTGCATCAATTGAGAGGACCATATGGTTCTTTTCCCTCCTCTTATTATTTTTTTTAAAGATTTTATTTATTTATTTGACAGAGAGAGAGACACAGTGAGAGAGGGAATGCAAGCAGGGGGAGTGGGAGAGAGAGAAGCAGGCTCCCACTGAGCAGGGAGCCTGATGCGGGGCTCGATCCCAGGACCCTGAGATCATGACCCGAGCCGAAGGCAGACGCCCAATGACTGAGCCACCCAGGCGCCCCCTCCCTCCTCTTATTAATGTGTTCTATCACACTGATTGATTTGCAAATGTTGAACCATCCTTGCATCCCAGGGATAAATCCCACTTGGTCGTGGTGGATGATCCTTTTAATGTATTGTTGGATCCTATTAGCTAGGATTTTGTTGAGGATTTTGGAGTCCATATTCATCAGGGATATCAGTCTGAAATTCTCCTTTTTGATGGGGTCTTTACCTGGTTTGGGGATTAAGGTAATGCTGGCCTCATAGAATGAGTTTGGAAGCTTTCTTTCTGTTTCTATTTTTTGAAACAGCTTCAGTAGAATAGGTATTATTTCTTCTTTGAATGTTTGGTAGAATTCCCCAGGGAATCCATCAGGCCCTGGACTCTTGTTTTTTGGGAGGTTTTTGATCACTGCTTCAATCTCGTTACTGGTTATTGGTCTATTCAGGTTGTCAATTTCTTCTGGTTTCAGTCTTGGCAGTTTATAGGTTTCCAGGAAGGCATCCATTTCATCCAGATTGCTCAGTTTATTGGCATATAGTTGTTGATAATAATTTCTAATAATTGTTTCTATTCCCTTGGTGTTAGTTGTGATCTCTCCCCTTTCATTCATAATTTTATTAATTTGGGTCCTTTCTCTTTTCTTTTGGATAAGTCTGGCCAGTGGTTTATCGATCTTATTAATTCTTTCAGAGAACCAACTTCTGGTTTTGTTGATCTGATCTACTGTGTTTCTGGTTTCTAATTCATTGATGTCTGCTCTAATCTTAATTATTTCTCTTCTAATGCATGGCTTAGGCATCATTTGTTGCTTTTTCTCTAGTTCTTTAAGGTGTAGAGTTAGTTGGTGAATTCGGGGTTTTTCTATTTTTTGAGTGAGGCTTGGATGGCTATGTATTTCCCCCTTAGGACCGCCTTTGCAGTATCCCATAGGTTTTGGACCGATGTGTTTTCATTCTCATTGATTTCCATGAATTGTTTAAGTTCTTCTTTGATCTCCTGGTTGACCCAAACATTCTTGAGCAAAATGGTCTTTAGCTTCCAAGTGTTTGAATTTCTGCCAAATTTTTTCTTGTGACTGAGTTCCAGTTTTAAAGCATTATGGTCTGAGAATATGCAGGGAATAATCTCAATCTTTTGGTATCAGTTGAGACTTGAGTTGTGACCCAGTATGTGGTCTATTCTGGAGAAAGTTCCATGTGCACTCGAGAAGAATCAGTATTCTGTTGTTTTAGGGTGGAATGTTCTGTAAATATCTGTGAGGTCCATCTGATCCAGTGTATCATTCAAAGCTCTTGTTTCCTTGTTGATTTTCTGCTTAGATGATCTGTCCATTACTGAGAGTGGAGTATTGAGGTCTCCTACAATTAACGTATTGTTATCAATATGACTCTTTATTTAGGTTAACAGTTGGCTTATGTAGATGGCTGCTCCCATGTTGGGGGCATAGATATTTACAGTTGTTAGATCTTCTTGTTGGATAGAGCCATTAAGAATGATATAGTGTCATTCTATGTCTCTAACTACAGTCTTTAGTTTAAAATCTAATTTGTGTGATATAAGAATTGCTACCTCAGCTTTCTTTTGCGGACCATTGGCATGGAAGATGGATCTCCATCCCTTCACTTTCAGTCTGCATGTATCTTTAGGTTCAAAATGAGTCTCTTGTATACATCATATGGATGGGTCCTGTCTTTTTATCCAATCTGCAACCCTGTGCCATTTTATGGGAGCATTTAGGCCGTTCACGTTGAGAGTGAATATTGAAGGATATGAATTAAATTGTCATCATGTTGCCTGTGAAGACATTGTTTTTATAGATTGTCCCTGTAAATTTCTGTTGTAGATCACTCTTGGGGTCTTTCTCCTTTTATAGAACCCCCTCCCCCTTAATATTTCTTGCAGGGCTGGCTTAGTGGTCACATATTCTTTCAGTTTCTGCCGGTCATGGAAGCTCTGCATCTCTCCATCCATTCTAAATGACAGCCTTGCCGGATAAAGTATTCTTAGCTGCATGTTCTTCTCATTTAGTACCCTGAATATGTCTTGCCAGGCCTTTCTGGCTTGCCAGGTCTCTGTGGATAGGTCTGACGTTATTCTGATGTTCCTCCCACTGTATGTAAGGAATCTCTTCCCCCTCACTGCCCTTAAGATGGTTTCCTTGGTTCTAAGATTTGCGAGTTTCACCATTACATGCCAGGTGTTGGCCTGTTTTCCTTGATCTTGGGAGGGGTCCTCTCTGCCTCTAGGACATGAATGTTTGTTTCATTCCCCAAATTAGGGAAGTTCTCAGTTATGATTTGCTCAAATATATCTTCTCGTCCTCTTTCTCTCTCCACCTCCTCTGGGATTCCAGTAATTCTGACATTGGAACGTTTCATGGTGTCACTTATCTCTCTGATTCTGTTTTCGTTGATTCTGAGTTGTTTTTCCCTGGCCTCCTCTTTTCCCTTTTTATCTATTAAATTGTCTTCCAGGTCGCTAATTCATTCTTCTGCCTCACTTACCCTAGCTGTTAGATTATCTAGATTAGATTGGATCTCATTGATAGCATTTTTAAGTTATGCCAATTCAGCTTTCATTTCTGCCCTTAGAGACTCTATGTTGCCATTAATTGATTTCTCCATTCTAGCTATTGTCTTCACAATCGCTAGCCTGAATTCCATCTCCAACATCTTGGTTATATCTGAATCTATTTGTAAATCTGTGCCATAAGTCATAATCTCTGAGTCTTTCCTATTTGGGGGGGTTCCTCCTCCTAGTCATTCTGTTGAGAGGTGGTTGAAGGAATGTATAGAGTCCAAATTATTGACCAGAACCCAAGCAAGATACATCTGTTTTCTAGGGACCCTAGGGTTGCTAAGCCAGCGAACTTCTGATGTCTGACTTAAATTTGTAGCTTTCTCCTTATTATTCACAAATCCATCTGCCAAATCACGAGGTAAGGTAATTTCCAGGCTAGTGGTTAATTTTTCATCTTCATCTATGGAATAAATCCCTTGTTGCTGCTTTCGGACAGTTGGCTTCACCCTTGTGAGAATCTGTATGGTCTGCTTCACCATTTCCTCCTGGCTCTGCACTGACTCAGTAATATTGTTTTGTAGCAATAGATAACTAGTTGTGGTATTTGGGTACCTGATAGAGCAGTACTGCTGTAATAAATACCTAAAAATGTGGGAGTGGTTTTGAAACCAAGTAGTGGTCAGAGGCTGGAAAAATTATGAGGAGCATGAAAGAGAAAGCCCAGTTGCCTTGACCAGTTTGTGAGAAGAAATATGAACTTTAAGGACAATGCCAGTAAGGCTTAAAAGGAAATGAGGAGCATGTTTTTGGAATGGACATCTTTGGAGGAAGGGGTGTCTTTGTTTTGTAATGGTGACAAATCTAGCCAAATGTCTCCTGCAATTATGTGGAAAGCAGGACCTGTAAGTGATGAACTTAGATATATAGTATGAAAATTTTCAAGCAGAAGTGTTGAAGATGCCACTGGGTTTCTTCTTAATATTTATAGTAAAATGCAAGAGGAGACAAAAAAATAAGAGAAAAACTATGAAACAAAAGAAGTCAGGATTTGATGATTTTGAAAATATTCAGCCTCTTCAGATGGAAAAAGTTGCTGAAGCGGAGGAATGGATTCTGAGCACTGACTGGGGAAAGTGGCATAGAGGAAAAGCTGAGCATGTAACTGTACAATCTTTTGTTAAAACCTCAGAAAGATCAAAGGCTCAGACTATTCAGTCACACAAAGGAGCTTTGAGAGAGATTAAAGGTAGGCTTTAAGAAACCTCTCAATTAACCCATAGGTCTTTTAGGAAGTTTAAGGGCATTTTTTCCTCAGCAAAATCAACAGGACCCCAAAGTAGAGAAGATCTTACCCAGAAGAGATTTTGGATTGGCTTTTGTCCAATGGAATCAACCCCAAGGAAATTCATGGTTCACACACCAAGTTTATGAGAAAATTACATCACTCGAAACACTGCCACTTTGGACTGAGTGGGACAGAGGAGTACAAAATGAAAAGAAAGTGTTGGGCTTCCAAAATTCTACGGGCAGGAGGCAGGTGAGAAAAGTACGTATCCTGCAAACTTGTACTACCTTTCATGAAAAGGAACAGAGATTCAGAATATGGAACCAAGAGTCTAGAGGGTGGAGCCAAGAACCACAGAGAATTATACCTAGACCTTGAAGCCTAATCAGAGAAGGTCCAGCATTTGCTGAGATGTATTTCTGAATTGCTCAGGACCACTGCTGTCTTTGTACCTACCATTTCCCCCATATTGACTGGGAATGCTGGTAGCTCTTTTTCTTTGCCTGTCACATCATTGTACATTAGGTGCCTAGGAGGAAAAAACTTATCTCTTTCACAGATTCCCCAAATTAAAAAGATTTGTGCTCCAGGCGATATACTTAACAGAACTATACCTAAGGAGCTTCATCTGTAGCTGGACCTGATTTAAATGATAAGATTCTGTTCTTTGAGCAGATGCTATAATGGGATGAAACTCTTGAGGGCCTTAGGAGAGAATGATATGTGTTTTGCATGTGGAAGTGATGTGAATCATTGGGGACCAGAGGGTGGACTGTGGTAGGCATTTTCCAAGATGGCCCCTAATGGTCTCTGCCTTCTGGTATTTATGGCTTTGTATAATCCCATCTCCTTAAATAACTTGCTTCTAAGAACCAATAGACTACCTCAACATTGAGGAAATGTCATTTCTTTTCTTTTCTTTTTAGCCGTTTCTTTTCTTTTCTCTTTTTTTAGAGAGAGAGAGAGGCGGGCGGGGAGGGAAATGGAGAGAAGAATATCAAGCAGCGTCCACACCCAGCATGGAGCCTGATTCGGGCTCGATCTCACAACCCTGAGATCATGACCTGAGCTGAAATCAAGAGTCTGATGCTTAACCCACTGAGCCACCCAGGCGCCCCAAGGAAATGTCATTTCTGTGATCAAATTACAAAAGATTCTGAGTTTCATCTGGCTAGCCGACTTACTCCCTTAATGGTTTTGATGAAGCAAGTTGCCATGTTGGAGAGATACATGTGGCAAGGAACTGAGGGCAGCCTCTGGCCAATAGTCAGCTGCAAACTGCAGCCCTCACTCCAACAACCCAAAAGGAACCTCATCTTGCCAACAACCATGTAAATGGGCTTAGAAGCAAATCCTCCTTAAGTGAACCTTCAGATGAGACCCCCAGCCCTGGCTCATGCCTTGATTGCTGCAAAAATTGTGAGGGAACTTAGAGGGCCCAGTGAAACTGTGCCCGAACTCCCAGTTCACAGACCCTGAGAGATAATGTATGTGTTTTAAGTTGCTAAGTTTATGGTAGTTTGTTACACAGAAGTAGAACTAATATACTTATTATATTGCCAGAGTTGGAAAAGATGGACAAAACTCAGTGTCTGCAAGGCTGCAGGAGCACAAACATTCTCACACAGTGCTGGTGAGAGTACAAACTTCCTGAAGGCGATTTGGCAATATAGATTTAAGAAAAATCAAAAGCTCAAAAGCTATTTTTGATCCAGCCAAGTTCATTGTTAGGAAATTGTCCAAAAGAAACACTTGGACAGATACACAAAAGTGAAATCACAGAGTCATTAACTTGTAGTTTATTCTCTCAAAAAATTAGAAGCAACCCAAAGAGGGATTATTTGAATACACTGTGACATATACAAGGATAGGAATACTATGCAGCCATTAAAGAATATGACATATATCTATGCATATCAATTATCCACTGACGTGGGAAGCCACACTGCTAAGTGAAAAAAATCAGGTTATAAAATAGCATGCTTAATATCAGGTCATTAATATTTTAGACTGTGTATATGTGTATACATGAATAAAAAGACATCTGGAAAGATATTCCCCCAAATCTTTACAATAGTTTACAACAGTCACATTTAGGAACTAGAGTTTTTAGGTTGTTCTTTTTTCCTTTTTTTTTTTTTTTAAGATTTTATTTACTTATTTGAGAGACAGAGTGAGTGAAAGAGAGAGAGATAAGGAGTAGGGGGTAGAGAGAGAAGGAGAAGTGGACTCCCCGTTGGGCAGGGATCCCGATGTGGGGCTCCATCCTGGTATTCCGGGATCATGACCTGAGCTGAAGGCAGATGCTTAACCGACTGAGCCACCCAGCACCCTGTTCTTACTTTTTTCTATATAATCTTTAGAATTGTTTGAATATTGGGGCGCCTGGGTGGCTCAGTTGTTAAGCGTCTGCCTTCGGCTCAGGTCATGATCCCAGAGTCCTGGGATCGAGCCCTGCATCAGGCTCCCTGCTCCACGGGAAGCCTGCTTCTCCCTCTCCCACTCCCTCTGCTTGTATTCCCTCTCTTGCTGTGTCTCTCTCTGTCAAATAAATAAATAAAATCTTTAAAAAAAAAGAATTATTGAATATTTTATATGAACATATATTATCCTTTTAATCAGAATAAAATAAGTGGGGTTTTTTTTTGCTTTGTTGAAGCTTAACCTACAGAATGATTGTGCACCACATCATATAAACAACCTCAAAAATCGTAGAAACAGAATGGCAGAGCTATGTCTATATGCTCAGAGAAGCCATTGAGTTTTCGTGACATTTAAAATCTGACGAGTGACTAAGAACAGACACACACTCTGAATCACACAAAATCATTGTCTCTCTACCGGATAGAGCTGAAACAGTGGGAACTATTTATATGGTACACGTTTGGGCTTCACCCATGAGCGGGGTCACTGAAGGAATCTGTTCAGGGAAGCCAACCTCTGTCCTCTGAAATATTCTTTTCTTCCTTCTTCTTAAAAGAAGTTTTCATTCACCTTTTAAAAATTGGAAAGAAGCTTATTATTGACACATAGAAAAATTTCTCCCAAGAGGATAATCATTTTCTGGGTAATATATATTAGTTAGTGTAATTTAAATTTAAAATGCCTTCTTGGGAAATGCTTCCTAAGAGTTATTATATTTATTTAAGTATTATATTTCACTGAGGCCCACTTTGCTGAATAATGCCAGTACTAAATTTGAAGATATGCCAGCCCATGTCATTTATTAATATAACCAATGGCTGCTAAAGTTCCAGTTAAATTTTAAGATTTATTTCTGAACCTGTGAAACGTTTATTACCTAAAGGAAAACTTCTTTAGAAGGTGATAAGTAGACTCTGCTGGAAGAGAGGAGAAAATAATACCTCAAACCTCCTTTGAGACTTCATGTCCATAAAAATGAGTAGCCATTCTGGTGGCTGAGCAGAAAGGAAAGGCACAGGTGTGCTTTCTGGGAAAAACCAAAGTGTTTATGTAAATTAGGAACCTCAGATACTCAAAAGCTCACAAAGGAACCGATATTGTAATCTAAAAAAACCCAAAAAACAAAAAACTTTGGCAGTTAGTAAGTTTATTACTCCAATGTGGCCTTACTACATCTAATAAGTCCTAAATTTGATGACTTATTTGAAGTCAGTGTGTGTGTGTGTGTGTGTGTGTGCGTTTTGTTAAAGCTTAGAATATGGGGCAAGTGCATCACAAATATAAGTATGGTTGCTATTTGGAGAAATTCCTTTTGTCCATGTTGTGACACCTAATCCTGATGAGTCATGTTGTGAACATATGTGACAACTTCAACCACTTCAGTACAAATCTATCATCTTTGCCAAAAAAAGAATATTTTTGATATATAACATACCTTTTTCAGATAAATGTTATGAAATTATTTTCTTGGAAAAATCAAAACAAAAAGCTGTAATAGGGAATACCTAATTACTTTAAAATACTATTTCATAGTTGTATCTAGTTTGGCCAAGACAGTTATCAGCCTCTTACTCTTCTATTGGCATCGAATGAAATCTATGTTTGTGAAAGGGATGGACATATGCAAATTTACCAAGCAGGCAATTATTTTATGGTTCCTGCCCTTTAGAGTTTCTTTAGTTCCCTATGTGCATTTTGTCTGCATTCAGAGTAAGAAAACTCCCATTAGTACTTTAGTTATGGCCTCCTCTTCTTAAACAGACTTCAGTCACTGGCAGGAAGAACTAAGAGATTAATGAACTTGGCCTACAATTATGCCTTAAGAAATAATGAAGTCTTTATTAAAGCAGTTGGGTAGAGTGATGATGAAGAGTTACATGAACAAAGGTTTAGAATAGAGAAATGGGGTGTCTTTGGAGAATTTTACGTAACTGGAGCTGAGGACTGGCATTTGAGAGTGGTGCCTGTGTGGTGGGAACAAGAGTAATAGGATGTCTTTGGTCAGCTCAGGCTGCCATAAAAGAGTACCACAGACTGGGTGGCTTAAACAACAGAAATTACTTTCCTCACAGTTCTAGTGACTGGAAGTCTATGATCAAGGTGCCGGCAGGGTTGGTTTGTCTTGAGGCCTTTCTCCTTGTCTTGTAGATGTCTGCCTTCTCCTTATGTCTTCACATGACCTTCTGTCTGTGTGTGCATGGAGGGAGAGAGAGCTCTGGTGTCTCTTCCTCTTTTTATTCTTTATTTTATTTATTCATTCATTTATTCATTTAATGTAAGCTCCATGCCCAATGGGGGCTTGAACTCATGACCCTGAGACCAAGAGTTGCACGCTCTACCAACTGAGCCAGCTAGGCACCCCTCTTCCTCTTCTCATAAGGCCACCAGTTTTACAGGATCGTGGTCACCTTTATGACCTCGTTTAACCTCAGTTACCTCCTTAAAGGCCCTATCTCCAAATGCAGTCACACTGGGGGTTAGGGCTTCAACATACGAATTTGGGGTGGGGTAGGGGGGTGGGGGATACAAACACTCCGTCCATAACACAAAAGATCCGGGATTGTTCTATAGAGTCTTGGAGGACAAGATACCATAAAATTGATTTGCTTTCTTCCCTTGTTAGAACATAAGCCCCATGGGGGGCCGGAAGAATGTCTGACTTGTGTACTGTGATACCCCTAGCACTTACTGCAGTGTCTATTAGTATAAATGTTCCACTAATGAATTAATGAACATAGTGACTGGAGAGCAGGGTGGAAGGGAGGCTGTTTGATACCAAGTGCCTGAACTTAGTGGTGGTGGAAATAAAATGAAAGGGTGACAATGAGTGACAATAAGCAGTGACAGTAAGAAAATGGGATAAAAGGGAGGGAAGAATCATAGATAACTGACATCCTGTGATTAAGTGACATGGTGATCATTATCTCATTAGTGAAAATTAGAGACACTGAGAGACTTTATTACTATGAATCCTCATTTTGAAATGAGCTGCCTCTTAGGATTTGCTCACGATTTGTGAAACTGAAAGTTCTATAGCTTTTCCCAAATGTCCCCTAAGGTTTCCCTGAAGGCCATGTGATTCCTTTCTCTTCCAGCAACATTTATGGCTTCTATTTTCTAACTTAGCACTCTCACCCCATTTTGGCAGCCCAAAGAGAATCGGAAAGACTGGAAACACACATTTCTTCTCCTCTTTTAATAATACTACTTCTCCCTTTACTGCCGGTTATTTGTGGTAGCCACAATAGAAATAGGAATTATAGTCATACTGAGCATTACAGTGAAATAAAGTTTTTAGTCCTGAGTGTTCTTTATTTTAAGATGATTCCTCTTTTCCTGACTACTTCCTTGTCTGCATAATTCTAATAGAAATGACTCATAACGTTCTTTCTAACCTAGTTCTTTAGCTGAGTTATTTGCAAGTAGAAATTTGCATCAAATAGCAATCTACCTTCTGAAATTGCTGGTAGTTACAACAGCCTCAGTTTACATCAGAAACTTTTTGAAGAGGTCCGTTACCTCTTCTGAACCAACGACTCTTAGCCAACTTTACAACTGAAACTCAACAGGTTGTTAAATATAGAATTCAAGTAATTTGTTTACATCTGCTAAGAGGATTTAGCAACAGGAAATTGTTTATCTCGAATAATTGAAACACATTCTTCTAGCTTTTGCCCTAATTGCACCAAAAGTAAAATGTGTCGGTGCACTCCCCTAACAGCCTGTGTTCATTGTCTTCATGAGTAAACAGCATTGTGCATAACTTTTAAAATAGGGTTTGTTCCCTGGACATGGACTTTTATAATCAGCCAATAAAATGACCATTTTGAACTATTAGATGATGTCAATGCCCATCAATTTTAGCAAAGTTATCAGCCTTCTTTGTACAGAAATTTGTGTAATTCTTTGAATGTTTTATTGCTCCTTGACTTACTTTCAACAACTAGTGAACATGAAATAGCAAAAGCCAAGAGTCACCAAAAGCGAAAATTCTAAATGTAATATAATTGAAGTTGAAATTGTAGGGTGTTTCAATTAGGATACAGATTAATCTGCTTTAATAAAGACAGAAGTTTAAACAATATAGAATTTTATTTTCATTTAATAATCTGATATATTTCTCATGTAATATTGATGTGTTGGCTCCTTCCATCCTGCAGTGTCCTTTAAATATTGGCCCCATCTGCTTGTTCCTAGATGACTTGCCAGGATGACATGGCTAGGCACCAGGATGGCAGAAGAAGAGATAGAATAAAAAGATACATTTTCCATTTAAGGAGCACAACTCAGAAATTGTCACTTCTGCTCACATTCTATTGGTCAGAAGTTAGTCATATAGCCAGACTTAGCCACAAGGGAGGGTGGGAAATATGCCCAGCCAAAATTTGGGATTCTATCTCTTAAGGGAAGATGGATATGACATGCCAAAGGTTGTGACTCTTCAGTCTCAAATGAATGCTCATTGTATTAAGCTGGTTGGCCGTGGATTCAACTGTGAAGAAAAAAACCAGAGGCAAAAGTATGCATCATTAGCAAAATGTTGAAAATACGTTGTCAAAAACCAAGTCTAAAAGATGTAGTATAAATAACTATTTTATAATAAAAAAGTTGTGAGTCTCCATTATACGTTGTCAAAAACCAAGTCTAAAAGATGTAGTATAAATAACTATTTTATAAAAGTTGTGAGTCTCAGTAATGGAAGCTCTCCTTATAGCTTGCAAGTTTATTGTTTGACTTTCAAAGATTTGGCCTTTGAATTTATTTAGAGTAACACACTTTGTATGAAAACAATGAGCAACATATCTGCATGAACTTTTCTGGCTTATCCTTTGTTTTGAAATTTTATGATAGATTCAGTGTTACTGAGAAAGCTAGATGCTTTGGGTATCCAAGTTTTCAGTGAGGAGTATAATGTGGTGGGTGTCAAGACCTTCTAGATGAAGCTTCTCTGTTGAACCTTAGAGAGTGCTTCTGAGTTTGGGTACAAGGAAGACGTGGCCATCAGGCATCATCAGCGTCCATCTTAACCAGAGCTGCTCTGGAGGAAAGCAGTGTTTTCTAGTATCCTGGCAGGGGCTCTGGAGGGCACTGTGGGTCTGCCTGGGGAAGGAAAGAGGAGCGGAGCCTGAGAGCAAGTGAAGCATCAGGAAGCATGGAGTGCCAATGCCCCAGCCTGGGCTCTGTGGCCTGGAGAAAAAGCTTATGGCAAAGGTCAGGGGACCCACCTTCGTAGGGAGAAGAGTCACAGGATTCTTTTCTGCTCTGGTCATTCAAGGGCCTCGGAACCTCAGCCGGTGGTGAGGGAATGACAGGGATGGCCATCTTGTTCAATACCAGAGCCATTATGGCTTGAGGTGTTTCATACCAGACCAGGCCTAAATAACTATTTGCTTGGGGTTCTTTGAGGAGTCCTCCAAGTGCTCCCCAGCCATTTCACCCTTCATTTAGTAGTCTACCACAGCCCTCAGGGACTCTAGCAAATAGGAGATGCCATGGCTTCCTTCTGGCTCGAGTGGCATGAATTCTCTATCACTGAGAGCAATCCTTCAGGTTAAGCAATAGAAGTGAAGATACAGTCTCTAAAAGCCACAGTCTGTTAATATTTTCTGGGAGGGCAAGGGAGTGGGATGTTGCATCTCTAGTTTTCTTTAGTTCATAATCATTTATAACTGACCTGTTTATCTGATTAACTGGTTGCCACATTGGGAGTAAGAGAAGTTTAAAGAAGTATGTCTGCAACTCTACAGTCTGACTGGCAGGGGGACTCTTGGCGGGGGGATAAGCTAAGGAGGACAGGGCCTGGGAATTGCTTTGTACAGAGGTGGGTACTTTGTGACTGTGGAGCAGAAGAGTACGAGTGACACAGGAGTTTCATCCAGGGAAACATATCCTCCAAGGCTGTTCCTGCTCTGACTTCTTCTAGGCTTAGAAAGTCTGGATTGGAAGCAACATACATTATTATGGTTGGCCAATTCACTGTGGTTTAGTAAGTGGAATATTTTTTCCTCTAAGAATTCATAATTTTTTTTAGCTAGTCATACCACTGCATTTTCAACACTGTGTTCTTTAAACAGATGTATTATGATGAGTTATGAATTTGGGTTAAAGCTTTTTACTATAGCCTTTGATGAGCTTAGCATATCTCTATGAGATCTATATCTCAGGAATAGTACAGATCTTTAATGATATGTCTCTTTACCAAGTCAAACAACTTAAAAAATGACTACATTTTTTCATGTATAAATGTTTTTATAAACCTTTCTGGGATTAAAGATAGTTCCTTCAATAATGAAAGAGAGACGGTTAACAAGGGAAGTGCATCACACCTGGATTCAGAGGTCCTAGGTTGTTGTCATAGGTCCTGCTGAAATGATTTTGTTGTGTTTTAATTTTAATTTTTTTAAGATTTTATTTATTTGACAGAGAGAGAGAGAGCACAAGCAGAGAGAGCGGCAGGCAGAGGGGGAAGCAGGCTCCCTGCTGAGCAAGGAACCAGATGCGGGACTCGATCCCAGGACCCTGGGATCATGACCTGAGCCGAAGGCAGATTCTTAACCACCCAGACATCCCATTTTTTTTCTATTTTTAATCAAGTGGATACCTTGTTAATAACTTACAATGAGAGATACACCTTCCCCATGATCAGAACAGTCATCTCAGGGTCTATGACCAATGACTAAGGGTCTAATCCCAGTATTAGGGTATTGGGAAATAGGTATCATATTATTTCTGATGTGATTTCTTATGATCTTAATTTATCTTTTGTGATCTTAGAGGTTTGGATAAGATAACCTTTAAAGTTCTTCTCAATTCTAAAAATTCCTATTGCATGGTCTGCATCACGGAAAAGGGAAGCCCTACACATAACTTGGAAAGTGGATGGGTTCAGTGACCGGCACTGTGATAAACACTGTACATTATTTCGTTTCATCCTCACAATTCATAAGGTAGGCATTATTATCATCCCCTTTTTACAGATGAAGAAACTGAGACTTATAGGAGTTAGGGAACTTGCTTAATATCCTACAACTGGTGAGTAGTCGAGTTGAGATTTTGAACATAGGCCTGTGTGGCTCCAGGGTTTGGGGACTGAAGACTGGGCTTCTTAACTATCTTGTAGTAGCAGTTTTGAGGAATGTTTAACTACCCAAGAGCAACAAGCAGTCCCATTAACAATTTTTACTTTTTAACAAATTATGTAGCAGCAACATTTCTCCAGATATTTTCTTTATGCCTATTATAAGTTTCTAAGATTTGAAAATCGGAGGGGCAAAGTGACCTCTGAATACAAATGGCGAAACAAAGCCAGAATAAAGAATCTTCCTTCAATCTAATGAAGTGAACAGAAGCAGTGAGAAAAAGGCAACAATTCATGAATGAACAAAGAACAACTTTACAGCATAAAGCTTCAAAAAGTGATGGCTAAGGACAGTGACAGAAGTTTTGCTGTTGCCCCTTTCTTCACATTCACTCACCAGGAGAATATTGAGAACTCTGATCATTTTTATTAGTGTCATCCACTTTGGACAGAAGCTGTCTGAGGGAGTGATCAGGTAGCCGTGGGTAAGTAAAGGAAAATGGCTTCAGTGTAGCTGACCCTACTTCTCCTTAGGGGGCCTGGTTGGAGGCAGGAAGGGCTTCTGATCTTCCAGGTCCCTGTGGTGGGGGGGGGTGTGTGCGGGTAGGATGAATGAGAGGGATATCCCCAGCTGGCTGGGACGGGCACTGGTGCAAGATGCTTCACTGGACTTCAAAGGAGAAATCAGAGGCTCCCCTGACCTAGTGTGGGTCTTCCCTCACTCACATGCCTCCCACCATGCCCTCCATGGATGAGTGGATCAAAAGTATCTCCAACACATTGAATTAGCTCCAAATGGGGCAGACAGACTGGTCCTAAATAAAGTGGAAGCATTATATCAGACCAAATAAGTCAGGACAGAGCTATCTAATGAAAAATGAAAAGAAATGGCATGGCGATAAGCAAACCCTTTAGGACAAGAAGAAGAAAGAGGAGAAGGAAAAGAAAAATGAGAAGAAAAAGAAAGAACGAACTTGGTACAAAAAGGCAGATGTTTTAAGGGGGAGAATGTGTTTTCAGATAACAAAAATGTAGCTAGCTTCTCCAAGCAAACAAGATTCCCTGAGAGAGCTTTAAGGTACAGAATTGCTTTATGAGGCTGTTGTTCTATAAAACTCAGGCCCTAAAATGAGATAATAAAACAACAGAATAAAATGAACAAGGAAATTTCAGAGCTAAGAAAACTTGTTGAGAGTCCAAAGAGCACCATTATAGATCTAGTAAATTATTTAGGCAGAGCAAGGAACAAGAGAGACAGTGGTTGAAAATAAAATTAGTGGAATGGAGGAAATGCCTGCAATAATCAGCTAATGCAGAGAAAAGGGACAAAGAAATTAAAATATGTAGAAGGCAGTCAGTATGGAGAACAGAGACCAGTCAACATAGACAACAAATGGAATAGGAAAAGTAGTTAGATATGTAATAAAAGAAACTTTCCCTGAAATTAACAAACTAAATCTTTAGCTATAAGGGCACTCTGTATGCTAGAAAAATTGATACAACACAACAAACATATAGACACACTTTGTTTAAGTTACTGACATTAAAGGATAAGAAATCTTTAGCTGCTCAGGAAGAAAATGTAAGTCACCCATAAGGAGGAAAATTAGGGTTGCCTTAGATTTCTCAGCAATATTCAAAGCCAGAACACGATGGAACAATATTTACAAACTTCTGAGGACAAGAAAGTGTGACCCAGTCAAAAATTGTTTAGTTATAAAGTCAGCAAGCAGGCTTTTTCAAATACGAAAAAACACAGGGAAAGTAGTGTTTAGAATCTGGTGTGTAAGAGATACAAAACCTGAGAGCCTTTCTTGGGAAAAAAAAACAACCAAAAAAAAAAAAAAAACCCCAAAATAAAAACACATTTGACATTGAAATTCTGCCAAAGAAATGAATGAAGACCAAGAATTTAGGAGTGGTAAAAGAATCAGAAACGAGCGCTGAATCCATTTTTCAAAAGAACAAAGATTAAATAACTATGAGCGTCCCAATTACAGAACACAATATGATGGTTTATAACCCGACAAAGTAAAAATATAAGCAATGAAAACTGGAACAGGGGAAAGTGTAGGTAGGAGGAATAACAAAATTGTATCACTTCATCTTTCATAGCAGAGAGTCAATTCATGCTATCTAAAATTAAACCACATAGTTAAAAAAACAAAACAAAACACAACAACCAGCGGCAGCATTTCCAAGGCTTTCATGATTTTTATAATCTCTCTGCTTAACCTAAGAGCCAGCAAGGCAAAGCAGCATGTGTGAGCCAGATTTGCCTGCAGCTGTGTTTGGGTTTTGTAAGGCCAGTTCAGGGTTTTTAAATATTTTAAAATCTGCATGTTTTTAGGTGCATCTTATTTTCATCTTATTTCACACTCCTAGGGGTCTGTCTGGCCCAGCCTTTGGAGGACTCCTGAGGAACTAAATTCTCTTGTGGTGAAGAATCATGTATCTGAACTTCAACAATTCCTAGCATAAGATGAAATAATAATTGATCAATAGATACATTCCTCTCATTTGTTTTGTAAACCAGCGCATTTTCCTCTGGCATAACAAATGGCATTTTCCCATACGTTACAATGACAGAAATCTGTCTCCTGGCAAATGGAGGCAGTTACCCACTGTTTGCTTCATTTGGCAGCCACCAGGCATCGATTCCAGTGCAGTCATAAGTGATTAACAGAGTGACTTTCCGGAAAGATCCCTTTGACCACAGAGGAACACTCCAGGGAAGCTTCTCCTTAGGCGGTGTCTTCTATTTAAAGCCTCAGGGGCTTAGCTGCTGTCACCTGCTAGCTATTTCTCTGGGTCAGTTTTAACTTTCAGCCCTTAAATAGAGTAAAGATTGGGACTGAAACGGAGCCAGAAGAAACAGCTGATTGGCTGCCGTGAAGGCCCCGGGGGAGGTTCTGATCCCGGACTTAGAGGCTGAGCGGGTCATTCTAAGAAAAACTGCATGGGCGGCCCCAGGGTCTACTCTGATGGCTTGAGAAGGGGCGTCTGATGGGCACTGGAAGGACTCGTACTCCGTCCGGCAGGAGACGGGCGATGGGGCACGCCAAAAAGAACTGCAGAATTCCTAAATTACTATTTCCATATACACCGACCGCATTCGTTGTTCAACAGTTTGCTGATGACAAAAGACACTACCTTAGGCAAAACTAGCCTTTTATTTAAATCAAATCCTGCAGTAATCAAGAGAGAGAGGCCTCTGGCACTTAGGTTTTGAATTTGCAAATATTTCCCTATTTAGAAGACGTTCCCTAGGAGAGAACAAAGGCTGGGCTTTGTGGGGGTGGCAGTGAGAATGGGGGGTGGGCTCATGGGGGGGGGGCTCCTACCTACCTCCTCCCCTTCCATTCTCATGGCCACCATCATACGGTCAGACCACAGGAAGAGAAGAACAAAGTGTGTTTCCGGATTGGATATGGGAACGGGGAAGGAACAAAGCTCTGTAACTTGAATGGCAGGTAACAGGAACCATGGCCAAGTGGAGGGTTTTACACGCTTTCCTCAAGGTGTTCTCACTTGCACACTGATTGCTTTGCCAGGTACTACATTACAGTCCGAACATTTCCTCTAGTGGGATGACTTCCCTCTGTCTTAGCAGCGCTTTTCCCAGTTCTCTTAGGGTAACCTCTGAAAGCACCAGGACAAATTACCCAGCGCAGGTGGACTGCTTGTACAGAATATTTTTGTTAATGGAAAAAAGGTCATGAAGTTGCGTAAAGCTGATCACAATTAACATATTGATTGACTTCAAAGTTCAGCACTGAGAAAGGTAAATTGCTTGCTACTACAATATTTCAGGCATATATAGCCAAGGATAGATATTTTTTAACCCTTTGGATGGAGATTGTTACTCTCATTCTGCACGGCATTCTGTGATGTCCTTTGAGTTTGGTTGTATTCTGTGGCATTTGGTTGTCCCCTGGGGGTGGTTGCATTAGAAAAAAACAGTCCCGGGCGCCTGGGTGGCTCAGTCGTTAAGCGTCTGCCTTCGGCTCGGGTGGTGATCCCAGGGTCTTGGGATCGAGCCCCGCATCGGGCTCCCTGCTCAGCGGGAAGCCTGCTTCTCCCTCTCCCACTCCCCCTGCTTGTGTTCCCTCTCTCGCTGTGTCTCTCTCTGTCAAATAAATAAATAAAATCTTTAAAAAAAAAAAAAAAACAGTCCCTTTTACTCTGTGTTTCCTTTACTACTCACACAGAACACTTCACTTCTGACCCTTCTGGTCACCAATGTGTGGGGGCTTTCTCCCACCAAACAATTCTCTGTGACACCAGCTAGGTGTCCCGCAGTTTAATTCTGGCACTATCTTCCTGGAAATAGTGTCAGCTCCCACAGGTTAGGGGCTCAGTCCCACTGCTGCTCCCCACTTCAGATGGTCCCCAGGTCACCCATAACTTCTGTCAGATGTGGCTACAAACTGGAGGTTTCCATGATCTCCTCCTCCTTGGATTTGACTATTTGCTAGAGCAGCTCACAGAGCTCAGGGAAACACTTAACTTACCATTTACCAGTTTATTAAGGAATATGATGAAGGATAGAGATGAACAGCCAGATGCAGAGATACATAAGGCGAAGTCTGGGACTTGTCCCAAGCACAGGAACTTCTGTCCTCGTGGAGTTAAAGCGTGTCACCCTCCTGGCACATGGATTTGTTTACCAATCTAGAAGCTCACTGAATCCCATACTTTGGGGATTTATTGAGGCCTCATCACTTAAGCATGGTCAGTCATTAACTCCATTTCCAGCCCTTCTCCCCCCACTAGAGAAGTAGATAATATTTCTTTTTTCAGGGGTGGGAGGGGCACAAGGAGAGAGAGAGAATCTTAAGTAGGCTCTACACCCAGCACAGAGCCCAATGTGGGGCTTGATCTCACAGTCCTGAGAGCATGACCTGAGCCAAAATCAAGTCTGACACTTAACCGGCTGAACCACCCAGAAGCCCCGGTAGCTAATATGCTAGCTATAATATACAAGCACTTTGTATAGTGTGCTAGTCACGATGCTGAGCACTTTCTATGCATTACCTTCTTTCCAGCACTCAAGAACTGTAAGGTAGCTACTGTTATTATCTCCAGCCTATGGATAAAGAAATGGAATTAGGGGGCGCCTGGGTGGCTCAGTCGTTAAGCGTCTGCCTTCAGCTCAGGTCATGATCCCAGGGTCCTGGGATCGAGCCCCACATCAGGCTCCCTGCTCTGCGGGAAGCCTGCTTCTCCTTCCCACTCCCCCTGCTTGTGTTCCCTCTCGCGCTGTCTCTCTGTCAAATAAATAAAATCTTTAAAAAAAAAAAAAAAGAAAAAAAAGAAATGGAATTAGGGAGGTTAAATAAGTTGCCCAAAGTCACGCAGTGCTAGAGTTGGGGAGACATTCCAGCTCTGTCCACCTCCAAGGTCATACTGATGACTGTGGCCTATTGATGAGATGTAAACCAACAGCGAGCTGAGGTTGGTTGTGAGAGCCCACTATGTACATCTCTTCTCAGCTCTGAGCTCAGAGAAGTCACATTGGCAGCTTGAAATCAGCCACAGTGAGAAATTGGCAAATTCTACACATCAGGTCTCTCCCTGACTTTCCTGCCCTGAGAACCGGCTGTTAAACATTTACCAGCACACCACTGGATGGAATATAGCAGCTTTAGAAAAGCTATGGATCAGGAAACAGTGAATCTGGTGGATAGCAGACATTAAAATTTTGAGTAAATGAGGGCAGGAAAGCCTCTTGAGCTGTTTGCCAGGTGAGATAGATTCCTGTGAACAGGGGAATAGAAGGGCCGTTGGGATTATAGAAAGGGGAGTCAAGCTGGAGTGAAGGTCTGAGAATCTCACAATAAGGATATAATGTACATTTCCCCCTTACTTCAAGATCCTTTTTTCAAGTCCCTCCTCTGTGTGGGCACTTCTGTGTGTCAGATAGAGAAACACAGATAAAATAGAATCTTTTCTCTTGGTGAAGCAAACAGGTATACAAATAATTACAACATAATGTGAGAAAAAGTAATAAAAATCCGGGCACATACATTTTTAGTGAGGTGGTAATTTGTCATAACTACTGCAAATAACCCTCTTGGTGCTTCATGGATCTTCTGAGGGGAAAACTCTTTTATTATGAGGGATTATGTTAAGGCTAAGGTTGCACAACATTGTCACTGTGTTGTCTCAAGCCATGGTATGAGATAGAGACCAAAAGCACCCTAACAACATCTATTTGTCCAGGTAGGTTGATAAGAAGGGTCAACTTTAGCCCTTTGAGGTTGACCTTCTGCCCCTCTTCAGTAGCCTTCATGTTTCCCAGTGTTCTCTTTGGCTTGTCAAAGGGGAAAGGATCTGATATGTCACTTAAACATTTATTAATGTGCTGTGTGCTTATCCTTACTATGGACTCTTTCCATCACTGTGTTACTTGAATACATTTTTAGTGTTTTCTTTCATGAGGTATAAATGCCATAACATGTTAGTTTCAGGTGACAACATGATTCTGTATTTGTACATATTGTGAAATGATCACCACTATAAGTCTAGTTAACATCTGACACCAGTTACAATTTTTTTCTTGTGATGAGAACTTTTGTTTTCTTTAAGATTTTATTTATTTATTAGAGAGAAAGAGAGAGAAAGCACAAGCAGGGGGAGCAACAGAGGGAGAGGAAGAAGCAGGGTCCCCGCTGAGCAAGGAGCCCGATGCGGGGCTCGATCCCAGGACACTGGGATCATGACCTTAGCCGACTGAGCCACCCAGGCATCCCACTTGTAATGAGAACTTTTAAGATTTACTCTCTTAGAAACTTTCAAATATGCAATACAGAATTATTAGCTATAGTCACGGTGCTGTGTATTACATCCCCATGACTTACTTTATAACTGGAAATTTGTACCTTTTGACCCTCTTCACCCATTTTTCCCCACCCTCCACCGCCCACCTCTAACAACCACCAATCTGTTCACTGTATATATGAGTTTAGTTTTTTCCTTTGAGCATTTCAACAGCTATTATTCGTCTGACTGCATACAAAATATTGACACATTCTTTTTAGTGGAAAAAATGATTAAAATAGAAAATCTACTACAACAGTTTTAGATTTCCTAATTTACCTACGTTTATATTACTATATATTTTCTCAATTTTTATTGTTCTTTCTTTTTAAAACCACTTTGGGTATTACAAGAGAATCTGTGTGGGGTTTTATCCCCCTAAGGTTTTTATTTTTTACCAGAGGATTTGCATCAAACAGTGATTGATTCTGAATTTTCTGTACTCTCTCTCTCTTTTTTTTACCTCATTACCATGTGACAGGCTTGAAATTCAGTAACATTGTGATAAAACAACTCTGGTTGTATATCTTTCAAGATGGGGAAAGGGCTATTGAAAATCTATTCCACACTCACTTCCCCCATGGATCTGGTAAGATTTAAAACTCACCTTTTTTTATATCAAGTATTTTATCTCTGGTGTCTGAAGGATCCTTGTGAATGTTGTATCATTGTTTTTCAGAAAAGAGTAAAGCATTAGGCTGGTCTCTTGCTGTATAAAAAGCGATTTCCTCCCAGAACAGAATGTTTAGGGGAGATAACAGTTTTCAACCTCAAAGCTATATATTCACGTCAGAGACTTAACATCTGGGTTGTTAGATACAAGTAGAATGATAAAGATAGCTTTCCTGAGTTACAGTCGGGGGAAAAGATAACACTGGCCTTAAATTAGACCAGGGATGCTCTCCGGGCGAATTTTTAAAAACTTGGTAGTAAGTTACTCTAAGTTTGACTCATTCTGTGACTGAAAAGTCCTCTTTACTATCTCGATGAGACACTTAAATTTCTTTGAAGTTGCGGGTGTTGGGGTCACTCCTCTTTAACCTCACATTGCGGTTCTGCAGGTACTGTAAAAATGAACAGACAAGCCAGCGCTGGGGTCAGCCTGACCGTGGTGTGGCCAGCACGTCCCCGCCTTCCAGATGGTCTTACAGGTGGGCCAACAAGCCGCTGCTGGCATCTTCTGCTTGCTGCTGGAAATGGACCAGACTTCATACATCGGGGGATCTAAGAAACAGGCTGCTCTCCATTATTCAAATTTTTATATTCAAATTCATACTCCCTTAAGGACCATTTGTCTTTTTGCCTGTCTATAAGTGTTATGCTTGCTTTTTCATTCCTCGAAAGCTCAGTAAATACTTTTTTGGGGATAATGTGTTGGCTTAAATAGGCTTTTTATCATGAATAGAAGTAGAGATCCATTTTTCCTTGACATGGCTTACACAAGCTGTTGTTATCCCTAATGACTTTGGTTATGTATTTCGGAAAGTTAACATTTTTTAAATGACTGAAACCCAGATGTCAACTGTCCCCAAGGACACCTTCTGTTTTTGGTTCATGCAAACCTACACCCAGGACTCAGCACCATCATGAAGCAGAAAACCCACTTACAGGATGGTGGTTAATGTGGTGAATTTGCATCTTTGTCTCAGCTGTGGAACCTTCAATGTCTTCATTAACCTCTCTGCCTCAGCTTCCTTATCTCTAAAATGGACATAATAGTAATAGTACCTACTTCACAAAGTTGTTGCCTGGGTCAAATAAAAAAATTCATATTAAGTGTTCAATAAATTACAGCTGTTTATTGGGGGGCAATATAGATTTAAAAAACTTTTTTTAAAAGATTTTATTTATTTATTTGATAGAGAGAGACACAGTGAGTGAGGGAACACAAGCAGGGGGAGTGGGAGAGGGAGAAGCAGGCTTCCCGCTGAGCAGGGAGCCCGATGCGGGGCTTGATCCCAGGACCCTGGGACCGTGACCTGAGCCTAAGGCAGACGCTTAAAGACTGAGCCACCCAGGCGCCCCTAAAAGACTTTTTATTAAAGAAAATTTCAAACATGTAAAAACATAGAGGAAAGTACATTGAACCCCTCCTGTACTCATTGCCCAGCTTCATGATGATCACTTTACGGCCAATCTGATGTCATCTTCTTTCTTTCTTTTTTTTTTTTTTAAAGATTTTATTTATTTATTTGACAGAGAGAGACACAGCGAGAGAGGGAACACAAGCAGGGGGAGTGGGAGAGGGAGAAGCAGGCTCCCCGCTGAGCAGGGAGCCCGATGCTGGACTCGATCCCAGGACCCTGGGATCATGACCTGAGCGGAAGGCAGCCGCTTACCCAACTGAGCCACCCAGGCGCCCGATGTCATCTTATTTCTTACATCTCTCCCCAGTATTCGTTTGAAGCATATCTCAGATTTTGTATCTTCTTAGTGTAAATATCTTGGTATATGTATTTAAAAGATAAAGAAAAGCCTCATGTTTTAAAATAACCATAATACCACGGTCACATATTGAACTTAATGAAAATACTTTAATAGCAACTATCAAACCACTGTTCAATTTCCTAATTTTCTCATAAAGATCAAAATTTAGCAAAATCCATTTACTTGTTTGAATCTGGAACCAATTAAAGTCCATACATTGTGATTATTAATACGCGTCTTAAATCCTTTTTAATCCAGTTATTCTCACTCTACCTTTGTTTTTTTCCTCTTGCAATTATGGAAAAAAAGATGGTCATCTGAGTTTTGCTAGTTGTTCACTCAGACTGTGTAGCATTTTTCCTTTGTCTCCTATGGTTCTTGGGAACTGGTAGCTGGATCTTTCTCCAATGCAGCTTTGGGTTTTCAGCAGGACCACTTCGTAGGTCATGTGGTCCTTCCATCTGGAGGTACCTGATGTCTAGTTGTCTCTCTTTGTAATGCCAGCAGCCATTGATGGTTCATGCCTAGATCCATTAATTCATTCGGGGCTGCAGAATGGTGATATTCTAATTCTGTTTTTCATTCTTCATCTCTTAGCTGGACTGCTATTTGGTTACACAGTGTACAGATTATATAGGAAAAGCAGGATAAATGCTTATCTCCTTTTATCAATTTTCAAAATAATAAGCTGCCTCACTAGTATCCTTCAACAGTGATCAATAGGTTTATTTTGCTTTACTATCTTTATAAGCTCATGAAGTAAATGTATTTGATGTATTTAAATTTTTTGCTGTTATAATTCATATTGATGCATTAATTATTAATATTAATTATATGTTATATTCATATCGATGCTCATCTTTGGTCAGTGGGAGCCCCTTTAAATTGTCTCCGGAGCCCTTTGGACATGACTCTGTAGTCTTTGATAGCTTCTCTGTCATCTGATGGGACAAGATGTTCCAAGTTCATCTTGTATTTCTCCTTCCCCTAGAATTAGTTCTTTTTAGGAAGCCCTTATCTCTTTTAGTGGAAGTAGTATTTCAAGATCATAATTTGGGCACTAGAGTGCTCATTGCTATGTTTTTGGCCATTGTTTCTAGAACTTTTCAGCAGACAAAGCTAGGAAATACAGTTTTTATTTTTATTTCATAGATAAAATGCATCATTTTCAAATTCATGACTACAGGATTTTTACTTAACCTCTTCTATTAAATTTATTTTCTTCCTTCATTCTACACCAAGAACCCCATTTCTCAATAACGTGGGGAATGAGTGAGTTGGAACATCACATAATTACTCATTTGCCTTATCCCAAGTTATATACATGACAATCTCAGATACCAACAGTATAAACTTCAAAATTTCAAAGATTTCCTTATTAGTGGGTTTTTTAAAAATAGCTTCTCTCATCCTCATCCTTAGACGGTATCTCACAGAGGATGCCACTGAAATTACTGTGTTTTTAAGTCACTTAGAATGGTTTCTCTCTGGTGGCTTTGCCACCAACTGGATACACATTTATATTAATTTGTTTCCTTTCATTTTTTTGATTTTAAGGATTGCTTTTCCTTATGAATTACGTAAACATTACATGATCCCAAAGTCAAATCTACCAAACCAGGCCCATCTTAAGAAGTCCAGTTTCTGTTTGTTTCTTCTCCACCTTATTTCCTCTCCCACTTCCCCAGGTAGGTATTATTATTTTTACTTTGTGGTTATTCTCCCATTGTTTAAAAAATATAATCATATGTATTTATTTAATAGAAACCAATATATTTGTATACTCTGTTCTCAGGTAAGCTGTAGCATAGTGTACAACTTTCCTAAATCTTGCTTTCTTCACTTAACCATATATTCTGGAGCTTTTAGTAGATTTCTAGAAATGGGTTGATAGGTATAAGAAATATAGATTTGAGGGGCGCCTGGGTGGCTCAGATGGTTAGGCGTCTGCCTTCGGCTCAGGTCATGATCCCAGCGTCCTGGGATCGAGCCCCGCATCAGGCTCCCTGCTCAGCGGGGAGCCTGCTTCTCCCTCTCCCTCTGCCTCTCTCCCTCCTCATGCTCTCTCTCTCTCTGTATCCCTGTGTCTCAAATGAATAAATAAAAAATCTTAAAAAAAAAAAAAGAAATATAGATTTGAAAGCAGAAGGACAAGAGGTTTTTTTTTTTTTTTTTTTCAGGATTTCCCTTCTCCCCAGCCCCTTTCCTTACACCAACAAGTACACTGCAGGCTCCAGGCTCCCCACTCTCTAGCTCGCTCTTTTTATTAATGCAGATCTCTTTGGGACTCACCCCTCTCCTCCCTCCTACCCTACTAACCCCCACACAACACCCCCCCCACCCTGGATCCTACTGTTGGAAGCCACTGGGATCTGTTTTAAAAAAGACAGCAGGCCCAAAATGGAATGATATATGCTAAGCTCCATGTCACCAAACTGAGACTTAATTATACTTTCGGCTGTCCCAGAAATGGAATCTTAAACCAGTCAATCAGGAATGGGCTGATCAGCACTAGTTAGGTAATCTGCCGGATAGATAAATCCCTGCCATCCCCTAAAGGAAAGTAACCTTGATGAACCAGCTGCTTTTTTGCTCAGTATAGCTTCCTTGTTCCTTCTTTCCAGCTGTACAAGTCTTTCATTTTGTATAGCATCTTCGAGGGCCTTTCCATCTGTTAGATTGGATGCTGCCTGATTCATGAATCATTGATCTTTAAAATTTACTCAGTTGAATTTTGTTTTAACAGACCATATATATAATATATAATATATATATATATAAAATATGTAATGTATGTAATATATATGTAACTCAAAGACTTTTTTTTTTTAAAGATTTATTTATTTGACAGAGAGAGACACAGCGAGAGAAGGAACACAAGCAGGGGGAGTGGGAGAGGGAAAAGCAGGCTTCCCGCCGAGCAGGGAGCCCGATGTGGGGCTCGATCCCAGGACCCTGGGATCACGACCTGAGCCGAAGGCAGACGCTTAACGACTGAGCCACCCAGGCGCCCCTCAAAGACATTTTTGATCTTTGAGTTATGTGACTGCAAAATGCAAATTGTAACACCCCTGTAAAAAAAGAAAAAAGGTCTCATTGATGGGAAAGTACGAATATTTTTCTTTAAACAAACTCTATAGAAAGAAATCCAGTTAAGAATGGACCCACTCACACCAGTGGTTTCCAGTTCTCTCATCCATCTTGAAACTGTCTTTTCTGCTAAGCTAATCTGGTTACCATCCTAACCAGGAATTACTTGCTCATCTCTGTTTCAGTGCCATGAGCACGCACTTCCCACATTTGGAATGTCTTCTGTTTCCATCCACTGCTTCCGTCAGCAGTTGGCTAAAAACTCACATTCTGTAGGAAGCTTATCTGACCAACTCCACTCTATGAGGATCCTCACTGTAGTCCACATACCTCAAGTTCAGTGTTGCCAGATTTGGCAAACAATAAGACAGGATGCCCGGTTAACTTGAATTTCAGATAAATAACAAATACCTTTTCCTCCTCTTTTGAGCATGGGACATGTTTAACTAAAAATTATTTGTTGTTTGTGAAATTCAAATTTTACTGGGGGTCTTGTATTTTATCTGGAGACTCAAGTTTAAGTTCTTGAAAAAAAACTTCCCAATATCGTTACACTTTATTGTGTTGCTTTCAATTTTTTCCATGAGTTATTTTATGTTTATATTTTGCTCTCTAAGTAGATTATAAACTCTGTGGAAGTGGAAACCATGTCTTCTGCTTTTGCAGCCTCCTTCTCCCAACCCTGTTCCCCCCACTATGCTGGTCATCAGTTCTGAGCTGCTGTTTGATGAATGAATATACCCAGTGAGCTTTGAGTTAAAGAGAAAGCAACCTCAACCCTTGAAAGAAATCTTTGATTTAAACATGAAACACTATAAAGCTGATTTTAAAATCATTTTTAAAACCAATCAAAATTGCTAAGGCTGATTACAGTACAATCAAAAGTTATTACTGTATTTTCTCCTTACAAAATTGTACCATTATCTTACCTGCAATATACATTTTTATTAATTAAATTTCGTAGCTGCTTCTTGCTTCACTTTAAAAAAAAATTGTACTAATAGTTGCTTCCAGTCACTTTAATCATGAAGCCACCACAAACAATTGCCTTATGCCAGAATCACCATCTGCCATGTCATTTTCTGTGTTAGCAAAACGTGGGTCCTTTTGAATCATCAGAGGGAGCCAACTTCAGTTTTGACTTCCCTTCACGGCTAAGAATTAGCTGACTTCTAAAGGTTCAAATGTAGAGGCTACTATCTGAAGGCCATTTATTTGTTCTTAGTATCGACAATGTGGGCTTAGAGGTAAGAAGCTAATGAATTCAATCACCAGTATCAGGTTTTATGTTAACAATGGAGTGGGGCGCAGTTAAAGCTAGTACCGCGAATTGTGGTTATGAAAGCAGATTAATTTGCTGTTAATTCTCCAAACAAAATGTTCTGGTGTACGTCAGGGTTTTGAAGGAACTGGCAAAGTTGCAAAGAAAAAAACGTTAAGGGGCAAGGGCTGAGGAGTGCTTTGTCCCTGGGACAAGGACACTAGGCGAACAGACCAAAAAAAAAGAGGAAGGTGGTTTGAAGGGTGGGTGGGCAGAGGAGGAGGGGGAGGAGCTGTTCTTTTTATCTAAAAGGAGCCAAAAGGGAAGTGGTGGTAAAAAGGGGGAGAAATGGTGTGACTGGCGGGAACCTAATCAGGGGGCTTTTCAAGCAAGGACTAGTTTGGGGCCTGTGGTAGGAAGAAAGGCAGTAGGAACAGAACTGGAGGAACCCTGTGTGGCCCACCTGGAGGGCTGGAAGGGGGGCCAGAGCAGAAAGCAGGGGTTGCTGCTGCTTCTGGAGTCATCCTGGGCTGGAAAGGAGGGCCCAACAATGACAAGCTAGAATTAAGGGTGGGTATGAAGAAACCGTCGACAGAAGCTCTGATAAGAGCAAAGGTGGAATCAAATTTTAGTAAAAGAAGAAAGGGAAATTATTAGAGGGTTACATTGTAGAATCTATTTTAAAACAATGATTTACTTGCTCTTAAATAAAAAAAAAATAAAAAGCCTTTCAGTTTGTTTTAGAAATATGGTATATGGGAGGCTATCAGTTGAGATCTCTTATATTTGAGTGTATAGAACCACCATCAGAATTTTTCCCCAAACTATTAAGAGATTTAATTAAAATATCACCTGTAATTTCACTACCCAGGTATTAGAGCCATTGTAACATTTTGATACTTAGCCTTCTGGAAAATGCATGTGTCCACATACAGATATAATGGACATGTAGAAAGGCAGTGGGATCAACTATATGTAATAATGGTCGCAAACACCTGCCAGGAGCTTAGTATATGCTAGGCCCTGTTCTCAGGGTTTTCCCTGTAATACTGATTTTAATCCTCACAAAAAACTCAGTGAGGTAGTATTATCATCCCCACTTTATAAATGAAGCCCAGAGAGGGTAAGAAACTTGCTCAAGATCACACAGCTAATAGTTGGGATTTGACCCCAGACCATCTGACTCTCGATGTGCTTTTATTTTTTAATAAATTTTTAAAAGATTATTTATTTATTTATTTGAGAGAGAGCGAGAGCATGAGTGGGGGTGGAGGGACAGGGAGAGGAAGAAGCAGACTCCCCACTGAGCAGGGACCCCAATGTGGGGCTCGATCCCAGGACCCCAAGACCATGACACTAGCCAAAGGCAGACACCCAACCGCCTGAGCCACCCAGGCACCCCTCTAGATGTGCTTTTATAACAAATTATCTTTCATATTAGTGCTCTGCAGTCTGCTTTCTTTTCACTTAAAAATGACATATAATGAACATCTTTTCATGTCAATATAGATCTTCACCATTAATATCAAATATATGTAATCAACCCTCTTCTGATGGGCGTTTGGGTTATTTCACATTTTTTGCTACCGGGCCCATACATCTTTGTTCATTTACTTTTTAAAATAATTTATTTCTAAAAGCTGGATTTTTTCTTTTTTTGGCAGGGGCGGGGAGGGATAACATTGTGAATTCACTGTGAGAAAGATTCTCAATGACCATTCCACCAGCACTGGGCTCTGAAGGCTTGCTAGCTAATCTTGGAGTTGGACTCACAAGTCAGAGATTCCCTAGTGCCACCTAGTGGTACTATCTCTAAATTGTAGTAGCAGCATTTTGAGATCATTCAGGAACACTCCAGGAAGGATTTTAAGCAAAGTGTTGTTCATTTTTCATTACTATAATAATACTGTAATTATCAAGATTTATTCATATTTAAGATTACTTTTTTGGGGAATAGAGTCATAAAGATTCTATACATTGTCAAAAGGCATAAAGATTAATTTTTTGATCTCACTATCATACAATTTCACTTATATGTGGAATCTAAAAAACAAAACCAACAGAACAAAACCCTAATACAGGGAATAGATTGGTGGTTCCAGAGAGGAGAGAGGTTTGGGAGGTGAGTGTGAAAAATGGATGAAAGAGATCAAGAAGTACAAACTTTCGGTTTTAAAGTAAGTCATGGGGATGTAATGTACAGCAGGGAGAATGTAGTCAATAATATTGTATTAACTTTGCATGGGGATGGATGGCAACTAGACTTACTGAGGTGATCATTTTGCAATACATAAAAGGTTGAATCACTGTGTTGTATCCCTGAAAATAATAATGTCTGTTGATTAATAAGTAAAGGTATGGCAAAAAATCAGAAAGTACGGTTTGTTAGTGATGAAAATAAAAAAGTTTAAAACAAAAATTTTTTGGTCTCATTATAAATGTAATATGTATTACAAATGTAGTAGAGAATGGAAATTACATTAAAATATAAGAAAAATAAAATGACCTGCAATTTCATTAGCCAGTGAAATCACTTTTTAGGGACAATTTAGTTAAATTTCATTGCAATATTTTTAAAAAACAAAATTAATGTTACAGGTATACACAGTTTAAGCCTGCTTTTTTAAAAAACTTTTTTGCTCTTCTATTTTACAGTCTGACTTCCTCAAGGGGCCTTTAAGATCAGGAGCTTTGCCTTATTTATTGTTGTATCATTGATACTCGCAACAGTGTCTGGCAAATATCGGTTGACCAAGCAAGATTTTGCAAGAGCTGAAATTTGTGTGTGTTTTTTTTTTTCTTTCTCTCCACCATTCCTCCCTCCATTGCTACAAGGTGATGTCTCCTAGGCTATGCAACTCCTGATTCTACCTTAAAGGGAAATAGTTTCAATATTGTAATTTGCTGATTGTTTGAGACTATTTTTTTTTTTAATTTTATTATGTTATGTTAGTCACCATACAATACATCATTGGTTTTTGATGTGGTGATCCACGATCCATTGTTTTCGTATAACACCCAGTGCTCCATGCAGTATGTGCCCTCCTTAATACCCATCACCGGGCTAACTCATCCCCCCACCCCCCTCCCCTCTAAAACCCTGTTTGTTTCTCAGAGTCCATAGTCTCTCATGGTTCATCTCTCCCTCCAGTTTCCCTCCTTTCATTTTTCCCTTCCTTCTCCTAATGTCCTCCATGCTATTCCTTATGTTCCACAAATAAGTGAAAACATATGATAATTGACTTTCTCTGCTTGACTTATTTCACTTAGCATAATCTCCTCCAGTCCCATCCATGTTGATGCAAAAGTTGGGTATTCATCCTTTCTGATGGCTGAGTAATATTCCATTGTATATATGGACCACATCTTCTTTATCCATTCATCTGTTGAAGGGCATCTCGGCTCTTTCCACAGTTTGACTATTGCAGACATTGCTGCTATGAACATTGGGGTGCATATGGCCCTTCTTTTCACTACATCTTTGTCTTTGGGGTAAATACCTAGGAGTGCAGTTGCTGGGTATAGGGTAGCTCTATTTTTAAATTTTTGAGGAACCTCCACACTGTTTTCTAAAGTGGCTGTACCAACTTGCATTCCCACCAACAGTGTAAGAGGGTTCCCCTTTCTCCACAACCTCTCCAACATTTGTTGTTTCTTTCCCTGTCATTTTTGCCATTCTAACTGGTGTAAGGTGGTATCTCAGTGTGGTTTTGATTTGGATTTCCCTGATGGCTAATGATGGTGAGCATTTTTTCATGTGTCTGTTAGCCATTTGTATGTCTTCTTCAGAGAAGTGTCTTTTCATATCTTCTGCCCACTTTTTGACTGGATTATTTGTTTTTTGGGTGTTGAGTTTGAGAAGTTCTTTATAGATCTTGGGTACCAGCCCTTTATCTGTAGTGTCATTTCCAAATATCTTCTCGCATTCTGTGGGTTGCCTCTTTGTTTTGGTGACTGTTTCCTTTGCTGTGCAGAAGCTTTTTATCTTGATGAAGTCCCAAAAGTTCATTTTTGCTTTTGTTTCACTAGCTTTTGGAGATGTATCTTGAAAGAAGTTGCTGTGGCCGATGTCAAAGAGGTTACTGCCTATGTTCTCCTCTAGGATTTTGATGGGTTCCTGTCTCACATTGAGGTCTTTCATCCACTTTGAGTTTATCTTTGTGAATGGTGTTAGAGAATGGTCGAGTTTCATTCTTCTGCATGTGGCTGTCCAATTTTCCCAGCACCATTTATTGAAGAGACTGTCTTTTTTCCATTGCATGTTTATTCCTGCTTTGTTGAAGATTATTTGACCATAGAGTTGAGGGTCCATATCTGGGCTCTCTATTCTGTTCCATTGGTCTGTATGTCTGTTTTTGTGCCAGTACCATGCTGATTTGGTGATCACAGCTTTGTAATATAGCTTGAAACCTGGCAACGTGATGCCCCCAACTTTGTTTTTCTTTTTCAACATTTCCTTGGTGATTCGGGGTCTTTCCTGATTCCATACAAATTTTAGGATCGTTTGTTCCAGCACTTTGAAAAATGTCATTGGAATTTTGATTGGGATGGCATTGAAGGTATAGATTGCTCTGGGTAGCATAGACATTTTAACAATGTTTATTTTCCGATCCATGAGCATGGAATGTTTTTCCATCTTTTTGTGTCTTCTTCAATTTCTTTCATGAGTGTTCTGTAGTTCCGAGAGTATAGATCCTTTACCTCTTTGGTTAGGTTAATTCCAAGGTATCTTATGGTTTTTGGTGCTATTGTAAATGGAATCGTTTCTCTAATTTCTCTTTCTACAGTTGCATTGTTAGTGTATATGAAAGCAACTGATTTCTGTGCATTGATTTTGTATCCTGCCACATTACTGAATTGCTGTATGAGTTCTAGTAATTTGGGGGTGGAGTCTTTTGGGTTTTCTGCATAAAGTATCATGTCGTCTGCGAAAAGAGAGAGTTTGACTTCTTCTTTGCCAATTTGAATGCCTTCTGTTTCTTTTTGTTGTCTGATTGCTGTTGCTAGGACTTCTAGTACTATGTTGAACAATAGTGGTGAGAGTGGGCATCCTTGACGTGTTCCTGATCTTATGGGAAAGCTCTCAGCTTTTCCCCATTGAGGATGATATTCGCTGTGGGTTTTTCATAGATGGATTTTATGAACTTGAGGAATGTTCCCTCTATCCCTATACTCTGAAGAGTTTTAAGGAAAGGATGTTGTATTTTGTCGAATACTTTTTCTGCATCAATTGAGAGGACCATATGGTTCTTCTCCCCCCTTTTATTAATGTGTTCTATTACACTGACTGATTTGTGAATGTTGAACCACCCTTGCATCCCGGGGATAAATCCCACTTGGTCGTGGTGGATGATCCTTTTAATGTATTGTTGGATCCTATTAGCTAGGATTTTGTTGAGGATTTTGGAATCCATATTCATCAGGGACATCGGTCTGAAATTCTTTTTGATGGGGTCTTTGCCTGGTTTGGGGATTAAGGTAATGCTGACCTCATAAAATGAGTTTGGAAGTTTTCCTTCTGTTTCTATTTTTTGAAACAGCTTCAGAAGAATAGGTATTATTTCTTCTTTAAATGTTTGGTAGAATTCCCCAGGGAATCCATCAGGCCCTGGACTCTTGTTTTTTGGGAGGTTTTTGATCACTGCTTCAATCTCGTTACTGGTTATTGGTCTATTCAGGTTGTCAATTTCTTCCTGTTTCGGTCTTGGCAGCTTATAGGTTTCCAGGAAGGCATCCATTTCATCCAGATTGCTCAGTTTATTGGCATATAGTTGTTGATAATAATTTCTAATAATTGTTTCTATTCCCTTGGTGTTAGTTGTGATCTCTCCCCTTTCATTCATAATTTTATTAATTTGGGTCCTTTCTCTTTTCTTTTGGATAAGTCTGGCCAGTGGTTTATCGATCTTATTAATTCTTTCAGGGAACCAACTTCTGGTTTCGTTGATCTGATCTACTGTGTTTCTGGTTTCTAATTCATTGATCTCTGCTCTAATTTAAATTATTTCTCTTCTAATGCATGGCTTAGGCATCATTTGTTGCTTTTTCTCTAGTTCTTTAAGGTGTAGAGTTAGTTGGTGAATTCAAGATTTTTCTGTTTTTTTGAGTGAGGCTTGGATGGCTATGTATTTCCCCCTTAGGACTGCCTTTGCAGTATCCCATAGGTTTTGGACCAATGTGTTTTTGTTCTCATTGATTTCCATGAATTGTTTAAGTTCTTCTTTGATTTCCTGGTTGACCCAAACATTCTTGAGCAGAGTGGTCTTTAGCTTCCAAGTGTTTGAATTTCTGCCAAATTTTTTCTTGTGACTGAGTTCCAGTTTTAAAGCATTATGGTCTGAGAATATGCAGGGAATAATCTCAGTCTTTTGGTATCAGTTGAGACCTGAGTTGTGACCCAGTATGTGGTCTATTCTGGAGAAAGTTCCATGTACACTCGAGAAGAATCAGTATTCTGTTGTTTTAGGGTGGAATGTTCTGTAAATATCTGTGAGGTCCATCTGATCCAGTGTATCATTCAAAGCTCTTGTTTCCTTGTTGATTTTCTGCTTAGATGATCTGTCCATTGCTGAGAGTGGAGTATTGAGGTCTCCTACAATTAACGTATTGTTATCAATATGACTCTTTATTTAGGTTAACAGTTGGCTTATGTAGATGGCTGCTCCCATGTTGGGGGCATAGATATTTACAATTGTTAGATCTTCTTGTTGGATAGACCCTTTAAGAATGATATAGTGTCCTTCTGTGTCTCTGATTACAGACTTCAGTTTAAAATCTAATTTGTCTGATATAAGAATTGCTACCCCAGCTTTCTTTTGAGGTCCACTGGCATGGAAGATGGTTCTCCATCCCTTCACTTTCGGTCTGGATGTACCTTTAGGTTCAAAATGAGTCTCTTGTAGGCAGCATATGGATGGGTCCTGTCTTTTTATCCAATCTGCAACCCTGTGCCATTTTATGGGAGCATTAGGCCGTTCACGTTGAGAGTGATTATTGAAAGATATGAATTAATTGTCATCATGTTGCCTGTGAAGACGTTGTTTTTATAGATTGTCCCTGTAAATTTCTGTTGTAGATCACTCTTGGGGTCTTTCTCCTTTGATAGAACCCCCCTTAATATTTCTTGCAGGGCCGGCTTAGTGGTCACATATTCTTTCAGTTTCTGTCGGTCTTGGAAGCTCTGCATCTCTCCATCCATTCTAAATGAAAGCCTTGCCGGATAAAGTATTCTTGGCTGCATGTTCTTCGCGTTTAGTACCCTGAATATGTCTTGCCAGGCCTTTATGGCTTGCCAGGTGTCTGTGGGTAGGTCTGACATTATTCTGATGTTCCTCCCTCTGTACATAAGGAATCTCTTCCCCCTAACTGCCCTTAAGATGGTTTCCTTGGTTCTAAGATTTGTAAGTTTTACTATTACATGCCAGGGTGTTCGCCTGTTTTCCTTGATCTTAGGAGGGGTCCTCTCTGCCTCTAGGACTCTAATGTTTGTTTCATTCCCCAGATTGGGGAAGTCCTCAGCTACGATTTGCTCAAATACATCTTCTAGTCCTCTCTCTCTCTCCACTCCCTCTGGGATTCCAATTATTCTGACATTGGAACGCTTCATGGTGTCACTTATTTCTCTGATTCTATTTTCATGGATTCTGAGTTGTTTTTCCCTGGCCTCCTCTTTTCCCTTTTTATCTATTATATTGTCTTCCAGGTCACTTATTTGCTCTTCTGTCTCAGTTACCCTAGCTGTTAGATTATCTAGATTGGATTGGATCTCATTGATAGCATTTTTAAGTTCTGCCAATTCACCTTTTATTTCTGCCCTTAGAGACTCTATGTTGCCATTAATTGATTTCTCCATTCTAGCCATTGTCTTCACAATTGCTACCCTGAATTCCATCTCCGACATCTTGGTTATATCTGCATCCATTTGTAAATCTGTGGCATAAGTCATAATCTCTGAGTCTTTTCTATTTTGGGGGCTCCTCCTCCTAGTCACTCTGTTGATGGGTGTTTGAGGGAATGTATAGAGTCCAAATTATTGACCAGAATCCAAGCAAGATGCACCTATTTTCTTGGGACCTTAGGGTTGCTGGCCTCTTGTTTTCCCAGACTGTCTTTTGTGGGAGGGTCCTGCTGGGCTGTTACTCAGGCAACCCTGTTTGGGCGGAGTTGCCCTGCCCCCCTGTGGAGGGGGATGGGCTCAGTGGGAATCAGTCTTTGGGTGGTGAAAGTGGTCCTTAAGGGCATATAGAGACTGCTAACGTCCCATTTACTTGACTCCTTCCTAGACATAACCAAAATGACTTGAGTCTTCAAGGGCCTCCTCTGTCCAGAGCTTCCCCCGACACCAAGCGTCCTGTCTGGAGTTGGGGGCCTGGGACTTAGACTTCTCAGACTGCTCAGCTCGAAAGGGAACAGGCAGAGCAATATGGTCTCCCCAACAGGACTTTTTCATTCCATCTTTCTTTTCACTAACTTCTAACTGAAATTTACTATTTCCTTCAATTACAAACATAGGCAATGAACCACAGTCTTGTTTGCAGTTTCTGCAACTTTCTTATCAATAGAAATCGCAGATATTTTCATTTCATATTATGGGAGTTATAGATATTTCCAAATATCACTTACTCCCTTTGCTGCTTTGAAATTATAGTAGTTGAGACTCATGGCTAGATCTTGTTATTTAATGCATATTACTAGATCACAAAATTCTCAGTATTTTGTCATCATGGTAAAAATATATAACACAGAAGTTGCCATTTTTAACCATTTTTAAGTGTACAATTTAGTGGCGTTAATTACATTTACACTGTTGTACAACCATCACTGAGTTTTAAAAATATCTTGATAGCTATATGTTAATGTCATAGGTTTCCCTGTGATTCTGCTTGTTTTGATTATACATTTAAAAGCATTAGTCTCAGAAGGGGTTCTACACTTCATCAGACTTCTAAAGGGCTCCAGGACACATAAAGATTAAGAAGCCTTGATTTATAAGGTCTTTCCACTTTTAATATTCTGGGATTATATGAGTCTAAGCCAATCAAACTTTCTACTAATAAATGGGGATTATAATATTTCTCTGCTAGACATCTAACCTTGGGGATGGCCACTTAATGAGCTTCCTTGAAGTATTCTGGAACACTGAGGGTGGGCAGGCAGGCGCTGAGTGTTTCCTTCAGCACAGCATGAATGTTCTTGGCAAGACGTTGGCATGTCGAAGACTCTCTGGAGACCCAGGGCCTGAGATCACGGGGGACGGGCTGGGGCCCTCTCTCTGAGAGCCTCCTATAAGGCGCCACTGTCAGCAAGGGGACATCACATCACTTCTGGGGCTCGGAATCAGGCCGGGGAACCAGAGACCAGTAGGCGGCCTGCTTCCCCAGGGGTGCTCTCAAGACAGACCCTGTTAGCTGGAGAGCAGGACTCACCCATCAAGTGGTATCAGACATTTGGTATAGTTGGGAAAGTATCCATTCATTCCATTTATTCATTTGTTTAGCCCTGTAATACATTTTTACTGAGTGCCTACTTCCACACCAGGATTACTGCAATGAAAAAAAAAACAAAAGTTTTTGCCCTAATGGAACTTACCCTCTAGAGGAGGGAAAGCACAGACAATAACCAAAATTTAAAAGTACATTATATAGCATATAGTGATGACAAATTTTGGGAAATAATAAAGAGAGTGCTCTGGAGGAGTGGGCTGGCTGTAATAATTGCTACCGTGTCCAGGGAGGGAATTACTGAGAAGGTGACATTTAGTTAAAGACTTGAGGTTGAGAGAGTGAGTGATACAGACATTTGAGGCCAGATATGCCAGGCAAAGGGAGCAGTGCAAAGGTCCTGAGGCAGGAGCACACATGGCATGTTTAGGAAACACCAAGGAGGCCAGTGTGGCTGGGGCAGAGGTGTGCAGTGCAGATGACACACTGGTTATAGGACCCTGGAGGGTCCTTCAGGGCACCGGGCTTTTCCTTTGAGAAACATAGGAAGCTATTGGACGGTTTTGAGTAGCTAATAAAAATATCTGCTTTAAGTTTTTACAGGATCAGTGGGAGGACAAGGCCTGAAAGCGCAGAGACCAGTAGAAGGCTGTTGGCAATAAATCAGGACAGGCGACCATGGCTTGGATCAGGATGGTGATGGTGGAAGGGGTAAGAAGTAGTCAGATTCTGCATATGTTTAAAGGTCAAGCTGATGGGATTTGCTAATAATAGATGGGATGTGGGGTGTGATAGGAAGAGAGGAAGAAAGGATGATTCCAAGGTTTTTGACTTGAGCAACGTGAAAGAAGGAGGGAGTTATTTGGTGGGTGTCTACTGTATGGCAGGCCAGAGTGAAACCTCAGGGGGACAACAGTGAATGGAACACAGTCCCTGCCTTTAAGCAGCTTCGAATCCAGGGGATGAGGTGGCAGGGGGGAAGGCAGAAACACAGGCAGCCCTCAGACACCATCAGAAGTCTGGGAGGGACACCCCATACCATCTCAACAAGTTAGTGGATGTCCCTACAACCTTTGTCCTCATCTGTACAATGTAGGTCATAATAGTACTTATACTGGGTTTCTACAGTGAATAAACAAAATAAAGCGTGCAAAGCACTTAGCACAGTGCTTGGGACATAATAAATGCTCGGTAAATGTTAGTTAATATTCATCACCACCACACATTAGCAATCTCTGGTATACATTTTATTTGGTGCCGAAAGGGCAACCATATTTCCTAATGATAATTTGTTGGGCAGTGGAAAAAACATGCAATTTACATGATCAGTTAAAATGAATTTGTGCCACACAGTATTCCCTTCTGTCTATTCTGCTTGGGGCTTTTGGGTGGTATTATTTCGGAGGGTTCAAACTTCTGGATTGGATAGTTGAGTAATTTATCTGTTGATCTCTTTGGCAAAGAGGAGTTGGATTTTATAAGTATTAGTTTAGATAAATATAGAAAAATCAAATGTCCCTCATAGGCTATTACCATCTTTGAAAAACATAGCTGTGTACCTCCAGATAGGATCTGCCCACAGCCTGGCTACTCTTCATGGGGCTACCGAGGAAATAAGGGAGGGAAAGGAGGAAGAATTTTCAACCAGAGGCCCAGAGCTGCAAAGCTCCTCATTTCTTCTATAAAGCCAAAGATCAGCCAACAAGTACAGCACCCAGTATAGTTTTGTTTGCACATGGTCTACTCTTAATTACTTCTTGGATGAATGACGGAGTGAGTTTGAGGGCTGAGTTAGGCAGGGGTAGATATAAATACACTTTATGGAAGAATAAGGACCTCAGGGATTTTCAGAACAGGTTGCTTTTTGCCAAGTTCTTTCATGGACATCACACCCTGCCATCCTGACACTGGTTCAACAGGTGGCCAGATGAGTATATCCTCAACTCCATTTTACAGAAAAGGTAACTGAAACCCAATCACCTGCCCAAGGTCAAACTCCGAGAAAGTGGGGAGTCCCCAAGTCCTCATGGGATGCGCTGCCTCCACCACAGAGAGGCTGTATGAAATCAGGACACCAACACTCAGATTCTGAGATTCCAACCCAATTGAGACAGTCTTACAGAGCACGTGGTGGCCTCCCATACGAGGTCAGGTGGGGCCCAAATCTCTCTTCCCACCAGAAGCTTCTGGCCCCTCTCACTCCATGCCCAGATCCTCAGCCTCTCTACGTTGCCTGAGCCCAGAGGCCACTCTGGGAAGTCAGGATGAGGACTCCCAGACCCTGAGCTCCTGGCCTAGCATCAAGTCCTTGCTGTTGGCCCAGTCCTGGCCCTGGTGGCCCCATCCTGAGGGCAGGTTTCTGTCCTAGGCAGACCAGTCTGGGGACACTGATTTGGAGCCATTGGGCTCATCTCTTGTTAGCTGCCCACCTTCTTCATGGCTGGTCTGTGTTCCTGATAGATCGGTCTGTCTGGATTTTGGGGGTTTCTATGTTTCTCAGGTCTTTGCCTTGAGTGCAGCTGGTCAGAATCCCTTCTCCAGGGTCTGTGGACGTCTCACATCCACTCTGAAAGGTGAAGCGCTCCTGGCACTAACCATTGCTCCGCCACTGCTCTGGACTTCATGCCTCAGCACTGTTCCTAGCAAAGGGCTCCCCTGGTCTTGGGAAATCCTGCCTGCCTGTCCCAGTTCTGCCGGTTCTGCCTGGCCCCTCGATCTCTCCTGGCACGGAGCAACTTGGGCTGGAGTTGGGGCATCCGAGGTCTGTCACCGGTGCCCTGCTGAACCACATAAGGAGAACTGCGGGCCCCTATAGACACTTATCAAACATCCTCCCAGATTTTGAATAGTCCCCAAACACGACTATAGATAAAGTCCTGTGTTACTCCATGTGTTGGCATGCTCCTGCATGCTGTTGTCAACCTTCATAAACCTGCCCAGTGGTGGACCCTGCAGGCAGGGCCTGGGAACAGCGGGCTGATTGGAAATGACAATCATTACTGCACAATGCATAAAAGAGCCTGTCTTCATTTACAAATTTGCTGTTTTGCCCACCATGGATTTTTTGACATTAATTTTGATTTTTTAAAATTTGCGTTAAAATTTTACTTATTTTGGTTAATGAGGGTTTTTTGGCAGCCCCTTAAATTTTGTGCTTCAGGCAAGTGCCTCAGTTGCTTTGTCCTATCCCCAGCCCTGTCCTTCACTTGCAGCCAGTCTCTGTGGTCCTTTATCGCCATAAAAGCCAAACCCACCTCCTCCCCTCACTGTGCACCTCTGCTCTCTTGACTTCTCTGCCCTATCTCCTAGTTCTGCGCCTGCTCAGCCCTGGGTCCTCCCACATTGGTCCTCCTTCCCGGCACACACTTCACGGGGTTTAGTCCATCGTTTGCAACCTCCTCAACATCTCACGTGTTTTCAGACTTGTCTTTCCGAGTCCTGGTCCTCACGAAAATCTGGCTCAGTGCCCAAAGATGCTACTTCTGCAATGTTCACAGTCTCCCACCTGAGGACAACTGGTAGGGGGAGTGGCAGAAGCACTGCTGGCTTCCTCCTGACTCCCCTGGGCCAGTCCTTGGTTGCTGGTTCCCTGTTGTCACGTAAAAGGACATTTTCCTTTGAGGCTCAGGATCTCTCCTTCTCAGAGTGACCCACTGGGAAGCTGGAGCCCACCCACCTTACTTACTAAAGACTGAAAGGGAGCTTACTCATCCCGCTAAAGAAGCAGCCTACCACAATCGGGGATATTTTGAGGTCTTGTAGCTTTCCTGTCCCAAACTTGGCCTTGTTCCTGAACTTCCCCTGAACTTCCCCTTCTAGTCCTTTATAGCCACCTGCTTCCTGGGTCACATCTTCAATTGTTTGTCACTGGAAACAACTCCCACATTTAGCCTTAATTTTCTACCTTAATTTTCTAGCCTTAATTTTCCCCCTCCCCCAAACATCTGTCATTTTCTCTCTCCTGTGGCCTCCTTCCTGCTCAGCCTCCTTCTCCACCTACTCCCTAACTTTTCTGACCCTGGTCACCTTCTTTCAGCCTTTCAACCCTTTACGCTTCATCCACTACTGGCCATTTCATGCATCTTCACCTGAACTGCTCTATCAATTCCTCTGCCCATTGACCCCTCCATCATTCACCCACATAATTCAAACCCTAAACCGATCTGTCTCCTCTCTTCCTATAGACTTATGGTTGGACACTGTTGGAGAAAGACATAAAACAGTGCAGCCTCTTGCTCCAGCATTAGCTTGCTCCTCTGCTGGGACCCCCCCTCCCCATAGTGTAATCACGGCCCCCCAGTTGCAGGGGTGGAGGGAGGAGCATCTAAGTAGACTCAGAGTGTTTGTAAACTGTACCTTTGCCACCATTTGCAAGGCCTCATCCTCAGTGGTCCTAGTGGTGACCTTCTTTTCTTCTGGGTTCTCTATATTTTGTGGTATTTAGCATCTACAGAATTCCTCAGCTGGATCTTGGGACAAAAGCATCACTTTGAACATTATACATCTTTAAGTCCAATAAACCAAAGATATCATAAATATTAAACCTCTCAACTGGGAATATACCTAAGTATATGCCACTTAAAAAGGAGACTAGAACACATTTTTGGCTAAAGGGAACGTTAGGCATCGTTAGGGAGTGAATTACCACCACAATACTGCCATCCAAAGGAAAACCAGGCCACATTTGAAATAACTACTGACAGACTGGTGTCCCTTAAGCCAAGGGCCTGGTGTAAGTCTCCCACTTCCCTCGGGGTGGGTGGGGAGGTAGCCCCACCTTCATACTGTCTGCTGAACCGAGAGCCAGGACAGTTGCCCTGGGGCCCACCACAGCAAAAGGCAAGGGGATCCTGAGTCCTGGGTGAAGAATCATTTGGAAGCTGTGGCAGAAACTCAGGAGGACCTGTAGGTATTAGCTTGCAACCTCAGGAGCTTCTCAGGTGTAATGTGGAACCAGCCCCTGTGTGTGGAGGGCAGGGAGAGACTGAAGAGCGAGGCCAGCCACGCCAGGTTGGTAGGTGGCAGATCTAATAAGCGAGGGAACTTACCTACAAGCCTGGTCTTAGGTACCATAAGATGAGTGGATCTCTGCATCTGCCTGCCAGAATCTTAAAGATTTATATAGAGGCCTTAACTGGGTTCAGTCACATATACTGTCCAGATGGTTTAAACAAAACATGGTCTCAAGGCTATGTTCTTAGGGCAGCTTCTAGGAGTGGGAGGGCACACAGAATGCACATTCCAAGGACAGGGCAAGGGGTGAGGAGCTCTGATTGCCAGGGTCTAGATCCCGGGTAAACTGGTAGTCACATCCTCCCCAGGACTTCCCCCAACAAAAGGTGCAGGCAGAGGTGAGGCTAAAGCAGCCCGGGAGTCTCACCTGTCTTGGACAAAACAGCAAGGCCAGCCCAAGAAGGAGTCTACTTGCAAAAGTAGGAAACAGTGACAGGCTGGTAAGCTTGTTCTCGGGAGGGAAAAAGAAAAGCCCAATTCATAGTATTTGCTGATTTCTGTGGTGTGAATACTCCTACTATGACTGATTGCAAGCTATCTACATGATGTTACTGGGGAGCGGAGAAAAGAGGTGTGTGCTCAGTTCTTGATGGCTACTATGAGCTGGCTCCAGCACGCTGTTATCATTAGTGTAGGCGGTGACGAGAGGGACAAGTGACCGATTGCCACAGAGGCAGGCGAGAACTCAGAAGCAACGGAAGGATCCAGATGCTGTTCTTGCACCTCTTTCCCTGCCTGTGAAGTTACATTATCCATAGCTCAAAAGCCTACATTTTCTCTGCATGTCTGACTGAGTTGAACTAAGAGTAGATTTGGGGCCATCCTACATATGGGATAGAATCTAAGCTGATTTATGTGGCATTTGGGACTAAATGATCTGCTCCTGTCTATTTCCAGATTCATTTCTTTTCTTTAAATTTAAATTTAAGTTACTGAATATACAGTGCAATATTAGTTTCTGGAGTAAACGTCAGTGATTCATCACTTACATACAACACCCAGTGCTCATAGCAACAAGTGCCCTCCTTAATGCCCAACCCCCACCTAGCCCATCCCCCACCCTCAGCTTGTTCTCTATCATTAAGAATCTCTTACGGTTTGTTTCTCTCTCTCTTTTCCCGCCTCCCATATGTTCATCTGTTTTCTTTCTTAAATTCCACCTATGAGTGAAATCATATGGTCTTTGTCTTTCTCTGAATAAGTCACTTATTTCACTCTAGCTTCATCCATGCTGTTGCAAATTGCAAGATTTCATTTTTTGATGGCTGAGTAATATTCCATTGTATATATACACCACATCTTCTTTTTTTTTTTTTTAAAGATTTTATTTTTATTTATTTGAGAGAGAGAGAATGAGAGACAGAGAGCATGAGAGGGAGGAGGGTCAGAGGGAGAAGCAGACTCCCTGCCAAGCAGGGAGCCCAATGCGGGACTCGATCCCGGGACTCCAGGATCATGACCTGAGCTGAAGGCAGTCGCTTAACCAACTGAGCCACCCAGGCGCCCCTACACCACATCTTCTTTATCCATTCATCAATTGACGGACATTTGGGCTGTCTCCATAATTTGGCTATTGTTGATAATGCTGCTACAAACTTCGGGGTGCATGTGCCCCTCTGAATCTGTATTTCTGCATCCCTTGGGTAAATACCTAGTAGTGCAATTGGGTCTATTTTGAACTTTTTGAGGAACTTCCTTACTGTTCTCCAGAGTGGCTGTACCAGTTGGCATTCCCACCAACAGTGCAAAAAGTGTTCCCCTTTCTCCACATCCTCACCAACACCTGTTGCTTTTTTTTTAATTTTTTTATTCTTATGTTAATCCCCATACATTACATCATTAGTTTTAGATGAAGTGTTCCATGATTCATTGTTTGTGCATAACACCCAGTGTTCCATGCAGAATGTGCCCTCCTCAATACCCACCACCAGGCTAACCCATCCTCCCACCCCCTCCCCTCTAGAACCCTCAGTTTGTTTTTCAGAGTCCATCATCTCTCATGGTTCGTCTACCCCTCCGATTTCCCCCGCTTCATTCTTCCCCTCCCGCTACCTTCTTCTTCTTCTTCTTCTTTTTCTTTACATATATTGCATTATTTGTTTCAGAGGTACAGATCTGAGATTCAACAGTCTTGCACAATTCACAGCGCTTACCAGAGCACATACCCTCCCCAGTGTCTATCACCCAGTCACCCCATCCCTCCCACCCCACCCCCCACTCCAACAACTCTCAGTTTGTTTCCTGCAATTAAGAATTCCTCATACCAGTGAGATCATATGATACATGTCTTTCTCTGTTTGACTTATTTCACTCAACATAATACTCTCCAGTTCCAGCCATGTCGTTGCAAATGGCAAGATCTCATTCCTTTTGATGGCTGCATAATATTCCATTGTATATATATACCACATCTTCTTTATCCATTCATCTGTCGATGGACATCTTGCCTCTTTCCACAGTTTGGCTATTGTGGACATTGCTGCTATAAACATCGGGGTGCACGTACCCTTTCAGATCCTTACTTTTCTATCTTTGGGGTAAATACCCAGTAGTGCAATTGCGGGATCATAGGGTAGCTCTATTTTCAACTTTTTGAGGAACCTCCATACTGTTTTCCAGAGTGGCTGCACCAGCTTGCATTCCCACCAACAGTGTAGGAGGGTTCCCCTTTCTCCGCATCCCCACCAACATCTGTCGTTTCCTGACTTGTTAATTTTAGCCATTCTGACTGGTGTGAGGTGGTATCTCATTGAGGTTTTGATTTGGATTTCCCTGATGCCGAGCGATATTGAGCACTTTTTCATGTGTCTGTTGGCCATTTGGATGTCTTCTTTGGAAAAATGTCTGTTCATGTCTTCTGCCCATTTCTTGATTGGATTCTTTGTTCTTTGGGTGTTGAGTTTGATGAGTTCTTTATAGATTTTGGATACTAGCCCTTTATCTGATATGTCATTTGCAAATATCTTCTCCCATTCTGTCAGTTGTCTTTTGGTTTTGTTGACTGTTTCCTTTGCTTTGCAAAAGCTTTTTATCTTGATGAAGTCCCAATAGTTCATTTTTGCCCTTGCTTCCCTTGCCTTTGGCGATGTTTCTAGGAAGAAGTTGCTTCAGTTGAGGTCAAAGAGGTTGCTGCCTGTGTTCTCCTCTAGGATTTTGATGGACTCCTGTCTCACATTGAGGTCTTTCAACCATTTGGAGTCTATTTTTGTGTGTGGTGTAAGGAAATGGTCCCGTTTCATTCTTCTGCATGTGGCTATCCAATTTTCCCAAGACCATTTGTTGAAGAGACTGTCTTTTTTCTTTTTTTTTTATAAATTTTTTTTTTTTTTTAAGATTTTATTTATTTGTGAGAGAGACAATGAGAGACAGAGAGCATGAGAGGGAGGAGGGTCAGAGGGAGAAGCAGACTCCCTGCTGAACAGGGAGCCTGATGTGGGACTCGATCCTGGGACTCCAGGATCATGACCTGAGTTGAAGGCAGTTGCTTAACCAACTGAGCCACCTAGGCGCCCGAGACTGTCTTTTTTCCATTGGACATTCTTTCCTGCTTTGTCAAAGATGAGTTGACCATAGAGTTGAGGGTCCATTTCTGGGCTCTCTATTCTGTTCCATTGATCTATGTGTCTGTTTTTGTGCCAGTACCATGCTGTCTTGATGATGACAGCTTTGTAATAGAGCTGGAAGTCCGGAATTGTGATGCCGCCGGCTTTTCTTTTCTTTTTCAATATTCCTCTGGCTATGTGGGGTCTTTTCTGGTTCCATACAAATTTTAGGATTATTTGTTCCATTTCTTTGAAAAAAGTGGATGGTATTTTGATGGGGATTGCATTGAATGTGTAGATTGCTCTAGGTAGCGTTGACATCTTCACAATATTTGTTCTTCCAATCCATGAGCATGGAACATTTTTCCATTTCTTTGTGTCTTCCTCAATTTCTTTCATGAGTATTTTATAGTTTTCTGAGTACAGATCCTTTGTCTCTTTGGTTAGATTTATTCCTAGGTATGTTATGGTTTTGGGTGCAATTGCAAATGGGATCGACTCCTTAATTTCTCTTTCTTCTGTCTTGTTGTTTGTGTATAGGAATGCCACTGACTTCTGTGCATTGATTTTATATCCTGCCACTTTACTGAATTCCTGTATGAGTTCTAGCAGTTTTGGGGTGGAGTCTTTGGGGTTTTCCACATAAAGTATCATATCATCTGCAAAGAGTGAGAGTTTGACTTCTTCTTTGCTGATTTGGATGCCTTTTATTTCTTTTTGTTGTCTGATTGCTGTGGCTAGGACTTCCAATACTATGTTGAATAGCAGTGGTGATAGTGGACATCCCTGCCATGTTCCTGACCTCAGGGGGAAAGCTCTCAGTTTTTCCCCATTGAGAATGATATTTGCTGTAGGTTTTTCATAGATGGCTTTTATAATATTGAGGTATGTACCCTCTATCCCTATACTCTGAAGAGTTTTGATCAAGAAAGGATGCTGTACTTTGTCAAAAGCTTTTTCTGCATCTATTGAGAGGATCATATGATTCTTGTTCTTTCTTTTGTTAATGTATTGTATCACACTGATTGATTTGCGGATGTTGAACCAACCTTGCAGCCCAAGGATAAATCCCACTTGATCGTGGTGAATAATCCTTTTAATGTACTGTTGGATCCTATTGGCTAGTATTTTGGTGAGAATTTTTGCATCCATGTTCATCAGGGATATTGGTCTGTAATTCTCCTTTTTGATGGGGTCTTTGTCTGGTTTGGGGATCAAGGTAATGCTGGCCTCATAAAATGAGTTTGGAAGTTTTCCTTCCATTTCTATTTTTTGGAACAGTTTCAGAAGAATAGGTATTAATTCTTCTTGAAATGTTTGGTAGAATTCCCCTGGGAAGCCATCTGGCCCTGGGCTTTTGTTTTTTGGGAGATTTTTGGTGACTGCTTCAATTTCCTTAGTGGTTATAGGTCTGTTCAGGTTTTCTATTTCTTCCTGGTTCAGTTTTGGTAGTTGATACATCTCTAGGAATGCATCCATTTCTTCCAGATTATCTAATTTGCTGGCATAGAGTTGCTCATAATATGTTCTTATAATTGTTTGTATTTCTTTGGTGTTGGTTGTGATCTCTCCTCTTTCATTTACGACTTTGTTGATTTGGGTCATTTCTCTTCTCTTTCTGATAAGTCTGGCCAGGGGTTTATCAATCTTGTTAATTCTTTCAAAGAACCAGCTCCTAGTTTTGTTGATCTGTTCTACTGTTCTTTTAGTTTCTATTTCATTGATTTCTGCTCTGATCTTTATTATTTCTCTTCTCCTGCTGGGTTTAGGCTTTATTTGCTGTTCTTTCTCCAGCTCCTTTAGGTGTAGGGTTAAGTTGTGTACTTGAGACCTTTCTTGTTCCTTGAGAAAGGCTTGTATTGCTATATACTTTCCTCTTAGGACTGCCTTTGCTGTATCCCAAAGATTTTGAATAGTTGTGTTTTCATTTTCATTGGTTTCCATGTATTTTTTTAATTCTTCTTTAATTTCCTGGTTGACCCATTCATTCTTCAGTAGGATGCTCTTTAGCCTCCATGTATTTGAGTTCTTTCCAACTTTCCTCTTGTGATTGAGTTCTAGTTTCAAAGAATTGTGGTCTGAAAATAGGTAGGGAATGATCCCAATCTTTTGGTACCGGTTGAGACCTGATTTATGACCTAGGATGTGATCTATTCTGGAGAATGTTCCATGGGCACTAGAGAAGAATGTGTATTCTGTTGCTTTGGGGTGGAATGTTCTGAATATGTCTGTGAAGTCCATTTGGTCCAGTGTGTCATTTAAAGTCTTTATTTCCTTGTTGATCTTTTGCTTAGACGATCTGTCCATTTCAGTGAGGGGGGTGTTAAAGTCCCCCACTATTATTGTATTGTTGTCGATGTGTTTCTTTGCTTTTGTTATTAATTGCCTTATATAATTGGTTGCTCCCATGTTAGGGGCATAGATATTTACAATTGTTAGATCTTCTTGTTGGATAGATCCTTTAAGTAGGATACAATGTCCTTCCTCATCTCTTATTACAGTCTTTGGTTTAAAATCTAATTTGTCTGATATAAGGATTGCCACCCCAGCTTTCTTTTGGTGTCCATTAGCATGGTAAATGGTTTTCCACCCCCTCACTTTCAATCTGGGGGTGTCTTTGGTTCTAAAATGAGTCTCTTGCAGACAGCATATCGATGGGTCTTTTAATCCAGTCTGATAGCCTGTGTCTTTTGATTGGGGCATTGAGCCCATTTACATTCAGGGTAACTATTGAAAGATAGGAATTTAGTGCCATTGTATTGCCTGTAAGGTGACTGTTACCGTATATTGTCTGTGTTCCTTTCTGGTCTATGTTGCTTTTAGGGTCTCTTTTTGCTTAGAGGATCCCTTTCAAGATTTCCTGTAGGGCTGGTTTTGTGTTTGCAAATTCCTTTAGTTTTTGTTTGTCCTGGAAGCTTTTTATCTCTCCTTCAATTTTCAATGACAGCCTAGCTGGATATAGTATTCTTGGCTGCATATTTTTCTCATTTAGTGCTCTGAATATATCCTGCCAGTCCTTTTTGGCCTGCCAGGTCTCTGTGGATAGGTCTGTTGCCAGTCTAATGTTTCTACCATTGTAGGTTACATATCTCTTCTCCTGAGCTGCTTTCAGGATTTTCTCTTTGTCTATGAGACTCGTAAGTTTTACTATTAGATGTCGGGGTGTTGACCTATTTTTATTGATTTTGAGAGGGGTTCTCTGTGCTTCCTGGATTTTGATGCCTGTTTCTTTCCCCAAATTAGGTAAGTTCTCTGCTATAATTTGCTCCATTATACCTTCTGCCCCTCTCTCTCTTTCTTCTTCTTCTGGGATCCCAATTATTCTAATGTTGTTTCGTCTTATGGTATCGCTTATCTCTCGAATTCTGCCCTCGTGATCCAGTAGTTGTTTATCTCTCTTTTTCTCAGCTTCTTTATTTTCCATCATTTGGTCTTCTATATTACTGATTCTCTCTTCTGCCTCATTTATTCTAGCAGTTAGCGCCCCCATTTTTTATTGCACCTCATTAATAGCCTTTTTGATTTCTACTTGGTTGGATTTTAGTTCTTTTACTTCTCCAGAAAGGGTTTCTCTAATAACTTCCATATTTTTTTCAAGCCCAGCTAGTATCTTTAAAGTGATGATTCTGAACTCTAGATCTGACGTCGTACTAATGTCCGTATTGAGTAGGTCCCTGGCCGTTGGTACTACCTCTTGTTCTTTTTGTTGAGGTGATTTTTTCCGTCTTGTCATTTTGTGCAGAGGAGAATAGATTAATGAGAGAACAAAATGCTAGCAGAGTAACGTCCCCAGAAAATATACTCTAAAGAAATCAGAAAAGACCTGAAGCAGTGGAAAAAGAAATGGAAAGAGAGAAAAAAGAAAAAGAAAAAAAAGAAAAAGATAAAGATAAAAACAAAAACAAACAAAACAAAACAACAACAACAAAAAAAACAGAATGTGATCAAATATGATCAGGCTGGTATATAGATCAGTGCCACACACTAGATTTGGGGTGTATTTTGGTCTTTTAGAAGAAAGTGCCTCCCAAAATTTTCAAGAAAGAAAAACTTATATATGTACAAAAATAAGGGTTGATATGATGAAGGGATGGAATATGACTGTAAAAATGGAAATTATAAAAAATTTTATAAAAGGAATTGATAAGAAGTTGTTTGAAAAAAGAAAGAAGAGGATTTAAAAAAAGAAAAAAGAAAAAAGAAAAAAAAGAGAGAGAATGTGATCAGGCAGGGGAATAGAAAACACCATATACTAGAGATTTAGGGTATATTTTAATCTGTTAGAAGAAACTATCTCAAAATTTTAAAGAGAGAACAACTTATATATATATAAGCCAAAAATATGGGTAACTACTATGAAGGGATAGAATATGACTCTAAAAATGAAAAATAAAAATGTTTTTTTAAAAAAAAGGTATTGATAAGATGTTGGTTGAAAAAGGGAAAAAGAAAAATTAAAAAAAAAAAGAAAAAAAGACAGTTAAAAAAAATTAACTTTGAAAGACTAAGGAATCATGGTAAAAAAGCCGTGAATTCTATGTGCAGTAGTCCCCTAGCGCTGGAGTTCTGCCGTTCTCATTGATCGGTAAACTTGGTCTTGGCTGGCTGTTCTCGCTGATCTTCTGGGGAGGGGCCTGTTGCCGTGGTTTCCAAATGTCTCTGCCGGAGGCGGAATTGCCCCGCCCTTGCCCCCTCCCGGCTAAGTCATCTGCTCGGGTTTGCTCTCCGGGGCTTTTGTTCCCTGCGAGCTTTCCGTACAGCTTTGGAGGCAGAGAGTGAAAATGGCGGCCTCCCAATCTCCGCCCCGGAGGAGCCGAGAACTCGGGGCCCCACTCCTCAGTGAGCCCCCAGAGAAAAGCCGTCAGTCACTCCCGTCTCCCCGGTCTCCGGCCGCACTCCGTGCTCACCCAGCCTGTGACCGCGCCTTTCTATCTCTGGCACCCGACCCGGTCTGGAGTCTCCAAACCCAGCAGATCCCTGTGGTGCACTCCCGTGCAGCTCCTCCCGGGGAAGGAAGGTGAGTCTCCCCGGATCTGCCGCTTGTTGGGTCCCTGCTGGAGGAGCAGGGGCCCGACTATGCCGCGGATCACAGTTTATGGCCACCCCGAGCTGAGAGCCCGCGCCTGGGCTCCGCCTCTGCAGCCGGCCTCCCTGCTCCGTTACCTGGGAGCTCTGCCACACTCAGGCACCCCCCATCTTTCTGTGACCCCGAGGGTCCTGAGACCACGCTGTCCCGGAGGGTTCCACCCCCCGCTTAGCCACCAGAGCGACGTCCCTCAGCGGAGCAGACTTTTAAAAGTTCCGATTTTGTGCTCCGCGGCTCTATCACTTGCCAGAAGCGGCCAACGGAGGCCCCTCCCCCGCCGTCTATCCTCCCGAATATCGCCTCGGGTTCACTTCTCCGCACGTCCTACCTTCCAGAAAGTGGTCGCTTTTCTGATGAGAGAGTTGTTGCTCTTCTTTTCTTCGATCTCCTGTTGAGTTTGTAGGTGTTCAGAATGGTTTGATCCCTATCCAGCTGAATTCCTGAGAGGAGACGAAATCCAGGTCTCCTATTCCTCCGCCATCTTGCTCCGCCCCCCCACACCTGTTGTTTCTGATGTGGTTAATTTTAGCCACAGATTCCTTTCTTATTTTTTACTATGTGCATTTTTTTTTACCTGCCTAACTTCTATGCATTTTTAAAGATTTACCTTAGACATCAAAAGGCCTTCTCTGAATTCTTAGAATTTAGTGCCATCCAGAACATTCTGCAACAGTGGAAGTATTCTATATTTACACTGTCTCATATGGTAGCCATTAGCCACTTATGGCTTTTGAGCACTGGAAATGTGGCTAGTAGGACTAAGGAACTGACTTTTATATTTTAGGTAATTTTAATTAATATAAATTTAAGTAGCCACAGGTGGTTAATGGCCACCATATTGGGTAGTGCAGCTCTATATTGTTGTGGGTGCCTCTTTTTGTGTTCATGAAATACATTTTGTGTTGCTCTAACTTTGCATTTACATTATTATGTCACATTTGTTGTTTTTCTTTGCCTGCTTCTCCCCACCTGATGTTGCCCTTATTGAGGGAAAGGAGTGTGCTTGCAATGTGGCAGACCCTCAATAAACGCCATTGAATGTGTGAAGAGTGCTGGATCTTTCCAACACCAGTGTCTGCCCCTTAGAGCTCTCCCTGTAGGCTCAGCTGCCTGAATGGCCCTTGACCTGCTGGCCACCAACTAGAGTTCTTCTAGACTCACTTCATTCCTGTTGAATTTCTACCAATGTAGTTGGCTTTTCTGGAATAGCAACTCACTCTCCACTTCCCTACCTCTACCTAGATTAGCCTCTAAGGCTTCACTCGGACCATTACTTAAGGTAGCCATCGCTCCATCTCTGGACTGATATGTTGGTTTTTCTTCTGGTTCATGCTTCTATATGCTGGCCTTTACAGTTATATCCTCTGAATTCATGTACATCTAGCACTATTTTAACCTATATCAAAAGTGTACCTACATTTGGCCTGAGTCTTGCCTTCTCTCAACCTTTTCCAACCTGCCACCTCTGAAGAATTGGTTTTGCCTCACTGGTTTATAAGATATACACATTTTATTTTATGATCATCATCATTACTCTTGATATAGATATGCCCATTCAAGAGGTTCCTCCAGGCCCTTTAAAACCTGATCCTATAATTACTGTAAGCCTCTCTTCTACCATGGTCATTTTGCCTCACTATAAGGTTTAAAATAAGCCAGGTAATTAGCTGAGTGTAAATTAATATGTGCTGTTCACTCTTTGTGCTTTTAAAAAATAAAAATATGTTTAATAAGTATCCATGCTGAATATTAAATAACATTTTATATAAATGGTTATATAATTTTCTCCTTTATTCTGTTCATGGGATGAATTACACAGATTGATTTTCAAATATAAACCAGTCTTGAATTCTTGGAATAAACCCAACATGGATGTGATATATCATCCTCTTATAGCTAGATGTGTTTGCTAATATTTTGTTTTGGATTTTGGTATCTATTCTTAAGAGAGGTTGGTCTATAATTTTTCTTTCTTGTAATATTGTTGTCTGTTTTTGGTATTATGGTCATGAAGGCCTGATAAAGTACAGTTGGAGTATACATACTCCAGTTCTCTTGCTGTTTGGGTGAGAGAACTCAGAGACATGAGGTATTCCAGATTTCCCCCGTGGACTCAGACTTTGGATAATCAGAGTGGCAAATTGTGTGATAATGAGCTCTTTTTTGGCTGCCTTCCATTCCTTGTCTCACTTCCCCACTAACTTACTAATGTTTCCTCTAATCACCTCCTTAGACTCAAATCATTCTTTTGGATTCTGCCTCTGGAAGGAACATAAACTGAGGACTGTGGGCTCTCATTTCCTGACTGTTTTGGTAGCTTTGGAATGCCTTCAAACAAATGCGTGGTGAATTCTATCCAACTTTTCTAGTTGTTCTTGGTAAAAGAGTTGGTTGAGTATAGCCTAGTCCATCATGGCTGAAAGCAGGAATGTTTACTGATCTTCTATTTACACATCATATATCTATTATAAAAAAGAAAATGCCTATGTACAATTCAGTAATTTTCCTAATAGTTGAATTCAGTCTTTAACATCTAGGAGTTCTGGTTTAAAGTAACCCTGAGCGGCGCCTGGGTGGCTCAGTCATTAAGCATCTGCCTTCAGCTCAGGTCATGATCCCAGGGTCCTGGGATAGAGCCCCGCATCGGGCTCCCTGCTTGGAGGGGAGCCTGGCTCTCCCTCTCCCACTCCCCCTGCTTGTGTTCCTGCTCTCACTATCTCTCTCTCTCTGTCAAATAAATAAATAAAATCTTTTTTAAAAAATAAAGTAACCCTGAAACTAATAATACAATATATGTTAATTAATTGAATTTGAATAAAAATAAAAAAAATGCAATATCCCCTTGGAGGGGCAGCACCCCCCCGCCCCCGAGAAAAGTAACCCTGGTAACATAGCCAGTCTTCATCTTTATTATTCACTCTGAAGGCTTGTCTTGGAGTCAGAGGCCTCCTGAGAAAGGTTTATACTTCTGGGACTCAGGCCAATTTGGGGCTTCTCTGCTTCTCCCAGTCCCCTGTGATCTCATCTGGATGTGACATTACCCAGGTAATTAAAGGTAAGCAAGTTTATCCTTCTAGCTTCCTTATTGCCTTGGAAGGTTGTTGGGCCCCCCTGATTCCTCTACATCTCTTCAAAGCAGAAAAAGAGACAGCAGACGATGAACCTCATGCTCACTATGACAATGACAAAAGCTCGTTCTCCTGAGCAACAAGAATCCAATTTCCACTTTATTTCTGTTCTCAGTCACTACTGCATCTCGAGCTTCTCACATATTGCCAAATTTTAATAGGAGAGCATTTCCCTCATTGTTTGAGCTGTCTCCACGAATCTACAACTTTTATAAATAGCACTTCTTAAAAGGGACACCTATCTTTTCACAGAATATTTTTAAAAACAACTTTGAAACAATATTGAGCATTTTCAGAAGCAGAACAAAAGCCATGAGGTGGGGTTGAGCAGGTCAGTGATCTTGTTGCGGGAGGAGGTGTCAGTGACCCAAGGCGGGCGTCAGAGCCTGAGTGAGTTAAGGTGGATGCGCATGCAAGAAGGCAGGCCAGCTTGATTCTTTCTTCGTCAAAATTCGGTCAATCCACCTTTCCTGCTTTCCAGTGTTGCAGCCCTGGTTCAAGACCTCTAGACTATCGCAACAAGCTCTCGACTAGTCTTCTGGTCTACACAGCAGCCAGGACATTGGCTAGAAAATACCACTCCTCTACTTAACACTCCCATGACTTCCCATAGCAACCAGAATAAAACTCATGCTCTCTTCTGACCTACAAGGGCCTATATAATTGGCCCTTAACACACTCTTGGGTTTCACCTCCTCACCTCCTCTTGTTCACGTGGCCTGTATTAGTTTTCTATTGCTGCTGGAACAAATTACCATAAGCTTTCGTGGCCCAAACAATACACATCTGTTCTCTTACAGTTTTGGAGGTCAGAAGTCCTAAAGTCAAGGTGTTGGCAGGGCCGTGTTCTTGCTGGAAACTCCAAGTAAGAATCTGTTTCTGTGCCTTTTCTAGCTTCCAGAGGCCATTTGTATTCCTTGGCCCATGATTCCATCTTCAAAGCCAGAAGCCAGCAGTATAACATCTTCCATTCCCTGTCTCTCTTACCCCTCTGCCTCCCTCTTCTAAGAATGCCTGTGATTACATTGGGCCCAGCTGGATCATTCAGGATACTCTCCCTATTTCAAGAGCCTTCAATTAATCACACCTGCAAAGTCCCTTTTGCCATTAAGGTAATGTATTCACAGGTCCCAGGGATTAGGTTATGGGTATCTTTGATGGAGGGCATTATTCATTACTCAGCTTACCTTACTGCTCTAGTCTCATTGGCCTTTCTTCCTCCCTCCTTCCCTTCCTTCCTTCTTTCCTTCCTTTCTTCCTTCTCATTTCTCTTCTCTTCTCTTCTCTTCTCTTCTCTTCTCTTCTCTTCTCTTCTCTTCTCTTCTCTCCTTGTTATTTATTGAGAAAGTGCGAGAGAGGGCGCATGTGAGTAGGGGGAAGGGCAGAGGAGGAGAGAGAGAATCTCAAGCAGACTCTGAGTTGAGTGCAGAGCCCAACTTGGGGCTTGATCCCAGGACCACAAGATGATGACCTGAGCTGAAACCACGAGTTGGACATTCAACCGACTGAACCACCCAGGTGCCCCTCCCTGGCCTTCTTTCTGTCCCCGGGCCCACCCAATTTATTTCCATCAGAGCCTTTGCCCTTGCCATTCCTTCTGCTTAGACTGTCCTCCTAGTTGGCTGAGTCCAACTCAAATGCCACTCCTTGGAGAGAACATCCAGATAGAGAAGGTTCTTCCCCTACTTCCCTTTCTTATATTGCCTATGTCATGTTCTCCATAATTTTACTTGTTTCCGGAAGTATCTGATTCATTGTTAAAGGGGAATATTATTTCTCTGCTCTTCTGATTTTCAGGAGGAAGGCATTTCACCCAACACTCCTGGCCTTCTGCTTCACTCCTTTCTCCTCCCTACAAATGGGAAGCGGGTTGTCTGAGGAATAAGTCTGAGGAGGAACGGGACATGAGTAACAGAGACCCTTCTACTGCCTTCTCTTTTCGGGATCTGCCTGACTGCGGAGAGTACTTGTTACCATTTTCAGCCCTGTAGAAATGGTAAGGGCCTGTGGTGTGGGGACTTCCGCCTGTGGTGACCCAGCACTTCTGTGACTTCCGTGGATAAGTTTTCAGGGGTACTGGGCATTGAAATCTCATTTGGCTCCTACATCTAATGCCAGGTTTTCTGTGTCAGCTGTGTCAGTATTAAAAGTGATATTTTGGTTTCCATATGCAGATGCTTTTATTTTCTTTCTTAATGGGCTCAGAAGGCTATTTATTGGTATCCCATCAACTCCTTCAACATCTCTGTATTTGAGTTTTTGGTGCTTCTCTTCCCTCCTGAATGTGAATCCTCCAGGATTGGAAAGCTGGTGGCCTTTTCCTCTGCATACGATATCCCTACCACCTAGGGCAGGGCTCGGCACAAAGAATATACTCAGTAAATCTTTATTTACTAGACAGATTTCATGTTAAAATACAATAGCCAGTGAACTTTGAGGGGATTCGTCAGAGATTCACTGTGCTGTAGGTCAAACTAATTATTAGAGCAAAGGCATTTTTGTTGTTGTTGAAGTTGCCCCTGTTAACCTACTCCTTATTTAAAGGAATCACAGTACTTTCCATGGAACATAAAACAAGCCTTTAGACATTGTTAAATCTCTAAAGAGCAAGATATTAGGTGATTTTTTTTTCCTACACAACTCATGTTAACTTGACAGCTTCCACAGTTATCATTAACATCATTATTTATTTGTTAAGCCTAAGATGAGTCAGTATTTAAGATTTCTACCATCATAGCATTTAGTCTAGCCTGAACGGTAAAATAGTACACGTGACATTTCAAGATCTTCAGCTATCTGACAGCCAATATTAGTAGACATCTTGCAACTACTGTATGTGACATACTGTGCTTGGCATGGGCTTACGGAAGTGAATATCACACCCTCAGCCACTTAACTATTGATTGGTAGGGCTATGAAATAATATTAGGGCTTACTCTGTGCCTGGCATTATCTTAAAGGCTTTATTTTTTTCTAAACACAATATTCATGACAACCTGGTGAGTTAGCTACTATAACATTCCCTGCATTTCATTGAACACGTAAGCAAACAACCTTGGGAAATGTACTGTCTCGCTTTGGAGCAAAAAGCACCCTAAACTCAGAGTTGCTTGCCTGTAACCAGGCTGCATGTGCAGATGCCATCTGGCCCTTTCTGCATCTCCCGGTAGGAAATGGGATTCTAGGAATCAGAGCAATATATGCTGATACTCTGGCTACTGCAGTTGTTGTCAGTAATAAACTCTCCATCTCTGACCCAGGGGTTTCATATCTTCTACCAGCCTCCGTGGAACGATGGCAGATGAACTTGCTTGTTTGCAAGTTAGTAGGTAACATCTCAGACTTTTCACAGTTCTTGATGCTCATGAGCATCAAGATGGAAAGAGGCAAGTCAATGAGTTCAATTTCAAGCATATGAGGTTTGAGGTGTCTTGGGCCATCCAACTGCTGATATATCCAGTAGGTCTTTGATCATATATGGAGGAACCTCGGGCATAGATTCATATTTGGTAACCAATTATGTTAACGCTGTTGCTGAGATGATGAAGTGGTAATAGAATGTGTAGATTCCTCTTTCTAGAAGCATGGCTAAGGAGAGACAGAGACAAAGAACCACTAGCAAGGATGAGAATAAATATGAAGAAGAGAGAGGGGAAAGTTGATGAAGCAAGACCCCTAAGGAAATAGAACTGATGGAACCATGTCATACCTTTTCCACTGAGGAGGGAAGAAGGGAAGGAAGGATAGATAAGGGGCTGATATTTGTTTAGATGTCAGGATGGCATGGAAGTTGAGGGAGTCCTTCTCTAAAATTGGCTAGGTCACTGCTAAAAGGAACGAGAGGTGTTGGGGCTGGAGGTTCCAGGAGAACAGCGTAGGTTAGAAATAGCTGTAGGAGGAACAGAAGATGGAGCTGTCTGTAGACATTGACTCTCTTGTGTCGGGCCAGGGCTTTGCACATAGTAGGCACTCAGTAAAACCAACTGAATTAATGAATGGACACATTAGAAAGATTCTTGGGTAACACCGAGGTGTCAGTTGAGGTTGAGATGTTGAGTTAGATGATGTTATGGGCAGGGAGGAGTATCCTATTTGGTGACTGCTTGTAGCCACTAAATGGGTAGTGTTCAGCCCACCTGCTAAGAGATTGCAGGATGGTTTATCCTGAGGCGCAGGCAGGGCCAAAGCTTGAATCAGCTGGGATCAGGAAGGAATAGTTCAACTTGAGTGCTTCCCTCTGACACTATGAATGCCAAGAAGTTGAAGCTTGACCACACCTGAATTCTTATCATATTATAGAGCAAACAAAAATTGTTTAAGTCATGATGCGATCCAAGAATAAATTCAATGATATGACCTCATTCCAAATGGGATCAGTTTTTATTTTTAATGTATTTATAGAATTGAGGTTCAGGCTTCCAAGAGAATGAGAGAAAGGGATAGAGGTCAATAAATGGGGTAAGAAAAATAGCTCAAAATGAGCCATGGGGCATTCTATTTAAAAAGAAATGTGTTTGTGGCCAGCCAGAAAATGATCATAATGGTTGGAAGCAGGCAACAGTCATCAGAGAGAGATTTAAGTAACTTTCCATTACTTGGCAATGTTTTTAATTTGGCTATATCTGACACTAACAAGCGAGGGAGAAAGCCAGCCCATAATTCTAAAATTAAATTAAAACTGCTCTTGAGGCATCTGAAGATTTTTTTTTTTTTTAAGATTTTATTTATTTATTTGAGAGAGAGAATGAGAGAGAGAGAGCAGGAGAGGGGGGGAGGGTCAGAGGGAGAAGCAGACTCCCTGCCGAGCAGGGATCCCAATGCGGGACTCGATCCTGGGACTCCAGGATCATGACCTGAGCCGAAGGCAGTCGCTTAACCAACTGAGCCACCCAGGCACCTGAGGCATTTTGATCTTGGAGAATAATTGTTTTTTGTTTCAGTTCATGCAAGTCAGCAGGCAGGGTGAAAAAAACACTGACCTGCAACAAAGCATTAGCCTTCCCAGCAGTGGGCCTTGGCTTCCATAAGTGCAGTTCAGAAAACAACTCTACAAACCTGCATCTACACTGAATGGTGAAAAAATAAATACACTCAATGGTGTTGTACAATTTTAATGTACAGGAAACTCCACCCATGTGCGTTTGGCAGGTGTCCACAGATACCAACAGCTCATGGTCTTGACTTACAGCAAAGGACAGAGTGATGGTCCATCCCAAGAGAGCTATTTATAGGACACCAGTGCGTGTCATTTTCTTTAACTATTGTCTAGTTGATCTTGATGTTTTGGGGCTCTGCCATTTATTTCCACATTAAATTATAGGTTTTTAAAATGAGACCCTTGTGCCTGGCCATCCCGCAGTGTCCTATCACTCACCTGTCACTGCTTGGGAAAGTCATCTGAGGAAATGTAATGAGATCACTGGGGCAACCCCTTTTCAAGGCTAATTATTCCAGCACACTCCGTCTTGCATTGTTATTTTTAACTTACTAACATTAGCTTTCTTTCTTCCTAAGAGGACTTGAGTCCCCTCAATTTCCCTGTCAAAAACACAGATTGCAATTTTATTTTTTTTCTTATTTCCTGGGAAACTATAACCCTCATGTCCAGCTCCATTTTCTCTTCTCTCCTCTTTGATTCTCTCACAGAGCAGGGATTAAAACTGATCATTGCAAGGTGACACTGCAAGGCAGCCTGGACACATTTTTAAGTGGCCTGAGCTTTGGAGGTGAAGGCAGTTGGGAAAAATGTCTTCCATCCACAAGGCAGCAGCTCTTAATTTGTCTTCCTGTTTTGCCCTGACCCCTCTCCATCCGTTCTCGATCCAGTGGCCAGGTGCTCCTGGGAAGACCTCAGGGGTCAGACCAGTCCTCTACCCCAAACCCTACCTGATCTACCCTCCCACTCTGTCCCCAGCTCCTGCTACTTTGTCTTCACTCATGCCATTTGCCCCAAGGACTTCCTTACTGTCCCTCGGACCCACCAGGCGTGCTCCTGCCTCAGGATGCCTGTTGTCCTTGCTATTTTCCTAGAATGCTCTTTCCCCAAATACCTTATCATGTTCTCTCTCACGTCCTTAACAACCGTTTTTGGTGAGGCCATCCTAGACCATCCTATTTTAAATTGCAAGCTCCTTCCCTAGTCCCCACCTGGAATTCCCTCTTCCCTGTTCCTGTGCTACTTTTCTCCATAGCATGCATCACCCTCTATCTTACTATGTACATTTCTGTTTTATTTTTTCATGTCTTGTTTTTCCCTACTAGCACCTGAACTCCAAGATGACAAGACATGTTGTGCATTTTGTTTATTGCTGTATCCCTGCGGCTTAGAATAATGTTAATAAAGTATGTTCCTAACTCGTGGTTCATTTCAGGAAGCCTATTGATATTTTATGACATCATCCCTTAAAACTGCCCCAAGTCTCCCTTATCCAATGGTGTGCTGGTGGAATCCTTCCACAAATAGAAATCATAAATACCCATAACCACCCCAGAAAAGAAACCCAGAAAGATGCAATGGGTTTTTAATGTATATTTCCATTTTCGAATACTTGAAAAATAGGTCATTCATGGTCTTTCCCATATAAGTAAGAACTCCATTAGCACTATTAGCAAGTTATTAGCAGTGATTTGGAACTAAGTATGTGTGTCATAATCTTTCCCCAAATAAAGAAAATAACTTTAATAGCTCTGAAAGGTATCTTCAATGGAATTGGTTCAACTTGGCTTTATTTTTCTTTCTTTCTTTTTTTTTTTTTTTTAAAGAGACAGTGAGAGAGGGAACACAAACAGAGGGAGTGGGAGAGGGAGAAGCAGGCTTCCCGCAGAGCAGGGAGCCCGATGCGGGGCTCGATCCCAGGACACTGGGATCATGACCTGAGCCGAAGGCAGACGCTCAACGACAGAGCCACCCAGGTGCCCCGGATTTATTTTTTACAGAAGTGATTTCTCTGCATTGGGGAGCAAGTTTTTGACTTGTTAAAAATTTATTAAACACCTTCTATATTCCAAGCAAAAATATGATGCACTGTGTTGTAGTTATTTCATTTATTAACTTCTATTAGCAGTCTTGAATTGGGGTTCTTTTTTTTTTTGTTGAGCTAGGCTATTGGTAAAAACATTAATTGTTTTCCCTTTTCAGAATTCCCAGGAGGTTACACCCTTTGAGAGACACACAGTTCAATCTCCTGGGGGAGCGGCTGGCTCTTTGGTAAGTTCCAATCTTGGTCTCAAAGGTCTGTCTCACTTTCACCAAATTCCCAAAGCAACCAACAGCTAGGAATCCCAGAGCAGCTTCTGCTGTTAAATATGCTGGACTCACTTTTTGCGGGGAATTAGCATGTAGCGTAACAATACTCTTTTGTGCCAGTTTACTCATTGCTCTTTCAGGGACCTGTGGGTTCTCATTGTGGTTTGTACTCCCTTCTTAAATATCATCAACATATATCTTCTTTTTAAAAAAATTTATTTTTATTATTTGTTTTTAATTTTTTTAGGTTCAACGTATATCTTCTGGTTTAACTCATTCATTCATTCATTCATTCTAGTAGAGTGGTTAAGTTTATGGACTTTGGTATACCAGGTAAAAATTTCAATACATTAAAAACATAACTCTCATAAATATAGAATGAACACGTGTCACAGATTTCATTAACTCATTAATGAGGGAACTAGCAGGGTGGTAAACCTGGTTCAAAGGCTTACAGTAGAGACGGGAGGATTTATAGTCACAGAAAGCAAGAATGCTGGAAGAAGATTGCCGCAGTAGCTGGGAACTGGCTAATCTCCTGGGGGACAATAGAACTGTCACCTTTGGAGTGAACTTTTCCACTGGAGGGAAATCCCTTCTCATTGCTGAGGGCCAGCGATCATTTTTTTTTTTTTTTTTAAGATTTTATTTATTTATTTGACAGGAGAGACACAGCGAGAGAGGGAACACAAGCAGGGGGAGTGGGAGAGGGAGAAGCAGGCTTCCCGCCGAGCGGGGAGCCCGATGCGGGGCTCGATCCCAGGACCCCGGGATCATGACCTGAGCTGAAGGCAGACACTTAAAGACTGAGCCACCCAGGCGCCCAGGTCAGCGATCATTTGAGGTGCTCTCAGCTTGGTACAAGTTAACATCCACCCTCACGAAGTTGCAGAAGACCCTAATCAAAAGTAAAGAGTGAGCCATTAGGGTGAACCTCGTGGAGGACAGGATAATTCTGGCGTGGGTCTGTCGCATGTTCCAGTATGGCCCTGAAAAGGCAGCCAGCCACCTTTTTGTCCACTTCCAAGTTTGGGACATTTTTGTCTTAACTGCCATTAGGTTGCCTGGAGTCAGATTCTGGTCCCCACACTCAATAGCGGTGACTGTGGCCAAGATATTTAACTTCTCTAAGCCTCAGTTTCCTCATCTGTAAAGCAGAGTTAGCAGTAGTTTCTACCACATTGGATTATTGTGAGCTGTCAATGAGCTGACCTGTGTGAGGAGAGTAGAATGGAATATGATTGCCCGGCATATAGTAAGTGCTCCATCAAGCTTGGCAACTACGATTTACGTGGGCATTAGGCTGAACTGTAGGTGATCAGGGGAAAGGCTGGTGTCCTTCATGTCCTGGCCTTGTCAGGGAGGGTGCTGAGACCCTAAGGCCACAGATTTGGTTGTAGTGGTCAGAGGGAGTTCACGTCATTTAGGAACCCCAGAGAGCTCTTACCTCCAGCCTGCGGTCCGAGTAGCTACTGGCAGTCCAGAGCAGAGCCTGGATGGAGGCAAAGAAGGGGGCCCATGTGGAAGAAACAAGAGGTGAAACAGAGAAGGAAGAGCTGAGGGCCAGGTGTCACCCGCAGGTGGGGGCTGTGAAGCCCTAGACATTTGAATCTTCTTTCCTTCTTTCCTTTCTTCCTTTCTTTTCTCAACTGTTGAAGTCTCCATGCAGGTACTAGGTACTCTTCTAGTACTTTTCTACTCTTCAGAGTTGAGTATGATCTAGTCCCAACACTTAGGGAGTTCATAGACCAGCGGAGGAACGAATGTGACCCATCATTATAGAGTGTGGACAAAATGCAGTGTATCAAATGAGAGATATGTCTGCAGAAGGAAGGCTTTTTGCTCCCTCAAGACTGTTCCGGCAGCTCCCTGGCCTAGGCCGGACCACAGAAGGGTGGCAGTGGGGCTTATGAACACATTAGGAGAGCAATAGTGATTAGTTAGGGGTTGCATTGTGTACCCCACGATACATATTGAAGTTCTAACCTTATTCGGAAATAGGGTCATTGCAGACATAATTAGTTAGGATGAGGTCATACTGGAGTAGGGTGAGCCTCACCCTACTCCAGTGTGACCAGTGTCCTTATAAGAAGAGGGAATTTGGACACAGACACTCATAGAGGGGGCAGTCGATGGGAAGACACACAGGAAGTTGGTCATGTGAAGACGCAGGCTGAGATCGGAATTATGCTGTCACAGGCCAAGAAATGCCTGGGGCTACCAGAAGCTTCAAGAAGTGAGGAAAGATCATCCCCTAGAGGCTTTGGAGGGAACATGGCCCTGCCAACACCTTGATTTCTAACTTCTAGCCTCTAGAACCATGAGAGAATAAATTTCTGTTGTTCTAAGCCAAGCAGATTGTGCTACTTTGTTATATCAGCCCTAGGAATCTAAACAGCTTTTTTGGGAGGTGAGGTTATTTACAGTTTGCATTTAAAAAAATCACCGAATAGGGAAACACCGGTCTATGACTTACAAAGCACAACTGACATGGCTCACTTCTGAAATGGTCTGGCCAAAGGAGCAGGTCCATCAGTCCAAAATGATGAAGAACATGGGGTCACATTCACTGAAGGCTTGTGGTGGCCCACGCCCTTCTAAGTGCTCTATATGGATTAATTCACTCACCCCTTTAACACCTCCTGAGAGTTAGGTGTTATTGTCTCCATGTTACAGAGAAGAAACTGAGATATGGCCCAGGGTCACGGTGAGTACATCACAGGACTGGGATTTAAAAGCAGGCAGCCTGGCTGCAGAGCTTGTATTCTTCACTGTGACAGGGGAGGACCTCAGAGGAGGGAAGGGACATAAATCGCCAGCAGTGTCCCCTCCTGTCTGCTGTCTTCATGTGCTCTTTCTCAGCTACTTCCCGCAAACACTCTTCCTGCAAATGTTCCTTAGTGCTACCTCTTCTTTCCTTTTTTAAAAAACTGATTAAAAAAAAAATCGAGGTGAAATTCATAAAATTAACCACTTTAAAGTGAACAACTCAGTGGCATTTAATAACCTCGTAATATTATGCAGCCACTACTTCTAGTTCCAAAACATTTCATCCTCCCCAAATAAAAGCCCGTGTCTATTTCATAGACACACAGTCACTCCCTATTCTCCTCTCCCCCAGCCCCTGGCACCCACCGATCCACCTGTTTTCTGTATCATTGGATTCACCGACTCTGACATTTCACATCAATGGCATCACGCGGTATGTGGCCTTTTATGTTTGGTTTCTCCCAATGATCATGCTGTTTTCATCCAGTGTGTATCACTACTGTATTCCTTTTGATGGCTGAATAATATTCTGTTGTATGTATGTACCACAATTTGTTTATCCATTTGTCTGTTGATGGGCATTTTTTTTTTAACCTTTGGCTAATGTGAATAGTGCTGCTATGAACATGAATGTACAAATGTGCATCTGAGTATCTCTTTTCAATTCTTTTGGGTCTATTCCTAGGTATGGAATTGCTGGCTCGTATATTATTTCTTCTTTCTTTCTTATTTTTTGGGGGGTCATATATCATTTCTATGTTTAACTTTTTGACCTGGCGTTTTTTGTTTCTCATTCTTCCATGTTGATTCCTCATCACAAATCCCTGCTTGGAGTGTGGGCAAGTCAGAAAGCCAGAAACAGGCCAAGGAGTAGGGTCAGGGTCAAGGAAAGGCTGGGACCATGTCCACCTTAATCATCATTTACTTCATCTGTCACACTTATTATGTGGGGCTATTCTCAAGCTTGGGGAAAATAGACTGAAAGTTGACTCCTTAAAATGGAATTGTAGAAATTCAAGATGGAACAGATGTTGCAATTTGGTGAATTTTCAAACTTTCCTTGACTGACTTCTTACAGGCCTCATGAGGGGGGCCTTGGGGCGCTCCCATGTCCCATCCACCCCCTAATTATATTGGCTCTAGTTTTATCCCTTCTACATTTTGGGTTTTGGGGTAAGATTTCACATGAAGAGCGGAGGAATGATATTTTAAAATTTAAATTGTTTTTGTTTCGGATATTTCCTTGCACCCTGGGTCCTTGACCCATTCAGTGAGCATGGTTTTCAGTGTCCATTGCCTTAGGAGAAAGATGACTCAGAGAAGTCAGAGGGACAAAAAAAGGGAAGGCATTCTTGGGTTGTAAATGTCAAAAACCTGGGTTTCCGAGAGGGCAAATTTCTGTGCGTAGGATAGAGATTTGGGAAGTGAGGAAAGGTGAAGACTCCTGCCTTGGGAAAGACTCTCAGAGATGGGAGAGAGGGAAAGATAGGGGGGAAGTGAATAGGAAGGGAGGTCAGTGGGGTATGGGTGAGGGATTAGATTCTGATCAGTGCAGTCAGCATCTAGAGCCTGCCAGGCTCCCTGGCATCTAAGTCATCGATGAATGGCTCACCTATGTTGGATGTCAAAGGAAGCCAAGTCTTCATTGGAGTGAGCACTGTGTCCCCCACAAGGAGGAGTTTGGCAATGGATTTCTTGGCGTGTGGTGAAGACTCCCTCTTAGCCAGCCATCTGCGTATCATCTAATGACTAGCATGACAACCTCCATCTCTGTTCCAATACCTTCTCATTCCTGTGGCACATACAGCTAGTAGCCTCCTCAGTTTCCATCACCTCTTTCCCTTGCTTTTATATCTTCAGTTTGGTTCAGGGTGGTGACATGTTCATCAAAAAATTCCTAGGCTTCCTTCAACGTCATGTGGGCAGTTTCTGGTCAATGAGATGTGAATGAAAGGCTTCCATGTTCCACTGGATGAGGCTTCCAGGAAAGCCATTGCTTTACTCATAAAAATGGAGAAAATCGGCTGGCATGAACCTTTTGTCCTCTCCTTTCCCTCCCCTTTCTGCCTAAAATGGAGAAATGATGCCTGGAGATGCCCCAGACACTCTGTGACTACTTTCTAAGGATGGCAGAGCAGGGATATAGAAGGAGCCCAGTCATTGGGCAGCCACACTTGGGCTGGCTTACCTGCTACTCAGTTTCCCTCTTAAATGAAAGAAATAAATCCCTCACTTAATCCACTATTTAACTTCTGAAACATGTGGCTGAGCACACTTGGAACAGGTCCCATGACTCTTACTCCGTGTGGACAACTTGAATCAGAACACTCGTCCCACATGCATGAGTCCCATCCCCATGGCTGATGGCGGACGTGTTTCTGGAGACCTGCAGAGGGGGTGCAGTGAGGAAGGGAAAACCTCCAGTGCTTGGGTGAAACCAAATGGAACCCATTTGCCATCTCTCTAGAGCGAGGACATTGATAGAATATTCTCCTTCATTACAAAAGAATGGGTTCACTTAAAAATAAAAAGTAAAATCCACTGCTGCATTCCAGCACTCTCTCATGTTACAAAGGAAGGGAATGAAATTGATGGACAGGAAGTGACTTGCCCAGGGCCCTGCAGGTAATAATGGGTGGCTAATGTGGTTTGAAAGGTAGGGTCTCTCCCATCCTCCATGCTTTTTCTACCACTAGAGTGCTCCTAGAGCTAAATTCCTTCATCTTTTGCATTGTTTTCTACTAAGGCGATTAGCTGAATATCTGGTGTGCTAAATTAGGGAAATTTGAGGGCTTTTAAATGAAAGTAAACAAGGATTAAACAAATCAGATAATTTAAAAGAAATCCAGATGGTAATTAAAAGGATTAATCCTGGTGTTTCTAAATGACAAACAGTTCTCTTAATCTTAATTATTAATTGCTAAATTAAACGTTACAGCCTCATATATTCTCATATTGTTCTGATTTATTCAACATCAGTGTACTTAAGAGAAGTGGAAAACATAAATTAATGATATGTAAATTCCTATATTCATGAGCAGATGCAAAAATAGGACAGGTCCCACTACTGCAAAAGGATTATAGCTGACATAGAACTCCAGTCTGAGGCAACACTGATCCCATGCGACTCTGTCTGTAAGAAATGGTGTCCTGACCTGGAAATCTAGAGCTGAAGATACAGTACTTTTCCATGGAGCACAGTTTATGGAGAATTGGTTGGGAAAACAACCATGAGAGCTTTGAGACTGGCCCATAGTAGTCTTCAAAATCTCAGGGCTCTGTAGGGAGCTCATTGAGGCGGTTCCTCTGGATTTTGGTGGAGCACGCTTTGGTGGCCCAAAATTTTTCCTGCAGGTTTTTCTGCAGGAATATGGAACCCACACTCCCGAGTAGAATAACTTTGGAATCACTGTTTTTGTGGTGATTTTTACCTCTTTTAGGAAAGCATTCTTATGCTTCAAATATTTTATGTTCAACAAAATTTTACTAAATCCCAATTTGCATTGCCTTTGACGCTGTTTAAACTTTTGATTTTTCTTTAGTTGAAGCAGGTAGTGATGCTTATTCCACCACCTGAAATGTATACTTTCAAACCCCGCATTTAAAGACTAATATTTAGTGGACCGGTTAGAAGGAAGGAGACAACTTCTCCTAACTTCCTTCAGTGTAAAAGGGGAGCTCCCTACAACAACAAGGTGTATTTTTTGGATCAATCTAACTTTAAAATTATTTTTTAATGTATGTGAGAGACTTAAAAAATTGTAAAAGCCTGCACATATCTAAGTATTATCTGCTTCTCTGTCGTCTGTCTCAGGAGAACAGGAAACAGTCACTAAGTTCAGTTATAAAGGCAGAGAATCCTCAACCAGAGGTTGGAAGACCAATCTTTCATTCCCTCATCAAACATTTATTAAGCACCTGCAGTCAGCAAATACAAAGAAGTTCTTAAGGAGTAGATGGAAGAGAGGGGGAGAGAAAAACATGAACAAGCAGTTACAGCATATGAGTGCTTTTATACCCCTTAAATTCCTTTTATATTCACAATAACACAAAGCCACTTTAATCCATATGATTTGGACATACTATCTAAAGACATATATTATTTGCTAGCAGTTACACATTTATATTATATAAAAGAAAATAAACTCACCTCTATTAATCATGGAAGAATTCACTGTTTTAGAGGATACCTTAAAAGTTTCCTTCTATCCCAGTGTTTTCTGAAATAAGAAAGAACACTGACAAATATAAAAAAAAAGAAAGAAAGGAAAAGAAAATCAGAAGGCTTTGTGGCATGCACCAGGTCTGACACACAGTGGAAGCTCAGCAGTGTTTGAGAAATGAACAAATACATTAATGACAAGCAGAGGGAAGGGGTTTTCCTATGTCTTATGTAAGCATTGTTCAGAATGTCCATTTTGGAATTCAGTATGAGGCTCTTTCATCCTAGCTATGAATGTGTTAACATCTATATACCTCTCTATGTATGATTCAGTGGGAAAACTGTGAAGGGTTCATACAAAGGGTGCTGCAGGAGACTACATTTCCATCCTCCTTGTAGCTACGGGTGGCCAGTGAGTTGGAAATGGAAGCGTAGAGAGTTGAATTAAACAGAGGGTAGATTCTTTTGTCCTACCCTTTCTTTGTGTGTCTGAAACATAGATGTACTTATTGGAGCTCCAGTAGCCATGTTGAACCACGAGACAACCTGGAGGAGGAAGATCTCCTGCTAAGGATGATGGCGGAGCAGAAGGAAAAGGAAACCAGGTCCCGGATGATCCTGGAGCCACCAAGCCAACCTTGGACCGTCAAGCTCTTGACTTCTTTTATGTGGGGGAAATGAAACCTTTTTTTCTGTTTAAGCCTAAAATTGGATTTTCTGTGATACGCAGCCGAACCAAATGCCTACTTAAACACTGCCATTTTGCTGTTCTTCTCAGGGGCTTGAGCCAGCCATTGCCTTTTATCTCCTCTCACAGCTTTCCTTGTTACAACCCCTCCACCTATCCCTAATGCCAGGCATTGAGAAGCTATTTTCTTTAAGGGCCATATGGTAAATGTTTTAGGCTGTACGAATCATCCGGTGTCCGTTGCATGCTGAGAGCAAACTCAACTCTGCCTCTGTAGTGAGAAAGCAACGACAGGCCCTTCGTAAGCAAAGGGGCGTGTGGGTGTTCCAGTAAAACTTTATTTATAAGCCTGTGCAGCTGGTCTGCATGCCTAGGCTGCTGACCACAAACTTTTAGTTCACAGACGTAGGGGAAATGAAAAATAAACTTTGTTCATAAAGTGTTTGGGGTTAGCCCGTTGTCCAAGGATGTCTCCCCTCTTGGTCCTTGACTTTTCCAAGGCAGGGGTCATGCTTTAGTCATGTGTATATTCTCATCACCTGGAACAGCGTTTAGCACACAATATGGATTCAGCATATATTTTCAAACAAATAAAAGCGAGTGAAGCACCGAGTCAAGGAGGCAATGAGTCCTTTGAAGGCTGAGAGATCGAAGTTGGTGGTAGTAAGACAGCGAGCTCTGGTTTCAACTAAAAAAAAAATTTTTTTTAAGATTTTATTTATTTATTTATTTGAGAGAGAGAGAGAGAGAGAGAGAGAGAGAGAGAGCACACGAGGGGGAGGGGCAGAGGCAGAAGCCGACTCCCAGCTGATCAGGGAGCCTGACACGGGGCTTTATCCCAGGACCCTGGGATCATGACCTGAGCCAAAAGCAGACGCTTAACCAACCGAGCCACCCAGGTGCCCCTCAACTAAAATTTTTAAAAGTAAACCCCTTTAGGGGTTGTGAAACCTGAATTTACCACAAATTTCTCTTCTTCTTTTCTGAGCAGATTAATCTGTGTCTCCCATAAAATCTTTCGCACATTGAACAACAGATGAAAGCATCCCCTTCAATTCCCACGCACAGTTGGAGGAGAGCTTAGGTCCCAAGGACGGAGGAGATGTTTATCTTGGTCCAAGTTGCTGGGCTGGAAGGGCATGAAGACAGTACGGACCAGGGCAGTTCACTTTGGTGAGCTGAAGTGAGTCCCTGCTACACTTGGCCTGAGGCAAACACCGTTTTCAGCAGGGGGCTGCTTCGAATGGCTGGTGGCCGCAGAGGGAGACTGGGCCACCTCTGTGACCAGGAGCCCATTGGAAGAAAGGTTTTGTCCCTTTCCTCTCCGAGTGATGAATGAAAATAGTGCGTAATGTCTCTGGACAGGGGTGACTTCTGCTGATCCAGGGACAAAACTCACACACCCTACACGCAACCTCACACAGCCATCCTTCCCCATTGATCTCACAGGAGAAGCTCACGGTTTGCCTGGCACAGTACAAGATACCAATGAGAATTAATGCTTCTGGTGGCAAAGTGTTAGTTCCTGTGTTGCTTATTTCCCTGCTAATTTGCATATACAAGGTCCACAGTCCCTTATCCAAAACCCTTGGGGCCGTATGTGTTTTGACTTTCAGATTGTTCTGGGGGATAGAAAGATAAAATGGTGTCATATATAATTTAATGTCCTCAGCACAGTCTGGGGAAGCACCCCTTGACCAAACACATTAAAATTTGTGCAGAAAAATGTGAATATTCACACTCAGTAGGACCAATGAAGATTATAAGTAATCTCATTCACGTCAGGGCAGATTTGGCCACCAAATAGATTTTGATGCCAAATGCATTACAAAGAAAGAAAAGAAAGAAAGAAAGAAAGAAAGAAAGAAAGAAAGGGAAAGAAAGAAGGAAAGGAGGAAAGAAAGGAAGGAAGAAAAAAGGAAAGAAAAAGAAAAGAAAAAAGTTTTTAGAGTTTTTTGAATCTCAGAAATGTGAATCAGGTTGTCGGCCTTTGGTCTTTCTTAAAGTGCCATCTTCCAAAGAGTCATCATTCATTTGGTCACAGAAGAACATCTGTCTAGTGCTTTATGCTCGGCACAGTAACGTCATGTTCTGACTTGTCCATCCTGCTGTCCTCACTACAGGCCAGCTAGCCTAACTTAGTGAGTTTTTGTTAAAATGAATAACAGTCTTGCAAATTAGAAGTTATGATAACAGTATACTACATTGACAAAACCAAGTCCTAGATGGTTCAGGGGCTTGGCCGAGGGTGATGCAGAGAGTCTTGAACTCCTGGTGTTCCGTCCTCACCATCCTTGCTGTTTGCACACAATATGAGTGATGGTAACTACACCCAGGTTTTGAAAAGAAGCTGGGTCTAATCTAAAGTAGTGCTTCTCAGCAGGGGGCGATTTTGCGCCCTCTCTCTGCAGGGTGCCTTGGGGACTTCTCAATGTCTGGGGTTAATTTTGGTTGTCACAACTTGCCTGGGGATGCTAGTGGCATCTAGTGGGCAGAGGTGAGGGATGGTGCTAAGCATCCTATAACACACAGAACAGTCTCATAACCAAGAATTAGACAGTCTGGAAAGTTTATAGTGCTGAAATTGAGAAACTGTGGTTTAAAGTTATCACTCAATTCAGCTTAATTCAGAAAAAATAATCGGACACCTGGGTGGCTCAGTTGGTTAAGCATCTGCCTTCGGCTCAGGTCATGGTCCCAGGGTCCTGGGATGGATCCCCCCATTGGGCTCCCTGTTCCACAGGGAATCTGCTTCTCCCTCTACCTCTCCTCCCATTTGTTCTCTCGCTCTCTCTTAAATAAGTAAATAAAATCTTAAAAAAAAACCCAAACAGGAAAAAAAACCATCATCAGCCCTCTTGAATTAGGAGACACCTCTGATGCCTTCAGGGCATGTATTTTGTGCAAACCCCGCCCACAGACACTGCACAGGGACTGCTCCCACCCCCTGCTCCCTTCTACCCTGCAGACTGGATCAAACCTGCCTTCCCTTCCTGCCAATTGGTTCCTCCGACTTGGGGACAAGATGCTTTGGAGTCAGCCTGAGGTCAGGCTTTGCTACTGGCCCCAAAGGGGAAGTGAACAAATAGATTTTTCTTTCTGATGAGGAAGCATGCTTAAATCAGTTGAAAACCTGGCCAAAGGTGCAAGAGATCCGAATAATGATTTTTACATATCTCATCTCTTTATCACTTTGTCTTAACAAAGATGGGAAAGGAACACGTTTGCCTTTGATAACTTTTGAATCACCAGCAGAGGGCAGACATTGCTCACCTAAAGGAAAACCCTAGTTCCGACCTACCGTTCAAGTACAGACTGAAATGCCAGAATCTGCAGGAACCAACTAACTTAACTACCTCTCCTGGTCATTCTCTTCCTCCCTGTCATAGCTGCTGTCATTGAAGTCGGCTCAGTCAATTATAATTTTGTATCTGGAAAGATACAGTTTCTTTTTTTTTTTTTCCTGTTGATGACTATTTTAAGTGACTTGAAAATCTTTCTTGAAAAAAAATATTTTTTCTTCCTACTTAAAAATAATGTATGAGCTTGAAGGAAATTAGGAAAAGTTATAAAAAGACAAAGAAATTTTTGCCTCCCAGAGATGATCACTGGTAATTAGCTCTTTGGTGCTTTTCCTTCCAATCTCTGTTCCATGAAAACTTCTGAAATGTATTGGTAGCAATGACACATGAAGGGTCCTTGACACACTGAGAAATGTATATACATCTGTGTTTTCTTGTCTCCCTATCTTTGCTCACCCAGCTCAACTGGAAATTCTTTTTCTAATCTCTGAAAATCCAAATCCTAGATGTTTTTCAAGGTCAAACTCTTACGTCTTGATTCTCCCCAGCAGGAGTTGATTTATTTTCTCCATATTTTTGTGTCACTGTGTCTATGACTTTGTTATGGTGATTACCCCCTTCTGCTTTACATTACAATATTTATGTACAGTTGGAAGATTCAACTTCCTACGATTCCTATATGAATCTTCCTACAGGGTCCAGATTTTTTGAATGTGGGGATCTCATTTTATCTTTCTATCTTACATAGTACCAATATTGGGTTATCACATAGTAAGTAGTCATAAGTATTTGTAAAGAGTAAGGAAGGAAAGAAATAAAGGAAAGAAAGAGGACGGAGAGAGGGAAGGGGAAGAAAAGGAAGGAAGGAGTGAAGGAAATAAGGGGGAAAGAAGGAAGAAAATTGTTTCATTATAACTTGCAACAAGGTTTTTGAGGAAAACAGGAATTCTTCTAGTTTCACAGAGGAGGCCCAGAGAGTCTAAGTGCTGGGTCATGTTTATAATGCCATTTGGTGGAATTTTCTCAGATTAGAAGATTCAGATTTTGGGTATTTTTGTGGGTTGACCTGTGTTCTCCAAAATGATATATTGAAGTCCTAACCCCTGGTACCTGTGAACGTGACCTTATTTGGAAATAAGGTCTTTACAGATGTAGTCAAGTTAAGATGAGGTCACACACTAAATTGGAATGGGCCCCAACTCTAATGACCGGTCCTTACAAGGAGAAGGAGGTTTGGACACAGAGATACATAGAGGGAGGACGGCCATGTGAAGACCAGGCAGAAACGGGAGAGATGCAGCTCCGAGCCAAGGAAGGCCCAGGATTGCTGGCAACCACCAGAAGCTAGAAAAGCAAGGAAGGATTCTCCCCTTGAGGCTCCAAAGAGAACGTCACCCTACTGACACCTTCATTTCATACTCGGTCTTTAAGACTTGAGAGAGTACATTTCTGCTGTTTTAAGCCACCTGGTTTGCCGTAATTTGTTACAACAGCCCAAGGAAGCCAATGCATCACGTTGACAACTTCCTAGTGACAAGAGGCCCACTTGGGGAATGAAGGGAAGTCCTACAGATCCTTGGAAGGAGGTCTAATCTAAATAGTGCTTCTCAGCAGGGGGCGATTCAAGGTATTAGGCCTTCTTGAAGGTCTTTGGAAAATATTGTGAAAGTTAACCATCTAATTTCTCTGGTGTCATCAGTGGACTCTTTCTAAATGCATGGAACCGTGGTCAGCAATTTGTTAGCTCCTAAGTGAATGGCTGCAGGGCATTAAATCCTCATATTTTTTCTAGGAGCGTGATCTGGGTGGCCACCAGTTCTTAGCTTATATCATCTTCCCAAATATATCACGATATGACAGAAACCACTTAGAAGGTTCTTACAGGATTCTGAGGATTGAATTGTAACTGGGAAAATGTTGCCAAAGTAGGGGAATGGAGCCTCTGAAATAAGCCTAAATGTCCCCCACCCTAACCCCCAAGACTTAGGTAACTTGGTTACTCTGGCGCCAAGATAGAAAGATCAATTCTTAAAATAAAACAACTTGCTGGGAGGTAGAGGTGAGACTGCTCGATAAATGTCATTGTCTCTCTCCCCGAGGTAGGAAAAATAAGTCAGCAGACATGGGGATGACTTTCTTTTGGTTCCCAGGCAAACACTATTTATTCCAGAAAGGATTTTAGCTTAGGAGTGTCTGCCATATGGTATCCCCTCTATGAAAGTTTTCTGAGTGAACGGAATACATGAATAAGCGAATGAATGACTTTCTGGAATTGGACCCCTCATAGCAGTGCCCTTTATTGCTTTGTAACTGAGTTTGTTTCTGTAATTTCCCTGCAGCATGGCTAGGAGTGAGGGAAGCTCTTCAAACCGACAACACATGGCCAAAGCCACTCATTTCGAGTAGTAGTGAGTTTTGGTTTTCCTATATCACTTCCTGTCTTTTCAGGGTCACTGGGCTCTGAGTGTATCATTGGCCTGGGACTGGATCCTTTTTTTTTTTTTTTTTTTTTTTTTGGGAGGGGGGGTGAGAGGAGGGAGGGGGCAAATGAGAGGGGGGAGGGTCAGGGGGAGAAGCAGACTCCCCGTCGAGCAGGGAGCCCGATGCGGGACTCGATCCAGGGACTCCAGGATCATGACCTGAGCCGAAGGCAGTGGCTCAACCAACTGAGCCACCCAGGCGCCCCTGGGACTGGATCCTAGTCAAAGGTTTCAGGGATCTGCGATGCATTTGTCTTCAAAACCAAAGGCAACTCCATCGAATGTAGCAATGACCATGACATTCCTGCTTTCAGTTTCTGCTAAGCCCTTGGATTAAGTTCCTATTTGGCTAAAAATAATATTGCCATTTGAGTATTTCTTGACCTTATAGGATTCAAGCCTAACTGATTTATTAAACAAATATTTTGGGGGGTACCTAGTATGTGCCAGCTTCTTTTATTGAAGATTTTTTAGTGAACAAAATGCCTCCATGGAGCTGAAATCCCAGTGGGAAAAGAGTGATATTAAACAAATAAAAGTGTAAAACAGTGTAAGGCATTGACCATGCCATGAATCAGAACAGCAGAATAAGGAGATGGAGAATGTCGGGGAGGCAGGGGTCTCTCTTTCAGGTAATGTGGCTTCTCTGAAGAGGTAACATTTCAGCAGAAACCTAAGTGAGTGAGGGAGTGAATCTGTGAAAATATCTGGGAAAAATTCATTCCAAGAAAAAAAATCTAAGACCTTTACCTCCTACCACCAACACCCCCCAAAAATCATCCATCACGAAAGGACTAGGAGTAGCGTACTTTGGAATAAGAGCACTGGCCAGAAACTCGTGATCTGGTGTCTAGTTCCCTCCATTTTGTCTTGCTATCCTCAGCATTGGCCACAGCTTCACGCTGTCAGCAAAATGGCTGCAACACAGCCTTCTAAAAAGGACAACCTAGGGGCACCTGGGTGGCTCAGTCATTAAGCATCTGCCTTCGGTTCAGGTCGTGATCCCAGGGTCCTGGGATCGAGCCCCGCATCGGGCTCCCTGCTCCACGGGAAGCCTGCTTCTCCCTCTCCCACTCCCCCTGCTTGTGTTCCCTCTCACTCTGTCTCTCTCTCTCTGTCAAATAAATAAAATCTTAAAAAAAAAAAAATAAAAGGGACAACCTACAGAGTCTTTCAGTGGCTCTCTAAGAATTCCAGTTAACTAACTAGAATTAAAATAAAAACTTAAAAACAAAAGAATAAAGATGGTCCCTAGCTGACCCGCAGCGCCTTAGCTATCATTGGCCAATCACTGCAAAGGAGAGGAAGTACCCTCAGTGGGATTGCTACTAGTGGGGGTGGGGGTGGGGTGTGTGTGGGGGGGTTGTCACCTTCCCTGAGGCACTTGGCTGTGTTACACCTGAGCAAAATTATGGTTCTAGTAGAAAAAAGAGGGGAGGATGGGTGTTTAGTAGGCAACGAACGGTGCCCACTACACAAAACCAGCACAATTCAATACGGTGCAAATGGTATGTAGTTATTTTGGCGAACTGTGGTAACACAAAGAAACACCCGTGTTTGTTACTTGATTATCAGGATAGTTAAGGAAGCTACGGAGAGTAAGAGCACACTATATACGCGCTGAAGTTTCATAGTCAAGTGCACAGTTACATATAGGATGGCTCTGTTGTTCTGCTGATGAAGTCAGGCTTCCGCAGGGAAAACAGCTGTTTAGAGCAAAGAGTTGGAAGAGAGAAGAAATGGATCCAAGTTCTGCTGCATAATATTCAGGTGTTTCATCAACTTGGCTGCTTGAGTCCCTGGAGAGAAGGCAAGATGCTCTGAGTCAGATGTTTACACTCAAGTAGTAGGTCAAAAATAAATTAGCATTTTGCTACATCATGCAGCCCGTGGTGGGGTTTAGTCACATCAGATTTCTTATGTATCCGTGTTAACAGTAGGAACCAACAGGATGAGTATAATAGGTAGGACTGGATCCAGACCATATTCTCCGTTGGGAATAGTGGGAAGTTCTGCAAACTCTTGATTATTCACAGCAGTGGATGGGAGCAAGAGCACAGCTAATCTAAATTGGCAGTCAAAAGGGTTTCTTTTTCAGCAACTGTGACTTGCATATGAATGTGACTGTGATCTGCTATTTAGTTACTGAAAAAAATCTGTCTCCAGATTTAGAAATCTCTCTATTTCCCCACTTCTGTCCTCCTGCTGGTCTTTGGCCTTCTATTTCACTCAGAGGGAGTGAACTCCATGCCTTTGTACATGCTATTCCTTCTTCACCTGGCAGATCTGTGCTCTTCTTTCTAGACTCAAATCAAGGCTTTGGAAATTCTCCCCCAACTAATAACTCCACTAATAACTACCTCACGAAAGTGAGCGAATTGTTCTATGGTCCTCAGAATGTTCCCAGCCTAATGGGGAGTTCTTATTAGAAGGATGACACATTGTCCCAGTTTGCCTGGGACTGAGTTGTAGGAAAAGGGTGTCAAAGGATGTGGGATTTTCAGTGCTAAAGCCACAGAAGTCAAGGGAAAATTGGGGATGAGTTGGTAATCTCAGGACACCAGCCACTTAAGAATGGGGAGGGGTACCTGAGTGACCCAGTCGATGAAGCGTCTGACTCTTGATTTTGGCTCGGGTCACGATCTCAGGGTCATGAGATCAAGCCCCGCATCAGGCTCCATGCTGGGCATGGAGCCTGCTTAAGCTTCTCTCTCCCTCTTCCTCTGCCCCTCCCCCTCAAGTGTCCCCCCCAGCTCTCTCTCTCTCTCTAAAAAAAAAAAGAATAATGAGGAAAGAGAGCCAACAAGGGTTGGAAGGCAAGAAGCAGGAGGTGAGGGAAAAGGGGGAAATAGTGGAAGAGCTCTCAGGAAATCCCTCCCTCTCAAACTTTAAAGCTCATCACACGTTCCAGGCTTTGAAAAACAAGAGAGGAGAATGGGGACAATTAACTTTTTGTCTTTCCCTTTAAGGTTGGTCTTTCCCCTTTAAAATGTGTACATGAAAAGTATCACTAAACTATAAGAGACTCTTAAGCATAGGAAACAAACCGAGGTTGCTGGAGGGGAGTGAGGGGTGGGGGGATGGGGTAACTGGGGGATGGACAGTAAGGAGGACATGTGATGTCATGAGCACTGGGTGTTATATAAGACAGATGAATCACTGACCTCTGCCTCTGAAACCAATAATACATTATGGATTAATTGAATTTAAATAAAAATAAATTAATTAAAAAAAGTATCACTGTTAAATGGAAGCAATGACTATTGAATTGTCACGATCACTTAGTCAGGCACCTTGGAAGAACTTGTTGAGAGCTCCATCTTGAAAACTGTCCTGGCAACTTATTCTCCATTCAACAAATATTCACCAAGAGCCAGGCACCACATGGGTGCCGTCCGCTGGGAGGAGCCCTGGCGAGGACCCTGTGTCCCCCCTGGAGCTGTGGATCAACTCCTCCCCGAACAGCTTCTTGGTCATAGGTGAGGGCTTGACTGGGCAGGGCATCTTTGTAGACTTCCAGAGCAGCCTTTGGGATCCAATAGCCAGCAGAACCTCGGCAAATTTGAATATAGCTTGGGACAACAAGTAGTCTGAGATACCCAGGAATGAATATAGCCAACTAGAGTTCATCCCCAGCCTAAAGACCACTGTGAGATTAGAGCAGCAAATCATTCTTCAGCTCAACCCCACAGCTTCATTTCTTTTTTTTTTAAATTTTTTATTGTTATGTTAATCACCATACATTACACCATTAGTTTTTTTTTTTTTTAAAGATTTTATTTATTTGACAGTGAGAGACACAGCGAGAGAGGGAACACAAGCAGAGGGAGTGGGAGAGGGAGAAGCAGGCTTCCCGCTGAGCAGGGAGCCCGATGCGGGGCTCGATCCCAGGACCCTGGGATCATGACGCTCAACGACTGAGCCACCCAGGCGCCCCACACCATTAGTTTTTGATGTAGTGTTCCCTGATTCATTGTTTATGCACAACACCCAGTGCTCCATGCAGAACATGCCCTCTTTAATACCCATCACCAGGCTAACTCATCCCCCCACCCCCCTCCCCTCTAGAACCCTCAGTTTGTTTTTCAGAGTCCATCATCTCTCATGGTTCGTCTCCCCCTCCAATTTCCCCCCTTCATTCTTCCTCTCCTGCTATCTTCTTCTTCTTTTTTTTCTTAACATATATTGCATTATTTGTTTCAGAGGTACAGATCTGAGATTCAAAAGTCTTGCACAATGCACAGCGCTCACCATAGCACATACCCTCCCAATGTCTATCACCCAGCTGCCCCATCCCTACCACCATCCCCCACTCCAGTAACCCTCAGTTTGTTTCCTGAGATTAAGAATTCCTTATATCAGTGAGGTCATATGATACACGTCCTTCTCTGATTGACTTATTTCGCTCAGCATAACACCCTCCAGTTCCATCCACGTCATTGCAAATGGCAAGATCTCATTCCTTTTGATGGCTGCATAATATTCCATTGTATATATATACCACATCTTCTTTATCCATTCATCTGTCAATGGACATCTTGGCTCTTTCCACAGTTTGGCTATTGTAGACATTGCTGCTATAAACACTGGGGTGCACGTACCCCTTCAGATCCCTACATTTGTATCTTTGGGGTAAATATCCAGTAGTGCAATTGCTGGATTGTATGGTCCACAGCTTCATTTCTTGTCATTCCATCCACCCACCCCAGTGAACTATGGGCGGCTCCTTGAACTTGCCTGCTTCTCTTTGGCTTCTAGACTCTCCCCCCAGCTTGTTGAGTTGGCTTGCATCATCCTTCCCAGTACAACACCTGCGCCCACCCCCCATTAAGTGGCCTGATGCAGACTTGCCCCCGGGCCTCATCTTCACCATTGCCTCCTCCTGCAAACCTGCCCAAGCCCTCTCCTCTGAGCTTGTGGCATTTACTACATGGTATTGAAATTATTTATTTAGTTAGGTGTCTTTGTCACTAGATTGTGAACTTGTTGGAGGTAGGACTGGGCCCTGCTCAGCACAGAGCAGGTGCTTAATAAATGTTTATTGAATGATTGAAAATGAGAATAACATAACATTTCATGAAAACTAGAGTAAACATAGATTTCATGATTTGGGTGGTCAGTTGGTATGTTAGTTTGGTTCAGGAATATGATATTCAAAATATTTATTACTCCTGAATTAGATCATCAGTGAGAATAGATCCTACCCAGTGGTGCTGGATTAAAGTTCTAGAGGCTCCTAATGTTGTGCCAGATGTTACCCCTTTAGTTGCTGACCCCTGGGGATGTGGGGGATCCCTCAGGAGGAGCCTGATGTCCGGGGTGGGGCATGATGGAAACCTGATTACTGACCGATTGATACTACAGTATTTCAATATTTTAACAACTGCCGTGGTCATCCATGTGCATTCGGGCCACATTTCAGCCCTGGTCAGATTCATCTTCTCATTAAAATGGATGCTGTAGGATTTGTAGCAGGAAGAGAAAGCCTGCATTTTAAATTGCCCCAGATTCCCCTGGTGGGATGATCTGTGTAATCTTATCAGATATATTTATGCATGGGGAAGACTCTTAATGCAGTTTCCATCACAGAGTAGAGAAATGTCGATTTTATCTAGAACTCCCTCCATCGAATGCCAGGCTGAGGGGGTTCCCTGGGGCCCACGCTGGGCCGCTGTCTCTGATGTTGCATTTAGTCATCCCATCCTTTGTGAGCAGTCGGGATAGGATGGTGGCAGCCAGGCTGTCCTGGGGGTGCTATGCCCCTGGGAGCTTCCTAAAAGATGCTGACCCTTGAATCAGAGTTTTGTAGCAGATAAACAACCCCCACACCAATGGTTGCAGAGCTCGAGAGTGCCAAAATAAAGTATGAAATCATTAAGAAATGAAGACACTTGGATATATTCGAAACCTTGGATATATTTGAAACCTCTTTGTGTTTCCAAAGACTCTAAAATTTGGCTTCATTTAATTTAGCCATAGGGAGATGGCTGGTATAGATCTACGGGCCTATTTTGCTCAAGCACTGAATATAGAAAGGTGTTTAACTACAACTGGGATGCTAATGAGTGCAAATTTCAGCAAGTCTGCCACGTTCCCCAGTGAAATTCTGATCTGAAAGAATTATACAAAGCCATACTTCCTCTCTAAGCATAAGGGATTTCCCATGGAAAGAGATAAAGTTCAGAAAGCACAGGTTTGTGTTATAAAGGCTGTTTTCTACCTATTTTAATATATGCTTTGAAAACGCAGGGGTATTAGAAGAATAGGAGAAGGTACGATCCAAGTTATGTACAGAAAGATCCTGGGGAATAGCTCACAAGGTATAATAGGATGTAAGATGTTCAGAGATTACATCAGCTACCCGAGAGCACTGTTCCTGATTAAGAGCTCAAATCTAATGGCCAGGACACCTGAAACGGCTGAATGAAAATAGAATCCCCAGAAGAATCTTTGAAAATAAAATAGGACAGAAGCCCAGAGGCATATCCAGAAATTGCTAAAGGCACCAAGTAAAGAAAGGTCACCAAGAATAAAAGAACATGGAATGGCTAAAAGAAGGGGGAGACCATGATGGGGTATCTCCTTAATGGGAAACACTATACTATTGCTACTTCTTGTTACTTATCCAGAGGAAATAATCTGCTTGTGTAGGCGATGATTTATGCTCAGAGATGTTCATCACAATGTTATTTATGATCCCTCAAAAGTGGAAACCATCTTAAAGGTTAGCAGTAGAAGAGTGATTAAGCAAAGTGCACCATGCCTGTGTCCTACATGATCGTATGCAGCCCGAAAAATAATGGTCTTCAGGAGTTTTTGCTCAAGTAAAAATACCTGTGCCCTGCATACAGCTTCATCTCATCCCTGTAACCAACAACAACTTTCTTGCCACACGTTAATTTGTTGGAATAATAATTTACGTTTTTCTCCCTCTAGTGATTTTTCTCCCCATTTTTAATCAGAAGGCAGGTTTTCATCACTCTCTGTCTCAGCGATCTGAGCAGTGAGCAGAGGTAGTCCCAAGTCAGCTACCTTTCGAAATATTACTCTTATAATCAGAAAATGACAAAAATGGCATTTAAAAAATGCTATTAAAATTCCCACTTTAAACATCATGGGGAAAAGATTTGGCAATGCCATCTGGCAAGACAGTGCAGCCTACTCCAAAGTAGCAACGTCTGCTGCTCCACTGAGGGTCCTGGGTCCTCTACTATGTTTGCAGAGGACAGGAAGACTGGCCAAGGCTTCTGAGCCCTGGAGAAATCATAAGGCTTCCTTGTCCTTCCAGACTGGTCTTTAAGCAACACCTTCATTTCCATTAAGAGTGATTTTGAGGGTTTGTTATGAGTACATATCAAGTATTGGGAGAGCCAAGAATGGGAATTGCTGTTATCATCATTCCATTAAGCAGAACGTCTTACTGACCACCACTTCCATAATAAGATCTCACAGTACTTTCTGAATCATCCAGATTGGCTCGGTACAGGTTTAGGTTGAAGTACATTTTGTTGTAATTCAATTCTTTGAAAATTGGTAATTCGGATAAGGTCTGAATCACAACTTATTAACTAGAACAGTGGTTTTTAAACTTTCTTTTCAACAGAGTGACAACCCATTCTTCAAACCCCAGCGTGTATGAAGTTTCTTAGGTCATGGAAATAAAAGTTGATTTGCTCTGGTGAGTGGTGGTGGAGAGCCTCCTGGACCCAGCTCAGCCCTACTTCTTTTCCTCCAGGGTAGCTTCCCTTCACCCCCAGGAGGACTCTCAGGCCACCCCCCACCCCAACCAGGGCTCTGTGAGCACAAATAGAAAACTGCCGAACCTCAACATTTTCATGAGAACAAGTTCTGACCAAACACAGAAAAAAAGAGCTTCTACAGCGAATGGATGGTCTGAGCACATTGCACGTCACCCCTTGCTATGGCTTGTGGGGAGGGGGAAGAGAGAGAAAAGGGGTGTCTCCCTTAAAAGAGAGACAGATTTGGGGATCCTCAGGCCCTCTCCCTTCTGGAAACTTCATCACTGATACTTCCCTTTGGACTGTGAAATCTGAGAGTAAGATAATACTGATTTATGGAATACAGTACAAAATTAAATTACCCCCACCCCAATTTTAATATATTACAGGGTCAACCGTACGTTTGCAATAGGAGGGACAAAAATGCTCTAACAATGCTGCATTAGAAAGCTTTTGCATTGGGACACCTGGGTGGCTCAGTGGTTAAGCAACTGCCTTTGGCTCAGGTCATGATCCCGGGGTCCTGGGATCGAGTCCCACATCAGGCTCCCTGCTCAGCAGTGAGTCTGTTTCTCCTTCTTCCTCTGACCTTCTGCCTGCTTGTGCTCACTCTCTCTCTCTCTCTCAAATAAAGAAATAAAATTAAAGAAAAAAAAAAAAAGAAAGCTTTTGCATCATCAGGTTCATCTGGCATGAAAATTGTCTTTACCTTCTCTTTTTCCCAATTAAAATCAGATTTTTCAGCCCTCCTCCCAGCTCATTTACCAAATACTTGGTGGCTTCAGGGGAGGGCAGGATAGGGTCCTGGTGGACTCGTTGCTTGGTTCTGGGGCTGCACAGAGCCGAGTCTGAATCCTGCCCCATCATTTTGTGGCCGTGGCTGGGAAGCTCTATGCGCATCAGTTCCTCTCTGCAAAGGCAGATAGTAAAGGTCCTTCTGAGGTTAAATGAGATGATGCACTTAAATACCCAGCACAGTGCTGCTGACATTGTACATGCCCAGTATCTATTTATTTTTATTATGAGTTTAGTTTGTGAGTCTCTAAAACAGTGATTTTAAAAAAAAATCATGGCTACCAATTAGAACCACCAGGACTGCTTTTAAAAACTATGAATAACTGATAGCACAGACCAGTTAAAGCAAGGCTTTTGCGCTGGTAGTTCAAAAAACTACCTCAGTAGTTCTGGTGGCCATGGGACTGAATACACAGCTGGGGGTGAGAAGGTGTCACAGAGGGAGGAAGGGGTGCAGCAGGTAGACCCTTGTCTTGCCGCTTGTCTGGGACACACAGGAGCGCTTGCCTCCCCTGACTGCCGCCCCCCCAACCCCGGCCCCTGGCAGCCTGCTGCCTGGCCAGCGGAGGAGCAAAGACTGATGGTGACAGCGAGGGGAGGGGGGACCGACATAAGAGGGATGCCTGGACACAATGGGACCGGTAACCGGAGCTTGAGTGCACACCGCCCTTTACCATTTCCAAAGTGTTTTCCCATCCCGAATGGTTCGCCCTTCTCCATAACCCTGTGACCTATAGCAGGCCTGTGTAACGCCCAAGCAAAGAAAAGGGGAACTGAGTCACGAACACGCCAGGTCATCTGCTTCCGGTCAAACAGTACCAGGTGGGCGCGGTCATGACAAAACCCACATCTGCTGAGTCCACGTGTCTTTCCGAGATACCGTCTGTGTCTCTTGCTTGGCTCCCCTGCCTGGTGGCTGTTCCATACCCCTCTTAACCAGTGAGGGGAAGTTCCCGAGAACCTCCTAGTTTGCAATGTACCAACCTGGGGGTGTCTTTTTGCTTCTCCCACAGATGATGTGGACAGGGTAGGAGAAGTTTCTAGTGGAAATAAATTTTGTAATGTGCCTCTTAGCTTCGCGTTATTGAGTATCCCTCTCCAAGCTTTGAAGTAGAGGCAAACTGGCACAGCAGGAAGAACTCAGTTCTCAACTTTGCGTCAACAACAAGCCTCAGCGCGGGTTTTGGGCCAGAGCTCCCGGAAGCCGGAGCAAGTTTGTGAACATGATGGATTTCAAGCTACTTGTGTTGAATATTCCAGGAAAAGCTAACCAGAGAATGCATGATGTCCTCAGTGTCCTGTGTCACTTCTTAGAAGAACCTGTTCCAAAGTCAACTGTGGTCTGGGTAACAATAAAATGCTTATACACAGATGCGCCCACCCACTGTCCCCAGGACAACGACCAAGGATTGGATCCCGCTCTTAGGTACTCTGTGGCCTACGATTTCTTTGACACTCTGGCACTGCTCCGTTAGGCCAGCATAAACTATATGGTTTTCCTGCCTCTGGGGATCTGCTGCAACTTTAAATGCTGTAAGCAGCTGATGGGTTTACAGGAACTGCCTAACCAGTATTGTGTCTTGATTTGTGGCCTCACAGTTGGTTATGGAGTTGATCTGGATTCAAAGAAGCAAATGACCACAGCATCAGGATGTGGGTTGGTCTTAAAAACAAGGGTGGTTGTTCATGCAGATACAGATGTCTGGGAACTAGCTAGTTCTGTACCATGAAAGAGACTATCAAGGTGTTTTTCTTTCCTTCTTTCTTCTTCTTCTTTTTTTTTTTTAAATGAGGCTTGGGTTAGTAATTTATTCTGAGACTTCACACTACATGTGAAATCCCCCAGGACCTGAAGGAGGGAAGGGAAAGCTATTTTTAATCATGGTTCAGTAATAGCTATGGAGAGAAATATTGTCCAGTAAACTTTCCCTGTTCCATCTCTAAGGATTTTTTTTTTTTCCAACAAGGTTCTCAGAAACATAGAGAAACATCAGGTTCATATCTTGCTCTCTGGATTCTGATCAAGGTAACAATCATCACAGTTTTGATAAGCTGTCATCAAAAAAGATCAGGACATGAGGATAAACCAAGAAGAAGCAAGACTCGGGGATAATCAATCACCCTGCCTTCTTTCTGTTCTTCCAGTGTGCTACTCTCCTTCCTACCCTCTCTTGCCTCACTTGTCTTCTCCTAGTTCACTCCTCACCATCTGTCATAGGTGAATTGTGTTCCCCAAAATAGTATGTTGAAGTCCTGACCTCCAGTACCTCAGAAAGTGACCTTATTTGGAAACAAGGTCGTGGTAGATGTAATTATTTGAGATGAGGACATATTGGAGTAGAGTGAGCCCTTAATCCTGTATGATTGCTGTCCATATAAGAAGGCCATGAGAGACACACGGGGAGGATACCAGGTGACAATTGAGGCAACTATTGGGGTGATGCAGCTGCAAGTCAAGTGGTACAGGGACCAATGGACACCTAGAAGCTAGGAAGAGGCAAGGAAGGATTCTATTCAGAGTCTCAGAGGGAACACAGCTCTGTTGACTAATTTTGGACTTCTGGCCTCCAGAACGGTGACAGAATTAATTGCTGTTGTTTCAAGCCACCCAGCCCACATGTGGAGTTTTGTTATGGTGGCCCCTGGAAACGAATACACCATCCTTCTGATCTGAGTTTAAATATCCCCTTTTGGGGAAGTCTTTCAGATCCTTCTGCAGCCTAGAGTACATCTTCCTGCTATACAGCCCCCTACCACCTCTACTTTTCCTTCAGGACATTCATCATGTTGAGCAATTACCACTCAGTTTGTCTTTTCTATTAGACTGTAAAGTCTCTGAGGGCAGAGATGATGTTTCCAGGACTCATCACTCCATTCCCAGCAACCATGGTTGTACCTGCCATTAGTGTCCACTCTCTAAATGTTTGTTGACTGAATGAAAAATGAGGAAATTCAATTAAAAAATATTTCTAGCTTTGCAGAATCATCTGGAGGTTAGCACTTTATGAACGGAAATTTGCTCATTAAAACTCACTTTATCTGAGAGAAGGGATTGTTTTTTGGGAGCTGGAAATCCAGCCTTTTTATATTTAGTCACAATATTTTTCTTCAAAGTACTGAAAAAAATATTTAGGCTTTCCTTTATATAAACAGTTTTCAAGATGAAAACAGTGTGAAGAAACCCTGCTTAAATTGTTTGAAGTCTCCCTTTCCTCCCTCCTCCATAAACTACAATTTAGAATATATTTTGAATATCCTTTCCTTGATGGATTCACCACTTAAGGCAGTAGCAGTACCGTTCAATGAATATGAAATGAGTCAAGTTTTCAAAGTATTTTCCTTGCCTTTTACTCAATGCCTTCTCTATCTCTCTTCGAAGCTGCTGGCGTAGGTTGTAAAGTATCTTTCCAAAGCTTTGTATTCCCTTTTGGTCATGTATGATAGTTACAGGGAGCACTTTAGAAGAATGAAAATATGAGGCTCGACTCTAAAGTAATACATGGAAATAAGTGTCTCTTCACCTTCGGGTATTTAATCCCCAAATTGTTAAAAACATCATTCTAACTTTTATTTTGGAAGAGTTTCTAAAGTTTGCAAGAAGACCAGTCTTATTACTGTGTTGTCATGTCTGGTTTTGGAGGGAAAGAGAAAATTTTTATTTACTTGTGTGACCTCCATATGATTTTTGACCATGTGTCCATGAGGGAGAAATTTGAAAGGTGGGCCCTGAGAGAGCGCTGACACCAGCCGTGTCAGTCACGGTGCTGAGGGAATTGCTATGGGTGTGGGATGGGCAGAACTGAATTTGAGCTCCCATTGGTGATGTTGAGCTAGTCCTTAACTTTCTTGAGTCTGTTTCTTCATTTGTAAAATGAAAATAATATTTGTAATGTTACAAAGAAGATGGTTTTTTTAAAAAAAGATTTTATTTATTTGAGAGAGAGGGAAAGTGAGTGAGAGAGAGAGAAAAGAGAGAGAGCAAGAGCATGAGCTGGGAGAAGGGCAGAGGGAAAGGGTCAGAGGGAGAAGCAGACTCCCTGCTATTAGGGAGCCTGATGATGTGGGGCTCAATCCCAGGACCCCAGGACTATGACCTGAGCCAAAGGCAGACACTTAACTGACTGAACCACCCAGCTGCCCCAAGCAAATGACTTTTGACAATATGTATGAACATGCTTGACCACATATTAAGTGCTATGGATATAAATCTAGAATGAAGTTATTTAGATATGTTATGATAACACTTAACCACTTAACAAAATGCTTTGGGATGCATTCTATTATTTGAGATTTAAAATTATCTATTGAGTGAACTGGGCTAGGCACTAAGCTACATAGAAGAACAAGATATAGTTTCTGGTGGCAAGGAACTTATGGTCTAATGGAAGAGACAGACAAAAGCCAGATAATTTCAGTAGTAAGTGCAGTGTACATACTTTGCACTGTACTTTATATATGTTATCCCATAAATCCCTCATGACCAACCAATGAGGCCCTAATAATTATCTAGGGGACTTGCCCACAATCACACAATGGGTAAAGGATGAACCTGGGACTGAAATCTAAGTGTATCTCCAGAGGCTAAGCCTTGATCACTGCACTTGGCAGTGACTTCATAAGTGTCCCAGGTTTATTGTGGCATAACATACCACCTCAGTCTTAGCGACATGAAACAACAACCATTTTGCTATGCTCACAGATTTTTGTGGGTTGTGAATCCATAAATGGGCACAGCAACAATAGCTTATCTCTGCTCCGTGGTGTCTGGGACTCAGCTGGGCAGAATGAAAGGCAAGTGACTCAACAGCTGGGGTCTGGAGGGGTAACTTAATCCCACACCCCGTGGTCGATGCTGGTTGTCAGCTGGGACCTCAACAAGGGCTGTTGGCCAAACACACCTACGTGTGGCCCCTCCATGTGTCTGCTTGAATTCCCTCACAGCATGGTGTCTGGGTTTCAAGAGCAAGCAACCCAAAGAGAACCAGCCTGCAGCTACATAGCCTTTTACAACCTAGCTTTGGAAGTCACACAGTGTCATTTACAAGCCCCACTCCACTCCAGATTCAAGGAGAGGGAACATAAACACCATTCTCAATGGGAGGAGTGTCAAAGTCATGTTGTAAGAACACATGGGATTGGAAAATCCAACCTGCCATAGTCTACAACAATTCATATTCCTCCCACATGAAATACACTCTTCCCCTCCAAGTCTCATCCCCATAGGGCATCAGCTTGAAGTCCCAGTCTCATCATTAAATTTGATCCAGTGTGGATGCAGCTCCTTTTGTGTGGTTCCTCTGAAAACCAATGAATTAAAGAGACAAATTATCCAAATCCCCCCTTTCCCATCCAAGATACATTTGTGGGACAAACATTAAATAACTGCTTTAGAACTTTATTTGAAAAGGAAAAAAAAAAAAAAGAGTAGCATCCAGCAGTTACTGGTCCATAACAATTTTGAAATTGATCTGGGCACATGTTACCTGTTCCTTAATTAAGGCTCAGTCCTACCGCTTGGGAGTTGTTCTCCTGGATCTTCTAACTTCTGAGCTATCCTCCTTTTCTCTAAGAAACCACTGAGTGTTTGCCACTGAATGGTTTTCTCAGCTGATTTCCTGTTCATAGAAGTTCAAAGGCCAAAAGCCTCCTTTCTCTGTCTTTTTAAGTCATATCTGATCTAATTCTTTAAAACTCTTTGCAGGTTTCCTGTGTGTCTACCCACTGGACAAAATCCATCCCATGAAACCCTTTGAGATAAGCTCTTCCTCTTGGGCTTCCTTTAAGACTATGGGACAATGTCCTTATAGTTCTTAGAAGATACATTCTTTAATAGAGAGAATCTGTGAAGCATGCCTTTAAGATCCTTAGAAGGCCTGTTGTCTATTTGAAAGATTCTATGAGATTTTAACAGGATCTCAGAGTCCCACCCTGGATTTGATCTTTGGTCTGAGGTCCATCTTAATTTAAGGATTGTTTGCTGGCTGGAGACACTGGAAATAAGAAGCAGTTTTGTATTTGAACCTAGGAAGTCCTGGCTCCTTTATATTTAACATTTCATTCATTAATTTCTTTTCTTACATTTTATTATTGGAAGCAAAAGGAATCCAGGGGCCATTTTCCATACTGTGACTAGAAATCTACTAACCCAGCTCATTGAGCTCATTAGGTATATTCCCTATTTTCCATGCAACTGTGACAGGGTTGCTAAACTCTCTGCCTCTACATAACAAGGATCTCCTTGCTTCCAGCTTCCAGTGACATTTTTTAAAAAGATTTTATTTGCTTATTTGTCAGAGAGTGAGAGAGTGCACACAAGCAGGGGGAGCAGCAGGCAGAGGGAGAAGCAGGTTCCCCACTGAGCAAGGAGCCCGATGTGGAACTTGATCCCAGGACCCCGGGATCATGACATGAGCTGAAGGCAGACACTTAACCAACTGAACCACCCAGGTGTCCCTCCAATGACATTTTTAATAAGGTTCTTTTAACCTCTCATCAACAGCCTCCTCAAAGTCTTATAGGTTTTCATCAACCAACCAGTCCCAAAGTCAATGTTGTAATTTTGGGGTCTTATTATGGCAGCACCTTATTTCCAGGTATCAAAATCTATTTCAGATACTACAGCTTCACTATAAACCACCCTGAAGGTAGTGGAATGAAACAGCAAACATTTTGTTATGTGGGCTGGGAATTCTGGACAGGCAGAGGTGTCCTGTTTCAGTTCCATCACATCTGGCACTGAACAATGAGTGTCAATTGGGAAGACTTGAAGACAGAGGCTGAATTGATAGTTGAGGGCTAGAATCATCTGAAGACTTGCTCACTTATATGTCTGGTAGTTGATGCTGGCTGATGTCTGGGACCATAGCTGGGATTGTCAACCAGACCACCTACCCATGGCTTTTCCCTGTGGCTGCTTGGTCTTCACGGCCAGGCTCCAAGAGTGAATTCTAAAGAGAATCACGAAGAAACTGCAACATTTTTAAGATTTAGCTCTAGAGTCAATAACATCTCTTCTGCTCTTAGTCACAGCCTGCTTAGATTCGGGGAGAGGGAATATAGAGCTTCTTCTAATGGAAGAAATGTCAAAGTTGTTGAATGGGATGAGGATGTGGGTGAGAGATGCTGTTGCAACCATCTTTGGAAAATATAATATAATCCACCCTGATCAGAAGCTATGGAACTATGGGGAGCAAACACCTGAAGATTCCAGAAAGGCTGTCAGAGGGAGATCATCCCTGATCTGTGTCTTAAAGATGAACATGGAAAGAGTGTCATCATGTTCCTGACTTCATGGCAAAGGAAACAGAGTTCTAACTATAATCTCCTAAATGGTTATGGGTATAACCTCCTGAAGTTACTACTTTGAAATGAAAACAGTCATATATATATAAATACTGTATTAGAAATATTCACTTAATTTTTTTAAAAAAGATTTTATAAGCAAATAATGAATCATGGAACACTACATCAAAAACTAATGATGTATGGTGATTAACATGACATAATAAAATAAAATTTAAAAAAATAAAGAATGATTATGAAGAAAAAAAAAGATTTTGTTTGAGAGAAAGAGAGAGAGAGAGATTGAGATAGTGAGCAGGGGGAGAAGGAGAAGCAAGTTCCCTGCTGAGCACGGAGCCTGATGCGGGGCTTGATCCCAGGACCCTGTGATCATGACCCGAGCCGAAGGCAGATGCTTAACTGACTGAGCCACCCAGGTGCCCCGACTTAATTTTATAGCCAAACTCCACACTAAATCAGTGTTTAACAATGATCTGTAAATGGCAAACAGTCACCGATTCAAGAGATATATTTCAAATGAATTGGTAACAAGGAGCTATAAATAGGAGTAACTGATAAATGATCATAGTTCAATGAAGAAAAGGCAAGCAGGAGCATCTAGCAAAAAGAATTCCATAGGAGGAAGAAAGAGAACTAAGAATCTGCCACAGTGCAATGCAGACGGATTCAAGGCAGCAAATCAAAGGGCTATACAATTTGGAGCTAAATATAGCCAGGAACGTTCAACATCTGCTAGTACAGAGGGAGGACATCAATTTTCCCTTTAATAACCCTAGGTCACTGTCGCTGGAGCACTGTTCTAGATGAGATTGTCTATGTAATACCTTTTCTTATTCAAATAATAGTCTGATAGTGGACAGAGGGCCACTGGAGATCTCTATATGCCCCTCCAAATTGCTGCCCTTTTAATGGGGTTTTGTAGAGGTTACACAATACTCCTCAAAGCTTTATCTCACCCTTCTGTCTCATCTCCAGCAATATGAGTCTGGCCTAATATTTATTTATTTATCTTAATAAATAAGACATGAAATTCTCTCTCCCGTCTTTGTCTCCCTTCCACTTCCTCATAGGTAACCACCATCCTTAGTTTCCTGTGCATTGTTCTAGAGTTTGTGCATACATAAATAAGAAAATATCAACACAGATTTTTATTGTCTTCTTTCCTATTTTCACCCCTTGCCTTTTTTTAAACCCCAAAGATAGTGGATTGTGTAACATGTTTTGCAACTTGTTTTGTTCACTTAACTACATTTCTTGGAGATTTTTTCCCCTTACTTCATTACATGGTGAGTTTGTATGTATGTATGTATGTGTATGTGTATGTATGTATGTATGTGTTACAGGCAGTAAGAGAATTCTTAAACCTCATCTCATGGGAGGAATTGGATATAATATAGATAGTGGGATTAGAACCAATATGAGTTTGAAACTCATCTTTTCCATGTGAAAACCATATAATATTGGGCAATTTCCATAATCTTTGAGAGCCAATTTCGGTGATAACAACACCTTGAAGGTTTATAGTGAGGCCATCAATAAAAGGCTGCATATAAATGACCTAGAACTTAGAAGATGCTTCACAAAAAATGCCTATCATTATTATTTCATCATCTGAGTTTGGAATGACACTGATTGCTCGTCAGTGCTCCAACAATCATCCTGATTTGGTTCTGGAAGGGCCTAAGGCTTTCCTCCTAAATAATCTCCATCTCTGTTCTGCTAGCACTTTATAAATCAAGTTCTATTGAACTTGAAGCCCTTACAATCTCTGATGAACATTAGCAGTGCTGCTAAAAATGTCAGTTGTGTAGATATTTTGTGGTACTTGAGGGAATAATGAGAAATGCCAGATCTTAGCTGAAGCTCGTGTGTTTGCTCAGATGCACTGGCCACTGTGATAGATTGCATTTAGTCCTGATTCTTTACCCCTTCCTGGATCCATGCCATTTGCCATGTGACTTTGTCGTTTCCCCTACTGAAAGGATGGAGTATATTTCCCTGTTCCTTGACTTTAGGTTGGGCCATGTTATTTGCTTTGGTCAATAGAAAGAGGTGGAAATGATAGTATGTTAGTTACCCATTATTAAGAGGCCTTGTGTGTTTCCACTTTCCTTTTTGTATTCTGCCATTGCTATGAGGAGAACACGTCTGAGTTAGCCCTCTGGTCCCAGGAGGAGAACAAAAGACATGTGGAGCAGAGCCAACCCAGCTGAGCCATCCTAGTCAAACCATCCTTGTGGGGCCCAGCCTTGATTAGCTGACTCCCAGACAATCCAGAGGTGTGTCAGTTAAATAATGGTTGATGTTAAACTCTAAGATGTTATGGTTATTTGTTGCACAGCAATAGCAAGCCAACACAACTACACCCCACCAAGTGGTAAAAAACTGTTGAAAAATAACAGGAAATTTCAGAGAGAACCACAACTACTTGCATACTGATTTATTACGTTTATACATGGACAGGATAGGTGGCAAGGAAAGTAAGAAATGAAATGGATAGGTATGTGTACAATGCAGCCAAATAGGAATGAGGAGGGAATATATAAACTGTCCGCAAGTATTTGAAGTTTAAGTATCAGAGGTGGGGTAAATAGTTGATTGAGCTCTAAGAGGAAACATCTAGGGCAAAAAAACAAAAACCAAAAAACCAAACCCACATCAGTGCTGAGCCAACAAAAACTTTTTAAGTTGGGGCAAGAAAAAGTCTTCCTGAGAAGATCTGCATCACTCTTGCTCCCGAGGAAGCATTAGGGGTCCCCTTGCTCTGATACTTTTAAATTTAACTGAATAAGGGAATAGAAACATATTGTGGAAATAACCTCTGGCCAACTGGATGGGGGCTAGAATCAACAATCCAGCAAAACTGAGCATCCAAATCTCATTAGACAGATGGGCATCTATCCTGTCCCCAGTGATCTTCCTGCTGTCTACATCTGTTTGTGAATTTTAGACAACTTAAAAGAGGAAATATTGGAAATAGTCTCTTGACCCAGAAAAACTCTCCTTTAAAATTAGACATAAGGCACACACAGACCTGATAAAGAGTCTAGGTTAATGAGCTTTGGGTCAGAGAGGAATTGTATTAAAGTCGGGTTGGTCTTTTTAAAGATGGCCCACAGCCTGAGACTACTGTCAGATTGCTGATGGCCAGTCTAGGCCAAGGCCTCACTGCTATCATTGCTAAATGCTTGGGTGGGGTAGTGAATACTGGGCTGAGAGTCTGTCTTTCTTTCTTTCTTTCTTTTTTAATGTAATAGCAAGACTGAACATTTTAGGGGAAAGTAATTCCAAGAGAAGTTCCTGTTCCCTTGGATAAATACAGGTTTTCAATGCTCTAAACGGCCATTCCAATTTCTTCTTCAGGGAACACATTTTATTCTTAAAGACTCATTTCAAAGTCTTTCTCACACTTTGGAGAGTCGAATAGTCTGTTGGTTATACAGGAATGGGTTTTATGGGAGTGTTGTTGGGGTTCTCTTGATAGGAAGGAATTCACAAGGGGGCCAGGCAACACAATGTACCTTCTTGCCATTAGCTGGGAAGGAAATGTTCTGTCTTTGGTTTTAACAGGGGCGGGGGCTGTGTGAATAGCTTTTCCTGGTATTAGTAATAATCTACCTCATACTGCTTTAAACATAACTTGGATTGGCTTTTGTTGGTTTCTCACAAATTAATTCCTTTCAGCTTCTGGAAATAGATACCTGGGAGACTTGCCACGGCCTTCTTCCTAAGATTGATTGAATTAAAACCATTGATTTCTCCCGGCTGTTTTCTGTGATCTTATTCTGCATCAATTATCTGGACTTTTATGGGTTAATACAAAGACTAGAAACTTAAAAAGTGGATAGAGAATTGTCATTCCTAGGGGTTAAATATTTTAATAACAGCAGGGTAAGACCAATCGATGCTAGGCCAAACTGGTAATGTTTTGGGAATGTAGATTTACATATGTGTGAAAGCCTTTTCTATGTGGGTGATAGAATACTCCCTTATATTTGTACATATAGGAAATACTCGAATCTTCCATTCTCATTTTTAGTAAACAAATGGAGAAAATCTCAACATCTTAAAAATGACTAATTCAAAGTCACATAGTAGGTGAAAGAATTGGAGAGTCCTGTGGTTAGAAAAAAAGTTCTTATCACAAATGGGATATGCTTTTATGATAGAAATTTTAGAATCAGGTGACCAAAAAGAACAAAATTTCAGTCTATGATCTCCCTGGCCACGAGTAATGAAGAGCTCTAGGAACCCATATGTGGCAGGTAAGACCTCCCCTCCCTGTGGTTTCCACCTTCACTGGCAGGAAGCAGGAGGGGTCCCCGGGACTCTCCACATACCCCTTCCTCTCCCTCCCCTGCAGCTCTCATGGCTTCCTCTCCTCTTCCCTGCTTTGAGATGGCAGGATGAAGCCTTCCGGAGCTACTTCTCTCCGTCTGCCTCATCCTCCCTCTCGCCCTAGGACTCAAATGCCCTTAAGGCTCTTTGCATCCTATTCTCTGACTCAATGTCCCTGCCCCTAAACCCCAAATTGTCAAGTCTCTTATACACCCAGTCATCAACCTTGACTCTCCAGCCTTTTCTGAAATTTCGCTTCACCTTCTTACTCTAACAACTGACCCCTGGCCCCTCCATATCCCCCTCACCCAGTGGCTGCTTTTTTTTCCACACCCTTCATACGACGGGGCACAGAGAGGGGTTGGATGGCCTCCTTATTCTTTCTGCATTGCCACTTCCAGATCCTTCTCCTTGTGTCTTCTCCCTGAAAACCCTAGCTTTGAATCTCAGTCAGAGTGTAACTTGTATTTTTCCTATTGCAGACATCTTCCAACCCTACCTCCCCCCATTCCTCATTCCTTAAAGCCTGGTCAATGTCACACTTTCCATTAGGACTATAACCACTCCTGCTGTAAGTCTTAGAGGCTTTCAGTATTCACATAAATAACTATTCTAGTACCTTCCCCTCTCATCTCCTTGACTTCCTCTTCTCCAATGATTTTGTCCTCTATCCTTGCTCAGCCTCCTCTTCCTGGTCATGCCCTAGACCTCACCATTACCAGTAACCATGATATATCTACAGATCAGTTTGAAGCATTCCACTCTGATGTCCTCTCTTTACATTTGACTCCCTCTAGTATCCCAATGACAAAACTTCTCCAGCACCACTGGCATGCATGGTCCATAGATCCTTCCTCTTCGCAAAGTCTTTTGAACCCCCTCATGTCCTCACCTCCCTCCTTACTGTACTTAGATGCTATGGTCCAAATTCACCTCCCTCGCATATACTATTAATTTCCTTTCTTTTTCTCCCTTCATTGTATTCTCTTGGCAAAACCCTGTTTAAATCCAACTCTCTGCTGATTCTGTGTTTGTTCAACTGACCATGGCTAGAGAAAAGCTCATGATCATGATGGCTAAAGCCCCTTTCACTTCATGGCCATGAACCTCAAGTGGGCTTTTCCTGTAGCTGAGGAATCTCATTACATTTTCCAGGCTCATTTATGCTCTTGCTCTTCAAGTGAGCTATTTCACAGATTTTTCTCTCTTTTCAAGGATCTTCCACTATTCTTACTCCCAGCTTGCTGCCTATCACCAAGAAAATAGATGCAATTAGAAGAGGACCCTTCCAGATGTTTCCATCGCCATTATCTACATACCTAATTTCATCTGTGTTCCGTAAGCTCTGCCTGGCCTCCTCTGTGGATGAACTGCCTCTGCTCCATCTATGAATAGCACAAACACTTTAGCACAAGTTCCCATGCTCTCACCTACTCAGGAGGTTACAAAAAAAAATTTCTTTGGGGGTGGGGGGAGCCTCCGTCTACATAAAACTTTTCATTAAAAGAGGTATTACAAAACTCATAGGCCTGTGTGAGGTATAATGATTTGTTGATGGAGATTTAGGATAATGGGTAGAGCAGTTCTAACATATTTATTTATTGTCCCATCAGCAGAAATGAAGAGACTTCATAGTGCCCAGATACCCTTTCTCTTCCCGTTCAGATCCAGGGACCATCTCTTTGTGTTTTTGGTTGTCAGTGTGATGCTTCTGGCTCACTTCACATCTCCCATCATAAGACAAGGGAGAAAGTCTGTAATTACTTTGCTATGGCTCTTCAGAACCTGCTTGCATGAAGATAGTTATCGATCTTGCCTCTTCATTTCCCTAATACCATTTATTTAATGCTGGTTATCTTATCACTCATAGAGCTGCATCATCTATTATGCTACCTGTGAATTCTCACTTCCAAGGGCTCTCTCGAAGGTTGTTCTGTGCTTCACTGCTGACCACCGCAAATGCAAGTCTCACCCAGAGCTTGCAGGAAAATGTGAACAATACTTTGTTTTCTGGTCATGTTAAATTTACCACTCAGAAGTTTATTGAATGAATGTAGAACACAGTCTTCTCTTGACCACTTTAGGTTGTACTTACTGCATTCCTAGGGTGTGATCTCTTTCAATGTCGATCCCACTCCTGCCTTGTACACTCTGCCACCTGGGAGGAAGAATAGGAGAGGGGCCCATGAGCAGAATGAGAAGAGTGGCCTCATTCATCCCAGACCCACACCTCTGCCCCTGATCCGACATGACTTAAGATCAACTTGAGAGTGCATGACGTTGCCACATTGATTGGAGATGAGAAAGGACATCTCTTGGAAGCGCCCCCTGATTCTGTAGAGCAGCTGCCCGAAAAAGCCCTTAGGAGAGAGAGGCAAGTCCCCTCTAAGGACTGCCTGACACATGGAGCCTGCAAAGGGACACGATGACTGTCCTGGGTGCCAGTGGCAGGGGCATACAGGGTAAAGGATGCCTGTCAGCACTTCCCTGCTGTGAACTGGAGGTGGGACTGCAGTCGGAACACAGATGGGCTAGAGTCTTCACACAGGCCCATACGTACCCAACCATTGGTAGTCCAGACCCCTGAACTCATCCTGTATCCTATGAGTCATCCAAAATCAGCACCATCCTAGTGGCCTAACCTTGCACAATCCTGCAAAAGGATACACTCTGGTGAGTGGGAGGAATCCATGGAATGGAGGCCCAGCCGTAAGTCCCCAGAATTCCACCACAAGCATAGGTCCTGGAGCTTATTGGGGCACCTGATTGATTCCACAGGTAGGGTAGGATAATGGCGAATGCCCTGGAGGGAAAACACAGAGACCGGAGTCTATGCTGGTCCTGTCCAGGCTCGGGGCTTTCCATCCAGATGGCCCTGCTGGCCCCGGCTAATGGCCCAGGCATTGAAGGGAGACAAAAAATGTCAAGGAAGGCACTTCTGGTGATTACTAGGGTTGGAGGGTCAGACCTGGGGGCCCCTTGCCCAGATGGCACTAATGGCCCTGGATGGACCCAAGCACAGGAAGGAGACTTATACCAATTTGAGGAAAGCACTCCAAGTCATGGGGACCCCGCAGGTATAGAGCCTGCGGTAGGTCTTCTACTTACTTGGGTCTAATGATAGAACTGCAGTGATCACTTCTCAGCTCTCCTCTTCTTTGACTTTTCAGAAGAATTTGTCACAGTTGATTATTTCTTCTTTCTTGAAACATCGTCTTCACTTGACCTCTGGGGCCCCACATCTCCTGGCTCCCCTTCTACTTTACTAGTCACTTCTCAGCCTTTTTGGCTCATTCTACTTCATCTCTCTGGCTACTAAGTATTGGAGACCCCCAGAGTTTAGTCTTCAGATCTGTTCTCTATCAGTACTCACTTCCCAGGTTAATTGTATCTAGGACCGCCATGTACGCGGCTTCATTGTGTGTGCACTGCCTAATTATAGGAGACACCATTCACAACAACCACAACATGATCAAAACTGTGCTTTGCAAAACTTGAACAATTGAATGTAATGGTTCTGATACAGTCTTGTGGCTTTACATGTTTTTCATACCTGATGACAATGGACTCCTCTGAACTTCAGACTCATATCTATTCAACAGCCTTTTCAACATCTTCATCATCAGTTTCTGATCTTCTCCCCTAAATCTGTTCCTCTAGTGGTCTTCTCATTTCAGTAAATGGTCACTCTGTCCTTCTAGTGGCCCAGTCCAAAAACCTGCAATTCATCCTTGACTTCTCTTTCCTTTTTATGCTATATCCCACCTGTCAGCAAATCCTGTTGGCTCTACCTTCAAAATCTATCTAGAATTGACTACTCCTCGCTACTTTTACTATTCCCACCCTGGCCTAAACAACTATCATTTCTTTCCTGGATTATTACAGTGTTTTTCTGACACCTATGGTTCTATACCTCCAATCTATTTTGAACACATTAGCCCTCATGAACTAGTTACAATATGTCAGATCATGCCACTCTCTTGCTCAAAGCCATCCAGTGGCTTATTATTTCACCCATAATTAAATCCAAACTTCTCACTGTGGCTCCCAAGGCCCTATAAGATCTGGCCTCTGCTTCTTTCCCACTCCTTTCTCTCTCACCCTTTCTCCTACCCTTGGCCCTTTGCTCATGCCACTTTATTCATAACAACTTAATCACTGTTCCTTGAACATGGTGAGCTTGCTCCAAGCTCCCAGCCTTGGTACTTGCTATTCCTTCAATCTGAATTGATCTTCTCTCTGGTATTTTTATGACTCGCTCCTTCACCATCTTGGCATCACAAATCAGCTGTCATCTTATTAGTGAGAACTTTTCTGAACACTCTCATTGAAACACCAAATGTCTCCCTCCAACAATGGCACTTATTGCCATCAGATATATTATATATTTCACTTTTAAATTTTACTTATTGCCTGTTTCCACCTGTTAGAAGGTAAGCTCCATGAGGGCAGTGACTTTTGTTTGTTTTGTTCACTTTTATATTTCTAGACCTGCCACAGGGTAGGTGCTGGATCTATTGAATGAATGACTGAACCACTTATTGTTGATTTTTTTGTTCTGTCTCTTAACACATGTATTTACATAGATAGTATTATTTAAAACTCAAGACTGTGTTGCACGTATTGTTTTCCAACTGGCTCTCGCACTATTTCATGAATATCCTGTTTCCATTCTTTAAACAGTCTTCTGTAACATCATTTTAATAACTGCATATTTCATCGTAGAGATAAATCACATTTTATTTTCCTAGTGTTTTAGTGGTAGAAAGTTGCATTTTTCCAAGGACTAACAACTCTACTGCACTAATGATTTACCCATTCTTGTGATTAACTCTTTAATAACAGTAATTATCATAATTTATTAGGTACTTCCTTTGTGCTAGGCTCTGGGCTCGGGATTTTATACATTATCTCAATTAATCCTCTTAACAGGCCTATGAGGAAGGTATTTGAGGCAGGAATTAGTAGAAACTGAGGGTAAATAACTTGCTCAGGGTCATGTAGGTAGAATGTGGCAGAGCTAGGTTTTAAACCCAGGTCTGACTCCACTGTCCACATTCCAAATTGAGATGCTCTACTACCTTTGCAGGATAATTTTCTAGAAATGGAATTTCTGCTCGATCCCCAATTCTTAAAAAGTCAGGCATTTTGGAGAGATTTGATTCACGAATTGTTAGTTTAGGAGAAAGTGCTAGTGACAGCATTTCCTGTCCTAGGGCCACAGAAAGAAGAAAACTTAAAAGTAATTTTTAATATTATTCATACTATGAAAATAGTACACACACGATAAAATTTCAAGTCATATCTGGGCGTTCAGTTAAAAACGAATCTTCTTTCTACCTTCCAATCCTACCAACTTGGAGGTGTCACCATTAAAAGGTATTCATACCTTCCAGAAATTAGAGAAATTCTTAACTCAAACATGTTTGATATGGTTTGTCCTCTACAGGTTATTTAAAGAAAATTAAAAATTGGAAAGAACTTTGGAAATCTCAAAAATAAAAATTAAAAGAGTCCTAAGGAGATAAGCAGGCATCGTATTTGAAGAAAGAGCAAGCAACCACTCAATTTATCTCCTTCCCCTCACGCCCTTACATTGCTCAAAGTAGAGAATGATGATTCCTGTCAATTTGTCATTATTCATTAGGACAGGAATCTTGTCTGTTTTAGCAGATATACTTTTTTTTTTTTTTTAAGATTTTGTTTATTTATTTGACAGAGAGAGAGATAGCGAGAGCAGGAACACAAGCAGAGGGAGTGGGAGAGGGAGAAGCAGGCTTCCCGCCGAGCAGGGAGCCCGATGTGGGCCTCGATCCCAGGACCCTGGGATCATGACCTGAGCCGAAGGCAGACGCTTAACGAATGAGCCACCCAGGCACCCTGTACTTTTTTTTATTAAATTTTTTTTTTGTTTCCCCAATGCTTGGCACACAGTCAATACTCAATAAATGTCTAATTGAATACATGAAGTTATGCTATGAACAATATTGCTTGCTTAGCTTCTGGATGTTCCATTCTGAGGGAACTGAGAAGTCCACACCTGGTCCCACAGGGGACCATGAAGGCACCTTGACTATCCTCTCTGAAGCCACAGAAGAAGGTCTCCCTGGCCTTGACTTTGCAGGTGTTGGAAGAGAGGAGTCTAGACGTGGAGGCAGGGATGGGGCAGAGGAAGGGTGGTCAAGAGAGGAAAGACTTCTAGGAACCCATTCAAAAAGGATCCCATAGGGCCCAAAAAAGTGACTCAGTGGGAACAGTTAAGATATGTGTTTTCTCATCCTCTAAGGTCGAGGTGTGTACATAATTGATTCCTGTCAGTTTTGAAAAATCCTCTGAGAACCAGTTTTCATAACCATTCCCAGGAACTCATGGATGTGGATGTGCCACTGTTTGTTTATCCATATACTAGCTGAAGGACATTATTGTTTGCTTTCAATTTGGGGCTATTACAAATAAGATCATTATAAACATTTGCAAATAGGTTTTTGTGTAAACATACATTTTTCTTTGGTAAATACCTAGGAGTGGTATCCCTAGGTCATATGGTAATTGTATACTCAACTTTATAAGACAATGCCACAGTTTTCCAAAATGATTACCTTTTTTATTTTTATTTATTTTTTTTAAGTAGGCTCCATGCTGAGGCTTGACGCAGGGCTCAAACATGGGGCTTGATGCAGGGCTCAAACCCACGACCCTAAGATCAAGACCTAAGCTGAGATCAAGAGCTGGATGCTCAGCTGACCGAGCCACCCAGGCACCTCTGATCACCATTGTGTATTCCCACCAGCAATGTATGAGAGGTCCAGTTCCCCTCCATCCTCACTAGCACTTGGTATTGTTAGGTTTTTGAGTTTAGCTACTCTAACAGGTGTGTGTCTCATTGTGGTTTTAATTTGCATTTCCTTAATGATGAATAATGTTGAACATCTTTTCATGAGTTCACTTTTTTAAAAAAAATTTTTGAACCCTGACTCTTGGTCAGTTACCTTGTAGGCTATTCCTTCATTTGGCTTGCCTGATGATTTCTCACAATTAGAATTAGGTTGTGGGGCACCTGGGTGGCTCAGGTGGTTGGGTGTCTGACTCTTGGTTTCGGCTCAGATCATGATCTTGGGGTTGTGGGATTGAGCCCTGCGTCAGGCTCCATGTTCTGCGTGGAATCTCCTTGTCCCTCTCCCTCTGCTCCTCCTGCTCGTGCTCTCTCTCTCCCTCTCTCTCTCACATAAATAAATAAAATCTTTAAAAAAATAAGAATGAGGTTGTGAATTCTAGTCAAAATTTCCAAAAAATGATAGTGTCTTCTGTGCATCATATTAAGAGGTTTGTGATGTCAGTAAATCCTACTACTGGTGATGTTAACCTTGACCACTTTAAGGTGGTGTCTGATGAGCTTTTTCACTCTAAAACTGTCTTTCCCTTTGCAGTTCATAAACCTCTTGGGTAGATATTTTGAGACTATGAAAATAACCTTGTTACCTTCAAATTTCATCCAGTAATTTTAGCATTTGTAAATGGATCATGGATGTAGCAGATTTTACTGTGTGTGTGTGTGTGTGTGTTTTTTTTACCAAGTAGGGATTTTTTTTTTCATTTCTCTCGTCTCAACTTTTATAGAATTCTATTTTATAGGGGAAGAGGTGTCCCTGCTTCCCATTTATTTATTTGATTATTTATTTAGATCAGTCTGGACACACGGATATTTATTTTATTCTACCTGATTAAAATCTAATCCTGTCATTGTTTTGTTGCTCAAGTTGTTTCATCTTTAGCTATTAGGTGCTCCTTTAGGCTAGCTCTTATGTTCTTTTGACAAGTTCCCATGGTATTTTGAGCAATTCCCATTATCCTGCCACCACAGGATATTGATCTTATGTACTTTTCCTGACCAAGTCCAAGAATCACTTACGTTTCTAAGGAACCCTGGTTCCTTTGATTGGGGAATGGTAATTCAAAATAAACATCTGGACACTAGGTGAGCTCCTTGCTACTGAGTGTCACTGTTTCTCGGCCCTCCCAGCAAACAGAGCCAGAAAACACAGGTCTGTATTGTAATGCACACATCCCCACACATTTTGCTTTCTGTAACCATCGGTATGGACATTAAAAACAGTGAGTTTATCCTGATACCTCTGATTCCTAGTCCAACACCAGAACATTCATTTTAGCCTTTCTCCTTGTAACTTCTTTCTGTCACAGTAAGAAATCTAGCTTTCTTGACCTTTGGCATAGTTATTTACTTCTAGTACACCCAAAAAGTGGTTCAGTACCGCTAACCCATACCTTTGTGAGAAATACATTTGACAACCAGATCGCAGCATTTTGGTGTCATTCCTTTTCTCAAAGTGACTCAGGTTAGTTCTTTTCTTCCCCACCCATTGACGTGTGGTTATTTATTTGTAATACAACTTAGGGCCATCTTTCACTCTTTGTATTCTATCTTGGATTTCCCCCACATTAGTTTTAATTATTTCTTTATTTTGGGGGCAGATATATGAAATGTAGGTGAAACCTTACCGTCCTTTTGAGAGTCAGAGCTGTAGAAAAAGTATGTCTGGAGAACTGTAGAGGTAGTTTCAGTTCTGTCCCAGCTTCCTTGTCTCTCTCTTCTGCCACCTGGTGGAGATCTGCAGACGGGAGCCTGCCAGTGAGCAGGGGACTCCCTGATTGCAGCTTCCCGGGAGGCCACACTTGGCAGTGAAGCCCGAATTTGGCTGTTAGCAACTTATTAAAGATTTTACCGCAATAAGTTAACATCCATCACCTCACGTAGTTTAAAAAAAAAAAACCACACTTGTTTTTTTTTCCCCTTGTGATGAGAACTTTTAGGATCTATTCTCTTAGCAACTTTCAAATATTTACATATATTGTAATATATAGTCATTATGATGTATACTTTAAATGTATGCAGTGCTGTGTGGCAATTATATCTCAATAAAACTGAAAGAAAGCAAAAACGATGTTAACCTAATTCTTACCTGTTAGTATGGCGTCCAGCATCTCCCCTGCTGTGTGATCCAGACGAGCCAGCGCTCCTGCGTCTTCTCCTTGGACCGGCTTCCTTCCCTTACATTTCACACTACTTGGCTGCTCTGAGGACCTCAGCTCTCCGATGGGCTCAAAAATGCTATGCTTTTTCAGTTTATCCAGATTTTTCATGTTGTTGGAGTGAAAGGGATGCTCTGTCCAGCTTTTTATGTCTTCGGCTCAGGCCAAACGTGTGAGGGGCACCCATGTGCACATTGCTGTTTAAGGCATTTTATGTGAATGCTTGATTGTTAGAGAGGTTTTTTCCCCCTTAGCTTATTAACTTGTGAACTTCCTCCTTGTCTATTTACATGTGTCATAGGCCTGCTGAGGACCACCGAGGGAGAATTTGACTTCTCTTATTTCTCCGAAAGTGCTCAGCGCAGTGCGTTCCTTATGCTATTGGCTAAAAAATTCCAATCGTTCGCATTCCAATTTAAACCTATTTCTTATTTTATCTTTTTTTTAAAGATTTTATTTATTTATCTGAAGGAGGGAGAGAGAGCACAAGCCAGGGGAAGGGGCAGAGGGAGAGGGAGAAGCAGACTCCCCGCTGAGCAAGGAGCCCGATGCGGGGCTCGATCCCAGGACCCTGGGATCATGACCTGAGCCAAAGGCAGAGGCTTAACCAACTGAGCCACCCAGGCGCCTCTTATTCTAGCTTTAATTAACAAAGCTGGGGAAAGCACGACTCACCCCTGTACTGGGTTGAATAATGTCCTTCAAAAATTCATGTCCAGCCAGAACCTGTGAATGTGACCTTATTTGGAAATAGGGTCTTTACAGATACAATTGATTAAGATGAGGTCATACGAGATTCAGGTCAGCCCTAAATCCAACATGACTGATGTCCTTATGGGACGAGGGAAAGTGGACACAGACACACCGACACCCAGGTAGGAAGGCCACGTGAAGAGGGAAGCAGAGATTAGAGTGATGCTCCCACAAGCCCAGGGATGCCAAGGATTTTCAGCAACCACCAGAAGCTAGAAGAGTGGAGTAAGAATTCCACTTTGTGTCTCAGAGGGAGCGCGGCCCTGCCGACATCTTGATTTCAGACTTCGGGCCTCCAGCACTGTGGGATAATAAATTTCTGTTGTTTTATGCCACCAGTTTGTGGTAGTTTGTTATGGCAGTCCCAGGAGGTGAAGACACACCTGATTCTTTACATCATGTAATTCTCCTCAGCCTCGGTGATACAAGTGTAAAACTCTTTAGGTTTTCTGAGCTATTCCTTCATCCTTTCTTTATAGTCTTTTTTTTTTTTTTCATAATTGTTCAGCCTATGTATGAGCATACATTTTTTTATCTGGTCAGAAGGGCTCTTAAAGAAAAGCTTTAAAGGAAAGCAGTGCATCTACAATGTGGGAGATCTGTGGCCTGCACAGGGAGAAATGTCTTAGGATTTCAGAACATGAGCTCGCTCAGAGTTCGTGGTGGATGTGGTTTCTAGCAGAATTAATGGGATGTCAAGCTATGTTGATATTCTTCCACCAGAGGGATCCCTAAGATCCATGCCAACAGCTTTGGTCTCTACAAAGTCTCCCTGTGAAGAGCCATTTCAGTTTAGTGTGGTCTGGACCATTGCTCTTTAGGATGCATTTTTGCGGTGATAGAATAGTAACTGGTTTCCTTAGAAGAGAAATGGAAATGGCTCCCTAGAAGCCTCCCAATACTGCCCATCCACCCAGTTGATCAGACAGCCTTACCCTTTAAATGCCTACCTGCTGGGGCTGGAATTAGGAGGGCCTTTTAAAATGGTCTGCTAAATAGGCAGTAGTTTTTGTACTCTAAAGAATGGGCAGGAAATGCATTAGAGATTTGTCTCACTCCTTTCCCTGGTCTCATATCCTAACATCTTTCCCCCCCCCCCCCGCCCCTCACAAAAACAAGTTTACCATGGGCTAATTTCTCTTTCTTTTTCGGAATTCTTCCTTTTGATTTATTTCTTCACTGTCCCTGCTCTTTGATTTCCTTTCTTTCCCCTTGCATTGCTTTCTGAATTGTCTTCGGCTTATGTCCACAGGGCCTGCTGGATTGACTTGTCCCACACATCTGTATTTAATCTTATAGGCTCGTGCTGGATAAGGAGGGTCTTTCTGATGGGGACTATAATTCTCTCATCACCAACTGCAGAGACCACAGCTCTGGATTCTACTTCCTCTTTGAGCTGCATTGGGTCAGAGTTTGTGTGAACGGAGCTGCTGAGTTGATCCAGAACTTTCGGGTTTGATCAGACCCAGATTTTTTGGGCTTTCTAGCAGGAAATAGCCTGGACTACATTCTCAGGCTTCTCGACCAAGAAATCTGAAGGATTCCAGTGGACAAAGAAATGAGCTTAAACTGACAAGATGAAATTTAGCAGGGGTATATGTGAAGGGGATCAGAATATTCCACCCTGGGATATGCCACGTTAGCATAAAGAACATTTAGAGCTGAAAGCAATTAAGAAACATCAGACTCAGGAGGAACTCTCTGCCCTCCCCATTTCTGTCTAAAAGCAGGGCATATATTTCCCTTTTATAAAGGTAACATAAAGGTCCATTTGTAAAAAAAAGTCCCCCTGTACTAGGAAAAGGAGAATTATTCTTAATCACTCTAGAAAATTCTCAGCAGAGAGGGTACCAACTCAAGTCTGCATAACAAATCTTACTAAAAAAACTTTCCTCCATCAGTAGCTTTGCATAAATTTATTTGCTTTTCCACAATTTACCACCTCTAGGGACCCTTTGTCTAGTCACTTTTCTATAATTTATCACCCTTTGTTAAAATTGTATATAAGCTTCTGAGTCTAATTACTTTTTGGGGATTTTCACTCTTATTTCTATGAACCCCCCACATGCATGTAAAATTAAAAAATCAACATTAAAAATATGTATTCCTTTTCTCCTATTAATCTGCCTTTTGTTAATTTGCAGTCCTCAGCAACTGAATCTAAGAGGGTAGAGGAAAAAAGTTTGTTTTTCTTATATATGCAAGGGTCTGAAACAAGAGTCAAGAAATCTGCTACATGAGTTCAGGTGATTTAGCAGCCCTATGAGCAAGGGACAAAGAAACTAGTCAATAGTAATATCAGTGTTTGTCAAAACTTCTCTTTGTGGCTTCACTTACATATTAATGTCCATCTTAGTATAGACTAATCAAAATAGTACTGAGTTCCATATGAGCTAGAGCTTATTGTAAAGACTGGGGTAGAAAATTACCTGTGTGATAGATTAATTACAAAAATGTTCCCAATCTCTTTCAACCTCTTTCCTGTTTCCATACATTTTGCAGTTTGACCCTGTAGCTCCTCCCATCGAGAAGTGAAGTCTATTTCTCCATGCTTTGAATCAAGCTTTGTGATTGGCTTTGACCTATAAAGAATGTTGCAGAAATGCTGGTGAAACTGTTCTGAACCTAGACTTCATGAGCCCTTGGACATTTTCACACTTTCTCTTAGAATCATGCCTCTGCCATGTGAACAAACTCAGGCTAGTCTGCTCAATGCTGAGAAATGCATGGCCTGTCATGCCTGTCATCCCAGGTAAGAAGCAGCCAACTTGCCACAGCCAAGAGGAGAATATCTTAGGCCAGCCAGCCCCCAGCTAACCTGACACTCGGCTGTAGAAAAATATCTGAGCTCAACTGACATCAGCTAAGCCTAGGGCAGATAAGTAGAGTGACCCAGCTGACCTGCAGACTTGTGAGCTATAGTAAATATCTGCCTCTTGAACCATTAGGTTTTAGTTTGTTACAGAGCAATAGCTCACTGATACAGCCTTGAAAGCACATCTTGTAAGAATTGTTAAAGCAACTGATGATATTGCCTTTAGAGAAGGGAAGACTTGGTGGGGGGCATGACAGCTCTGGAGACTGTGGGGTTCAGTGCCCAGTGCTGGACCCACAGAGAAAAACCTACAGGCCAGAAGTTGGTCTGGTGGCCAGCTCATCTGATGACAGAGCAAAGAAAAGTGGCAGCCTAGGGAGTGGCCTGCACTATCAGTTTGTAGGGGCAAAGGATGTGTATTTCCAACAGACCCAGTGGAGACCATAGCCTGGAGAGATTTTAGAGATACTCTGCTTAAGAGGGTAACCTGGAGGGGTTTCAGGATCCTAGATGACTGGATCTTTGAAGTGGCCTGCTGAAGAGTGGTAATAAGAGGCTGATTGGAGGGAGCATCGCACGAATTAAGAAGATTGTGTGAGAGGTCACCTGGGAGGTCTCTGGTGGCCCACAAATACGCCATGGACAAATGAGTCCAAAGTGCACCACATCTATTAGAATCCTGGCCTTGACACATACCCAGTTGTATGACCTTGGGCAAATTTCCTAATTACTCTGAGCAGCAGTAAACTGGCAAGCATAAATCCATCTTGTAGGGTTATTGTTAGGATGAAATGAAATATTCTGTGCAAATTTCCCAGGGAACTCTAGAATGCCCACAGTAAGGGGCAACTCTTGGAAACAGCTTTAGTACCGCAGGGTTAGTGGGTTTAGGTTACCAGCAACTCAGCAAGGGCGGAGAGCAAGGAAAAAAAGAATGATAGAAGAGGGAGAAGGGAGGCAGAGGGACGAGCAGGGTTGGGGGGGCAGCGGGGAGCGATGGAGAAAGAGAAAATGGGAGGAAAACCTCCATAAAAGGAAAGTTTTTTTATGTTTGTTTGTTTTTAATAGGAGATGAATAGAGAAAAAGAAAAACAACATTTAGCTGGGGTCAAAATATAAAGCAACCCCCCACCCCTAAGTTGATCTCATGTTACTAGAAACAACAATTTCAGTTGATCTGAAAAAAAAAAAAAATAAGTTTGCCCAAATCTAGTAACTTGGTACTCTCCAGCATAAAATAGTCCTTTGTGAGTAAACATATGGTTGACTTAAAGTACAGTCTTCCCAGAGGGTTTCTTTCGGCTTCTCAAGATGTTTCCCTCCTCTGTTCTCTTCTCAGGCTGTGATTGTCAGTAGGTTAGGTGTATTAAATGTATTTTTGACCTACAATATTTTCAACTTTGAATGGGCTTATGGGACATAACCATATTGTAAGTCATGGAAGATCTGTATCTAGGGATATTTACTGTATTAGAAATTAAAATAGAAATTTAAAAATTTTATTAATCCATTAAAAAAATAATAAACTAAACAAATTACAGATTAATACAAATAACCTTTAAAAATGAAGGATAACTGTATTTTCCAAAAAAATTGGTAAGAAAGGTAGTTTTACATTTTTTTCAAATTTCTTCAATATCTGGCTTTGTAGAAGACATGTGTATGAAAGCATATATCTACCAGAAGGTATATACTTTGGCATTCAAACTATTGTGATTTTGTATGCTATGTAGCCTCTGGAAAACTCCACTGTACCTTCGTGACAGAGTGAGAGTGAAAAAGGCAAACAGTGTCTTAGCAGGATCATGAAAATAGCTTTTTTAAAACAATTTTTTAAAGATTTTATTTATTTGAGAAAGAGAGTGTGAGAGAGAGAGAGATCGATCATGAGCAGTGGGGGAGGGGTAGAGGGAGAAACAGACTCCCAGCTGAGCAGGGAATTTGATGCAAGACTCCATCATCCCAGGACCCTGGGATCATGACCTGAGCTGAAGGCAGACACTTAACTGACTGAGCCACCTAGGTGTCCACAAAATAGCTTTAAAAAAAAAATTATTTATTTTAGAGAAAGAGAGTGAGTGTGAGCGAGGGGAGGGACAAAGGGGGAAAGGGAGAGAGAGAGAATCTCAAGCAGACTCTCGCTGAGCGTGGAGCCTGATGTGGGGCTCGATCTCAAGACCCTGAGATCATGACCTGAGCTGAAACCAGTAGTCAGACACTTAACTGACTGAGGCACCTAGGCACCCCCATGAAAATAGCTTTGTTCTCATGGCCCCCTGGAAGGATCTTGAGGACCCACAGGAAGATGCAGATCATTTTGAGAATTGCTGCTCTAGGGCTTTCTCCCTGCACTACCAGAAAAGCTTTCCACATCCCTTTCCTGTCTGATGGGAATTGCTCCTGGGTCACATCCTCCTTCTTCCCTGCTGGCATTCTCCTTGACCTTCCCTGGGCCAAGGTCGGTGTCTAGGCTGTCAGGAAAGACATTGAATTTTTTAGGAGGGAAAACATCTACAGGATTATTTCAAATGTGTTATCCCCACCACCAAGAGGAAGATGAATTGAAAGGACAGGATGGTGGAAAGTGAAATGTGTTGGGGGGGTGCAGGGAGTAACAGACTGTTCCCCTCTGTGCCTGCTTGCTGTGGCCCTCGGATGCTCTGCTCTGCCTAGCCTGCTTGGCAAATACTATGTTCTTTCAGCTACATTTATCACCTGTCCCTTAAATTAATGAGACCAGCTCACTTCTCTGATGGTCAATTCACTAGTTTCTTTCTTTATCATTTTGCTTTGGGGACCAGAGAAGAAAAATATCTGTGCTTCCTTTTGCATAGGGATAAACAGAAATCATACACTATTAGTGTCTAATAACCGAGATCTATAAACTCAGCCCGGGGTGATAAACCTGGATGATTTTTTTCCCACTGTCTTTCATGTCAGTCCTCCTTCACCACAACATCATCAATCAATCAAATTGCTCCTGGAGTTCGTTATGTTACCATGGCAATGCCTTCCCGCACGGTTAAAAATAAAACTTCTGTGTTCCTGCTGAAATTTGGGGAGAGCAAGGACCAAATTGCCTGGCAGTCCTCATCATGGGAACACTGCTACTCGGGCAGAGGCGATCTAGCCACTTTGTACGGAGAGTGAAGACGAACAGCAGCGCCGAGTTCTGCGTCTGTCTCCCCCGGGGCAGTCCCCGCGAGAACGCGAGGCTGCCTCTTGCAGGTCTGCGGAGCTGTTTTTCATCACCGAACCACTGGAGGCTTCCCGGTCTTAGGCTGCGGGTCCTTCACAGACATCTCTGCATTCGGCAAATCCATGGGGAAGAAGGAAAAAAAAGATCAATGCGGAAAGCGGGTTAACTGCTCTCTTGGACACTTTAGATTGTTTCATAAGGAAGAGATTTCTGCAGAGATGCTGCATTCATTTAGGTTCCCCCAGAGACAGACCCCGAGACAAGGATTCAAGGGCAAGCACTTGATTTGGGAGGTGCAGGGGTACAAATGGGGAGGGGAGGTGGAAACGTGATGCGGAGGAGACAAGATGAACAATAAGCAATAAGGATGTGCTGTGAACTCAGCCACCAATGTGGGTAACTGGGACTTCATTCTGTAGGGAAACTGAGGAGTGGGGGGAATCACTGGCCTCTGAGTTCTCCTAACTGAGGAATGAGAACGCTGGGTATCTATACACTGACTCTCAAGGGGCTTTGGCTGAAGGCTGCTCCCAAGGGTACTCCTTCCCGGCACTTCTGCTCTGCCAGGTGGGGCTGGGTGGCCCTTTGGCTCTATAGAACGAGTGCTGGCCAGGAGATGCAGGAACCTGCGACCAGAAGTCAGTGGATAAGGGATTAGGGTGGGTCACTGCAGGTGCGGGCTCTGGGTGCTCCGACTGGGAACTTTATTTGGGAAGTGAAAGAAGTTCCACTGAAGCAAGCCTACAAGAGACTAGCCCCAAGAGTAGTGACTATGAAAATAATAAAAGAACAGAAGGTGGTTTTAAAATGGTTTTGTTATTGTTTTCATTTGTATTTTTAAAATGGTATTTTCCTACAGTATGCAAGATATTTGAATGGACATTTGAATCTTTACTATCATGAAATGGCTTTTTATCTTTAACCAACCTCTTGGAACTTTAGTTTTTCACGGCTTGCCTTTAATCCCCAAATAGCCTCATGTCACCATGTCGATAGAATCCACCTTCCTTAAGTATGCTTTGCCTTTTGATTCTGCTCCGTTGATGCTTTCCCAAAGATGACTCCTAAGTATAGTGTCTGAGAGTCAAGTGACTGGAATATCAGAAACAAGGCTCCCAGAGGAGGGACAATAACAAGCCCCCCATCTATGGAGTATCTATGTGCCAGGCACTGTGCTAAGTGATCTCCATGGATCACTTCATTTAAAATTTATAACCACTTCATGAGGAAGGTACTCTAATCACCCCGTTTTACAAACGAGGAAATAAAGGCAGAGTAACTTGAAAGTTCCACCATCTAGCAGATTTGGGAGCCAGGATTCACACCCAGGCTGCCCATTCCCAGAAAATGTCTTTAATCACCTTTATCTTTTTCTTTTTATCTTCTGTTATTTCTTCCAAATCAAAATTGCTGTTTTGGGTTGACAGTTTTTAGTACAGTCCAATAGATGGACCATACTACAAAATGTCTAGGACTAACCCATCTGTAGCTGGCCCTGGCCAGGGAGCAATGCTGCTTAAAATCAGATTTGTATTCAAAGGAAGTATACAGGCATGCCCCTCCTTCCCTCCCAAGGAAGAACCCTAGTAACACTTGCTCTTAAATCTCTCTCTCAGGTCAAAGTTGTATATTTTGTACTTCATGGGAAGAGCTCAGGGGCTTCAGCTGATTTCAATTTGTCCAGACCACTAGGAAGATGCTGCTTGAGGACAATTTGCCTCTGGCCCAATGAACTGCTACCAATCTGCTGCAGAGGTCTATGGTTCTTTCCATAGATAAAGCAATATACTTTAATTTATTCTCTTGGGTGCAGAAAGAGTGACTTAGAATATTACCTCCAGTAATTCACCATTTATTTTATAAGGCTACATGCATACAGGAAACCAAGAAAAACTGAAGGCCTGGATGGAAAAGACAGAGCCCATTGACCAGAAATGTTGGGATGGTCTGAACTCGAGAGCTTTGAACTTGACGCCCCTTGGCTCCCTCTGCAGATTTGCTCCTTGAACCTCTCTCTGCTCAGTTTTCTCATCTTTCTCTCCATATACTTGCCTTCTCTTCCTCATATCTACTGCTTCCTTGAGATTTCTCTTTTTTATCTTTCTTTTACACACAGAGCAACATGAATCGTGGCTTCTATTTATGTTATATGCTTTAAACTACTGTTTCCACAGTTAACTGCGCTAATCTCAGAATTTCTTGGCTTAAATGATGAAAGGAGAGACTCAGAATGGACAAGTTTATGTGTTCAAGCCAAGCCATGTCATAAGTTTCTAATCAGTTTGTGGCTTCTTGGCCTTTAAGTCAAGTGACTGCCCCTAGTCCAGTTTTCTTTGGCCAGGTATGTGTGGTATAACTATAACCCCTTCAGGAAAGGTGCCCACAGCGGCTGTGGGCAGGGCAGGTACCATGACTGAGATCTACTGTACTGCTCTTTGAATTTCATAACAAATGGCATTTTGCTCCCTGCACTTGTATTACTGAAAGCATATGGGTAGGATTTCTGGCACCAATAGAACCATAGATACACTCAAGAGAGCTCAGTCCTGAGTTGCCTCTCAAAAGCACAGCCATGATATTTTATATTTGATAAAGGTGACCTAACAGAATTTCTAATCATCGAGGGTTCTAGATTTTTCGAGGCTCTATCTCTGCATCAAACGACAGTATGAGAAAAATCACATACCTGGACTACATCAGTTTACTTCTCTGGAGACATGTCTGAATAAAATTATGGTTTAATATTATACCCTTGATGTTAAACATAAGAAATGTACACATGAAGAATGTATTTGCATCTTGAAAATTGTTTGAAAAGTCCCTTATTATTATATGTGCTTTATATAAACATTCATGTAATAATTTTCTCTTAGATTTTAGTGCCAAGGGAAAAAAAACTATTTGTTTTAATGAGTGAGAATTACATAATTCACCAAATTTCTTATTTGTCACTAGAAAAATCAAGCAAAATTTAGGACTCAATTATAGTAACTCGCTTTAGCCTTGGTTTCTGATATAATGATCTTCCTCCTCTCAAGTACATGCTTTTGATATTTTATCCTTATTTTAATGATTGAAAAGTATATATTATGTCTGTTTTCTAAACCACTTTAAATACTTTTGGAAGTAACTAGAATACAAGTAATACATATGATTCAATATGTATTATTAATGTTGCTGCTTAGTAGAGTACATGCTAATGAATTCAGGGAAATTTTTGGTGTTTTAGCAGGTCTTCATGCTAGTGACTTTTTATGCTCAAACATATTGTAAATGAGATGTTCGTTACCACTGCACTTTTGCTACTAAGAAAATGTTTATGGGGCCCCTGGAGCAATCTGATGATGTATTTATGTTGTAGAAAATTTGAGTTTAAGAGAGTTCACATGAAGATTTTTATTGAAAGAAGGGCTGAGGTTAGTAGCCACTGGTAAAGAATTATTCATTTTCCATAAAGGAATCAGAGAGAACTTGATTGGCCTTTTATAATAGATGTTTTAGGATGCTGGAGGCTTTTGTGAATTGCTTTAAAATATTTTCCCATTTCTTTTTTTTTTTTTTAAGATTTTATTTATTTATCTGAGAGAGAGAATGGGAGACAGCATGAGAGGGGGAGGATCAGAGGGAGAAGCAGACTCCCCGCTAAGCAGGGAGCCCGATGTGGGACTCGATCCCGGGACTCCACGATCATGACCTGAGCTGAAGGCAGTTGCTTAACCAACTGAGCCACCCAGGCGCCCCAGTATTTTCCCATTTCTTATGTATGTTCTGGAACGGTGCCTCCATTCCAGATCAAGTTAGCTGAAAATTGAGTGAATCAACAGTTTGTTTATATACACAATATCAATAATGGATTGATGGATTTTTTTTTCAGCTAACATAATCAAACAGGCTAGTTGTTTTTAGCATCGGTAGACACAACTTCAGTAGACAATTTTAAATAAATACATGGAAACACACATTTTCCAAAAAGGAAGGCTCTTTGGAAGGCAGCAAGTCATGTGGCCTACCAGGGTTACAAACCTGGTTTCCACTGAATGTTTTTTGGACCTTGCTTTAAAAAAAATCAGAGTTAGCAGTAACACAAACAAAACTTGCATCTCTGTGGAGTGGTATTTTCCAGGTCACTGGGCATTCTCTGCTATTGGATTTAGTGGTATGTCATTGAATTCTTATTTTGGAAATTGCCAAGTCTTAAAGCCAGCAGATGCTTCAGCCCCCACCCAGCATTCCAGTGAGCTTGATTGGTCCTTGATCAAACTCTGCTTCACAGCAAGTCTGATTTGTTACCTTGGACCATTTTTCTATGGTTCTTTGTTCTTTTGCTCTCACTTTGGAGGAGCCAATGCGGTTGCTTTTGGCACCTGAGTTTGTAACCTGTCCCGAATTTCTCCTTCACAACCTCTTGTCAGAGACCCGAATCCCAAAGGCACATGCTAATGCAGCCCAGATGCCAGGAAGATCCATCCCCAGCTGGGCCATATGACCCTAATGAGCAAGCAGCCATATGTACAGTTAATTAAAACTGAAGTCAAAATACTAAAATGAGTTTTCAGGGTGCACTTAGCAATGGCAAAGTTTCCTTTTGTAAAATCTGGGCACCGCTTATACAGCCACCAGGAGAAAGGGGCAAGCAAGCTACTTATATGAATTCCCTTTGCTTCAAAATCTTAGTTAATAGCTATAAGGTATACGAATGTCCCATACTGAAAAGTCCACTGAAAGACATTACAAGGAGTAAAAAGAAAGCAGTCTGTGCTTACAATCTAGTGGGGCATTGAACATATTAAACTCTCTCCTTCAGTGGCTGACGTTCATGGTTTTTCCTTTGTGTTTCCCTTGACCCTCTGCAGGTAGGATTTGTCTCTTACTTTGTGGTTCCATTGCACTCCGAGACTTCCCGTGTGTTCTGATGGTTGACTTGTCTCCCTTGCTCAACCGTGAGGTCCAGCGGTTGTACCAGACCCACTAGTATTGAATGGGGAGAGCTGCCTTGCACGTTCCATAGAGTTGAGGGCCAGTTGTTTACTGTGGGTAGATTGCTATTGACTATAGTGACAATATTTTTAGGTATCATGGAATTTGGCAAACGCTATAAAATCAGGGCGATGAATTTTTGGAGTGGTGGATTACCAGTACATGGAGTCCTTGAAGTCAGGATTGTGGCTTTTTTTTTTTGGATCTCCAGAGCCTAGCATAGAATGGGTACTCAACATGTATTTGATGAATGAATGAAGGGACCCAAAATAGAATGAAACCAACCAAATGGGCCTCGTAGAAAACGAAACAAGCGGTTGCAATGATGTAGTGAGTTGAGAGGCCCATTGAAGTGTCCCCATCTCTCCACCAGTCTGTGTCCCTTGCTGCTTTGTTGCTGTACATGATCCCATATTGATAGTATTTTCAGAGTAAAGTGCACATCCTGATTGGTTGTAGGGAGAAGTTCACTGAGTGGAGCAAGAGAAAGGGAAGCTGATAGGAAGTGAGATGGTGGGTGGGAGCAAACACACTGGCCAGAAAACACACTGAATTGAGGACTAATTTATCCAATAGTTATTCCACTAAAGGTTCACCCCTGCTGGAGCTGAGCAGGACTGTGAAATGGTGAGATTTATTCCTAAGCCTTTCTACCTTTCCTTTCTCTGTGAGCCAGGGCATTCATAGCATCCCATTTATTTATTTATTTATTTATTTATTTATTTATTTATTTATTTATTTAT
>NW_023270415.1:44099843-44102472 GCF_011800145.1 Mirounga leonina | reverse complement strand
TATTTATTTATTTATTTATTTATTTATTTATTTATTTATTTATTTATATTATTTTTAAAACAGATTATTTATTTGGGGGAGAGGGAGAGAATCTCCAGCCAACTCCCTGCTGAGCAGGGAGGGAGCCAGACTCAGGGCTTGATATGGGGCTCCATCTCCCGACCCTGAGATCATGACCCTGAGATCAGGATGTGAGCCCAAATCAAGAGTCAGATGCTTAATGGATTGAGCCACCCAGGAGTGCTGCTCTGTTCTTTTTAAAGAAAAGAATCCCTTATTCTAGACCTATTTCTCTCCCACTACTTTTCTGTTACAGCTTCCTTGTCTTTAGCACCTTCTCTATGAGCCCAGCTGTTCCTGGTTATGACTTGAGATGTTATTCTAAGCAAGGTGCTACTGTTTTTCAACAGAAGACTCATAGAAACAGTAAAGATTGAATCCAAAGAAACAAAAACCCCAATGATGGTGTATCAGGTACTGTGGGAGCTGTATGGGGGAAAATTTTAGTGTGGGACACAGAGAAGATTCTAGGTGGTATGCTTTAAATCATACTACATTAAGTAATTGCTTTTACTGCCTTAGTATTAGCTGGGTTCTCACTGATTTTTGACAAAAGAGCAGGGGCCTGATGAGGTAGGAGTTGGCAGGGGTAAGTTTTGATAAAGGGAGGGAAGAGGCACAAGTCTAGGGTAGGGGAGATGTTCCTTACCAGGCATCCTGGGCATTTGGAAGGTACTAGAACTATGGAGTGTAGGCATATCCTGGGGGCCGGAGTGCGCTGGGGGAGGAGGCCCCTGGAAGGTGCTGGGGGAGGGGTGGGAGAAGAGCAGAGGGTCTCAGAAGCAAACATGGCCTTGAGCCAGCTTTGACTGCCATCTGTGTTTGGTCTTTTTCTACTTAATGTTTACTAGTTTTGTAATTGCCAAAAACTTGTAGTAGGCAAGCTTCTCAGACAAGATTTGAGCTTCTGTGCTGATGGCCTATGTTTATTGGATTCAGCTTTCTTGGAGAACGATCTACTTTCCAGAACCCCTCCTACTCCCCACTTCCCCGAGGCTTCAGGGAGAAGGCAGGTCCAAACTGAAAGGGAATCTCAAAGAAGGCTTGTTTGCAGTCCGTTAGAGGATTCTGGAAAATAATTTTGTTTATATCAAAAAGCAAGAGGCAGAAATTTTTTATGAAAATTCTTTCATTTACCTACATGTATGTCTTTATTCCTTAGACAAGCTGTGAGTGAGGGGGCAGGTGGGGAAAATCCAAATCCTTGGAAATGTTTTGCAATGTGTGTAAGGTTTAAATAAAGATTTCATCAAGACTTCAGAAAGTTACCTCTCCTCCCTTGACGCATGGGCTAAAGTACAGTTGGAGAAAGTGACTTTACTTTTTATCCTCCTTGGGATTGGGACTAATAAGTAGTATCTTTTGAAATCCTATGACCAGGGGAATGGTGCCAGTGCATGAGAGACAAGTACCAAGGTGCTGGGTCAGTGTGCTGGTTTGTAACATATTGTACAAAGCTCAAATGGAAGCTACTTTCTCCTTAAAGGTGTCAGGTAACAATAAGAATGGGATAATAAAATTGCACACAAATGCATTGAGTACTCACTGTGCATTGGGTCCTGTGAGCTAAGTGCTTTCCAGCATCATCCCACTTAGTCTTTTAACAACCCTGTGGGGTAGTCACTGTCACAATCATGCCCATTTTATAGGTGAGAACACTGAGCAACAGAGCAGTTAAATAACTTGCCAGTGGTTAGTAGCAGAGATGGAATTACGTATCCAGGCCTTGGCCTGGGCTTCTAACCACGACACTACCAGCAGTAGAAGGCAGGGTACAAACTGCAACAGCAACATTTACGGAGCACCTACTATATGCCGGGAACTGCACTAAGTCTCTTCCATGCTTTATTCACTCACTTTCTTGACAACACTATGAGGTTGGTTCTGTTCTATTCCCGTTTTACAGAAGATGAAATTGAGGCATAGGTCACAATTAGGGTAATGGAGCTGGGGTGGTGGTGGCGATAAGTGCTTGGGCTGCTACAGGTGACCATCAGAGTGACTAAAAGCACTAGCAAGGGACACAGACCTGTTTTCATAAAGGCTAACCTAGGGTCTCGCATCACGGGTTATGAGCATGTTTACACCGTGCAAAAATGTGCGATTTCTCTCACTCATGTGTGCCACCCTGTGATAGCACAGATGTTGCTGATCTGCCTCCCACCACAACCGATTCCCGAGCCATACCTGTCTTGTGATGCTCTGAGCATCTCACCGCCTAAAGCCCAAGCCCTCTGGTGCTATGGCGTGGGAAAGCTTTGGGTGCCACCGGTGGGTAAAGGTGGGTGGGCAGTGTCTTCGGTTTGTTTGATTGCAGTAATAAATAAACAGGACACAGAAGGAGGGGATTTCAGGTGCTTCCGCGTCACTTGGTTCTAGTTACCAATATTAGTCTCCAGCTTTTTCAGGCAAGAAAAGGGGGACGAGCCACCAATGGAATATAAAATTTGCTAAAAGCAGCATTTCAAGACAACAGAGATGCTCACACCTTGGACCTGTGTGGCTAGGTTCAGGGACAAAAGTTTATTTATTTATTTATTTATTTATTTATTTATTTATTTATTTATTT
>NW_023270415.1:43951285-44099833 GCF_011800145.1 Mirounga leonina | reverse complement strand
TTTATTTATTTATTTATTTATTTATTTATTTATTTATTTATTTATTTATTAACGAGGGCTGATTTCTATCATTTATCTTTTATTAGACTTCACTTGAACTTACAGTGCTCCTCAGATGACGTACCATATTAAACTGATGGCTCCTTCCCCCAATTTCTTCTATCCCTACACAGTACTTAATTTTTATGGGGATTGGCCATCTCAGTGGCTTAAGAAATGAGAGATGGCTTTGACCAAAAGGTGTAAATACGCCTTACTGTTTGAAGCCTTACTATTCGAGTTATTTTCCTGGTCACAGACGTAGACTTGCAATGATTCATCATTCATTCATTGCTCTGAGCCCCCAGCCCCTAGAAGCAAAGGTAATCCCAGTTTCCTCAAGCCTGCTGAGTTTACACAGATAGGGGAACTCAAGTGCCCCGGCTCATGCCACCAGGTATGTAATGAATGACTTTCATTTCCATTCAAACTTCCACCAAGTTATTGCTAGGAGCCGCTGGGGCCACCTCATGTGAGCTCACGAGCAGTGTTTCCGCTTTGGACCATCTTGCCAGCATCTGGGGTTTGAGGGCAGAACCTCATTGCTTCCACCGTTTAATCTCCGATGCTCCCAGTCATAAACCTTATAGTGCCTGTGGCGCCTGGCCCATCTGCATTTTTTTCCTGCACCTAAACCACCGACACTGCAGAGGTGAGGCTATGCTCAATGTGAGGGCACAAGCCCCTTCTCTCCTGCATGGGTCTCTGAGTCTCCTGGAGTCCCTCCTGCAGACAGCTTCTTTGACTTCATCTGCAGCCTTCTCCAGATGCTTCTCGGGGCTGGCTGTGGTCAGTATCCTCCGTGGATTCTTCTGGGAGTGGGTATAAACTAGTGCGAAATTGGGACTCTGGCCTCCCACGGAATTTCGAGATGATTTTCAGACAGATCCAGCTCGAGGGTTAAAGTGAAGTAACGTTTACATTCAGGCCTGAAACACACTGCTTTTAGCTCTGTACTTAAGCCTACCTGTCCCCGACCTAAGGCATCTGCATCTCTGGGGAGCTCGTTGGCAATGTGGAGTCCCAGGCCCCAGCCCAGGTCTACTAGAAGCAGCTCTGCATTTTAACCAGATCCCCAGGTGATTTACATGCACATTAAAGCCTGAGAAGCCCCGCTGTGTATCATAACTGACAGATCAGACCGTTCTGAGGAAGTGCTATTGATGTGATTTTGGGGAGCCCTGCAGCGTAGAATGTTTCAAGTAAATCCAATGATTGCTTGCTATTAAATACCTATAGAGACTTTTTTTTTCTGTCTTTATGAACCTCTTTCATTTGAACTCAGATTTTATTTTGGGGTTTTTGATATTCATGTTAGTCAATAATGGAACTTGATATTGTGTATTAACTTGAATTCTCCCTCCCGTCCATTCTTCTCGGGTTAAGAACTCTGATAATGGAAGGGAACTATGGAGCTGACGTTCAAGGAAAATCCAGAAAATGAATTCCTTTTTATCTTCAGGCAGAGTGGCTCCAGTGAATAGAGAACTGTAATAAAGCCTTTTTATATGCCTGTCATAGAAAGACAAACCTTTTCCAAAGGAAATGGATTTGAGTATTTGCGAGGTATGATAAACAGCCTGACAAAAAAGGGCCTGGATTTCCCTTTTAAATGTTCAGTAGGGGGAGGTTTTAACTTCTCCTGTCAGGTAAAAAAAGAATTCATTATGAAAGCCATTCCAGCTGAAACTCAAAAATGAAAACTAGGCCCGATCAGAGTGGAAAGCAATGATTTAGAAATGTGTTAAAGGGAGTAGTTTAATGAATAAAGTGTCAATTTTCCATAGGAGCAAAAATAAATCACGCATAGGCTTAACCAGTTTCGTCGCTGTGAATGATCTGGGATAGATGATTTTCTATTCTAATGTCCAGCACACATTAAAATCTAATTCTCACTGAGATTTGTGTACGTGAATTGTTGATAATGATGTTAATAATGGCATCGTATCCATTTTATGACTTTTTTATTCCAGCAAATGCTAAAAGGAGAAAGAAAATGAGGAGCATTTGAATGAAAATGGCCCTAATTTTCAGACTTTCTCCACTCAGCAGAAAGCCTCGGGAATCCACCCATCAAGGAATGACCTGATGTCCGGCTGCAGAATAGTCTAGACACTCGGTGTTGCTGTCCTTGGTCTTGGTTCCCAGGTGTATCAGTTTCCTAGGACTGCCCTAACAAAGGACCACAGACTGGGTGCCTTCCACAACAGAACTTTAATGTCTCACAGCTCTGGAGGCTGGAAGCCCAAAACCAAGGTGTGGGCAGTGGTGCTTCCTTCTGCGGGCTGTGAGGGAGAATCTGTTTTAGGCTTCTTGCCAGCTTCTCATGGTTTGCTGTCAATCCTTGGCACCATCTTGATCTCTGCCTTCATCCTCACATGGTGTTCTCCCTGTATGCAGATCTGTGTCCAAATTCCTTTTTTATAAGGACAGTAGTGACACTGGACTGGGGCCCACCCTGATGACCTTCTCTTAACTAATTACATTTTCAAAGATTCTGTTTCTAAATAAGGTCACCTTCTGAGGTGCTGGGGATTAGAACTCCATTGTGTCTTTTGTTGGGACACATAGTTCAATCCATAACACCACCCGAGGCAGCTTTGTAACAAGGTTGTTTGGTTTGTTAATAACTAAACTTCTGTTCCTAGCACAATCCCTCTGCAGGGGATCAGAGTTCAGCAAATCATGGAATAAGTAAAGTAATTCCTTACCTAGGTATACATACTTACAGAGCACCATTAGGTATCTTTGAGGCATGGGTTGTACAATACTTATTAGTGAGGAAATGGATGCACTCAGAGGTTACCAGAATATGCTTCTCCCATTCTATAGTTATCTGGTTTGTTTTCTTGTTATTGTTTGTTGAACTAAAAGTGAAGGCAAGGAGCTTGATTATTTGCTTAATACCATGTTGACTGGCCGAGCTTGGTACTTGGGAGATAGTCAGATTCACATAATTATTGCTGCCTTGTTATGTGCAGTAGAAGCAAGAACACAGAATGAGAGTACACATTTGTAAGAATGAGAGGATTGGAGCTTTAATGGAAAACACATCGGATCTGAGTTATCATGAGAAACCAACCAAACTGATGCTTATACACATTCCTGGGTCTCCTCAGCAGACAGCAAGGGAAGACCATCATTATAGGCTAGTTCTCCTTGCATGTCAAGGACAGAAGCAAATCATCATGTGTAGAGCAATGCTTACATTTCCTTCCTCCTTCTCCATTTCCTCTTGGATGTACTGAGTCCCCACTGGTACCAACTAACATGTTGTTGCTTGCAATTTGCTCTTTATTAAGTAAGGAAAACCAAATGATTGCGTTTAAGCTCATTTTCTTTTTTTCCTGCTGTTCATCTAATGGCAACCTTAATGAGCAACATAATGGCTAAGGGAAGCAGGAACAGAAAGGAAGGGGGAAGAGCAGAGCCTGCGTAGTTTCTAAGTGAAATTCTTTTACAAAATCATTTAGAAAGGACTAGAGATGATAGGAACTTTTCTCTTATGAGACAGCAATTTTCTTTGGGTAAATTCATTTTTCCATAATCATCTTCATCATTGAATGGAAGTATTGCAGAGCGGGAAGTGACCTTACAATTTGCTAGTTCAACTCCCTCATTTTACAGGAGGACACTGAAGCCCAGAGATGATAAGGTACTTGTCCAAGGTCACAAAAATTAGTTTTTACCAGGGGCTGCACTGGATCTTATGCTTTCTTTGAGCCTGAGTCTATCATTTTCAGTCTGCTGTATATTCCCTCTCAGAACTGAGATTTTTTTTTTCTCCCCTCCCTCCTCTTTTCTTCTTTCTTCCTCTGCCCCACCCCCCCTCCCTTTTTTGTTTTTAGATGCTGCTGACAGCTAGCTATGTTCCCTGTGGAAGAAACTGCTTGCCTGGATGCCTCACTCCGGACACTGGAATCTCAACTGTATGAGATTGGTGGGGCATGTCCTGGCTAGCTATCTGTTTATACTGATCCCTGGAGGGGCATTATGCTGTACTATGCTATTTAAAGCTAACACAGAAGATAGGCAGGCAATGACTACACACCTCCTATGGAATCAGATCACGTGTAGATAACTGTAGGGGTAACCCACGCTTCATCCTATACCATGATCATGAACACCACCCAGTGGTGTTGTGAGATTCATTTCTACTTCCTAATCTCCTGTTGAAACCTTTAGCAAAGTGTGACCAGGAGCCATCTCAGTCCTGGTCTGATGCAGTCACCTTTCCTTACATGTTTCCATCCTGCTGATGTTTCTCAGGGGGCCTGCGCAGTTCCTGTCCTCAACCACTCCATGGGACTGCTGGATTGCTTATGTTTCATCCTTGTTAGAGAATTCTGTTCCCTTCTGCCCTTGCTCCAAGTTCATTTTTGGCTTGGGTCTACATTAATGGTATTTAAAGGAGGCTGATGTCCCTCAACATGCTCAACAAAAACATCAGCTTCCTGCGGACCACACCTGCAGAGGGTCTCTCTTTCCCACACTCTGGGACTTGCTCTCATCTCTGTTCTACCCCTGTGTTTTCTGCTATACTGTGACTTGGGGAAAGGGCTCCCCACTTGGCTTAATTTGGTAAAAAGAATAACTTCCACATTGGAGCCAAGCAGAAGATGAATCTTCTTTGGTACAGAGGCCATCATATTTCCCAGCTGGTGGGGCTCCACCAAGCATTCTTCTTGGCTGCCAAAGTTCTCCATTTTAGTGGAGAAAATGTGAAAAGTTCACATTTTCAGATCTTCACTCTCAGCGTGGGCTAGGCAAGTGGACTGGAGGTAGCTACTACCCCACCCCCCCAACCAAACAACACTGGTTACTTGGTGGGAAGAGGAAATGGTCAAATATGGTCCTATAATATGATCTTGACACAAGAATGCCTCCCAGTGTTCGTGTTTTCTACTGAATATTGGCTTCAGAAATCGTGATTTCATCAGCAGGATTCTGCTTTTGGAAAACCACAAAACCAAAGCCAAAACCCAAAACAAAACTCTGGTCCCAAGAGGGAGGCGGTGAGTCCAGGATGGAGAAGAAGATGACAGGCGGTGGAGCTTGAATTCCTGGGTGAGCAATGGTGCCAAATGCAGCAGGAGGGCTGCATGACGTCTGACCTTAGAACTGTCATGGTTCTTCTTTCGTCTCTCCTTCTAACCTTTACCTGGTTTCTCCTTTTCCCCTTCTATTTCTGGTTAGCCCCTCTCGTATACTCACCACGCTATCAAGATGGTTAGCTAACCACCAAAAACGTGCTCTTTCCCCTCCATAATGTGGGGATGTTGCTGGGAGGGGGCAAGTCAGGCAGGGATTGCATTTTCTAGCCCTCCTTGCACACGTGTGTGCCTGTGTAGCAGGTTCCCAGGGATGGAGTGTAGGCAGAGGCCTGTCTGTCAATTCAGGCTGGGCTTTGGAGAGTGTGCCTTCACCACCACCTCTTTCCCCTTGCACCGGCTCACCGTGGAGGACTCTGGAACTCTCGCGACGTGGTTTCAACCTTACTGTTCAGTGGAATCATCTGGAAAGCTTTAAAAACCCCTGCTGCCCAGACCCCAACCCCAGAGATGCTAATTAAATTGGTCTGGGGTGTGGTGAGAGCAGCAGGAGTTTTAAAAGGTGTCCTAGAGGCTAAGGGAGGCCGAGAACTGGTGCTCTGGAAGGGTTTGGAGCCATAAGAAGGAAATTGTCATGGGGAAGAAAGCTAGCTACCCACTCGCCAGGAACACCCACGTTGGAATGTTACTTAAAAGAGAAAGCAACCTTTATTCTATGAAGTCCCTGGGAATTTGAGGTTTATTTGTTATAACAGCTCAGTTATCCCAGTTAATGTATTTTTTTTAGTGAACACAGAGAGAATGCCTCCTTAGCATGCCAAGATTTTCTCCCAGCATCTCCTGGTTGCTTTGATCTGTTGGATTCAACTGTCCCACAAGTGGGGCAACTGGGGTGTTGGTGGGGTGCAGAGCCAGCCCTCTGCTTGGGCATTCCCAGGTGCTACTCCGGTAACTGTGGGAACTTTGAATCAAGTACAGCACCCCTGTCAGCGATAAGCTCACGTGGAGATAATCATTGTTGTATCTGAAAGATGGTGATTTCCTCAGGTTTGCATTTGTCCTGTGATTCTGTTAGTCTTTGTAATTCTGTTTACTGAGATCCAGTGCTCAGGATGATGCCTTCTACTCTGTGGTTGGTGATATGATACCATATTTAATTTTTCCAAGTTTTCTGATACCACTCAGTGAGAAAAATAATTTTTAGTGTTCAATTGCAGAATGTTTCTCAAGTAATTGTCTCAAAACTGCAGGGTACATATCTGATTTCTTTGATTGATCTTTTTTGTGTATATATTTTTCCAACATCTTGAATAATTTAGGAGCAATCCTTGGTTTGTGGCTAATTTGGTGTCCGGCAATTACGCATCCTTCTGAAGCAGCTATTTCACTCATGTGTCTGAAAGCAGGAGAGAATTGTTTTACAATGAGACTCATTGTCTCATTGAACTTGGGTGTGTGGCCATACAAGGTTCCTGGAAACCTGGTGCTTATCTTCAGACCAAGGTGTGTTCTAAAAGGCAGGTGTTGGTCCTGTCTTCTGACATGGGCATTGATGGGTTGATAAGTTTTCTGTTTGCTTTAAGCTTTTTCCCTTGTGTTAGTTGAAAGTAATAGTGAAAGGGAAAATAAGGCCTGCTGGAGTTCCTGAAACCAGCTTGAAAACTTAATTATAGGGAGGAAGTAGGGCTAGTTCTGGAGTGAAAGTGGGCTGTGGTAGGGGAGGAAACATAGTCATATGGGTGCTCTAGGATTGTTCTGGGACATGTAGAGAGCTTTCCGGGTGGCTGGTGATCTACCCTCAAGCAGACAAAGGGACTCATCTCTACCAAACTGTGCACCTTGTTCTCTGATACACTTGGGGGTTGAACAAGTTGGGTTGGTTGCTTATAACGAGGGAGACACACACCATGGGGAAGTATAGGGAGACCCAGTTAAAGGGTGTTAGGAAGAACTTATTGTAGGGTTTTAGCTTGTGTCTGATGATTTTTAGGTGGGTTCAAGAAACCGGGATTGGATACTTCTAGGAAGTGGGGGTAATTCTATGCTTGGGTCTCTTAACCACTCTTCTTTAAAAGGTGGGATAAATGAATCAAAGGAGGAGTTGTAACGGGAAAGAAAAGAGGTCACTCATTTGCAGGGGAGAGGGTGTTGGGTCATTTTTATGCTTTGGGCAATGTTCATATTTTTGTGTGGACTCGGACGTGATGATGGGCTGGTCTTGCTTTTGCTTTGATCCATCACATGCAGAGTGGCCTTGTCTGATATCAGTGTTCTGTGAAATTGCTGATACTCAACAAGGCCTTGCTGTGTGTGCCAGTGGGAGCTCCTAGCAGCACCAAGGCCCCGCTGATTGAACCAGGCCAGTTCCTGCATGTCCGGGGCTGCTTTTCTCGCTCTTGAGCTGGTATACTCTTGTATAGCCATATTGACTCTTTTAAAAGATTGAAAGACTTCTGAATTGCTGATGTGATAGTAATTCACCATCGCCATGAGTCTTCAGAGATACGGTATCTCACGACCCTTCCCCATTGCTCCCGACCTCTTCCGCATAACCCACTAGTTGGTAGCAAAGTAAGGAACCTTTTGTATCATGCTCCAGGTAGCAGGAAAGGGTGAAAAGACATGAAGAAAAGGAAACAGAAATGAGGCCCGAACAGTGACCTTAACGAAGGCTAAAAACTGGGAAGAGCTGAGACGGAAGGAAGAACAGAAGAAGGGAATAAAGAACAAGAGGAAAATTCAGGCCAAGGCACCCATGCTCTGGGGCTTTTGTTATAGTGCTGTTCAGTTGTGTTGAATATGTGTCCAAATGAGTTTGCCATTGGCTGGAGCTTAGAGAACAATCATTTTGTTACAGAGAAGTTTGGGTTGGAATTGGATCAACTTGGCAGGGTCTAACCTGTAAAGAACAGAAGGAAATGGAGCTCTAGGGCTTAACGGCCACTTGCGGGATGGAGTCTCATGGAAGCTGGTTACAATGCACAGCTTGGCTCTGTCACTGTTTTTCTCGGTTTCATCCCATGATGTCCTTTGAATCACAACCTGCACAGGCTTCTGTGCAAGTATGAAAAACTCACCATCTTTGAGTTAAAATGAAAAACAGCATGCGTTTCCCTGCCAAGTCTCGGCAAGAAGGCAGTGTGAACAGATGGTGGAGGGAGCTGCACAGGAAAACCTTGATGAACCGCACGGTGGTGTGCACGGGGCACCACGCAGGAAGGCCTTTCCTCTCCTCCTGGTGAAGAACTTCTGCAAATAGCTGGGGGGGGGGGCAGGGGCATTGGAGGAGGGTGGGGGCGCCCGAGATCTCATTCTTCTGAAGTCGGGGTTCTTCGAATTGGCAGCATCAGCACTGTTCCTGGGCACACACAGGGACAATGAAAGAATCCATGAAAGGGAAGAGAAGGTGAGCGTGAAGCAATAGTGCATCAGCAGATGGAGGCTGGGCCCCGGGAGCTGGAAGGGGCCCGGGAGGTCACTCTATCCTGAGTTCTCATTGCAGCTCTGTGTGTCCTGGGACTCTGATGCATCTCTGGTAGCCAGAGTCTTTCTGGACACTTCCAGTGCCTGGCTATGTGAAACAGAAGCAGGCGATTGTGAAACAGACCAGGCTAAAGTAGATCAGGTACTCCTAGGATGACTTTTCCGTTAAATCACTCTTTAGAGATTGTTTTTCCTAGAGAAATGAGTGTCCCATTTCACAAACACACTCAGAAAAGCCCCTACCAGCTCTGGGTCTTCTTCATATGTGTGTGAGTGTTCGGTGTGTATTGTGTTCCATCTCAGGGAAAGAATTGTTGGAGAGTTGTTCTTTTGGGGGGCTTCCTTTGGGCACTGGAATATGTCATTTGTCTCAGTTCCTTTGTTTTATATTTTTGGCTGGGTGACTATTTCTGGAAAGTTGAATTTCCTTTCTGGTCATGGAGGGGTAAGGTCATTTTTACTACAGAGAGTTCCTTTGAGTCTCAAATATTTTATATCTTCATTGGAGATAAGGGTTTATTGGATGAAGATACATATTATCCAGCATTCCCAAACCTGATCATACACTTTTTTTCTAATCTTTTAAAGGAAGCTCCATAATCTCAGGATAAGAACCCCGATTCCTTGCTATAGTCACCCTGAGTATCTGGTCCTTTCTTATTTCTTCTGCCTCGTGTCTCACCACTCCCCTATAGGCTGCCTACATCCCCTTCCATGAGAATCCTGGGAATCTGTCTGAATACATAGTGCTCATTCTTGCTTTTCTGCTGATGCATGAGCTGTTCCATGAGAATGCAGTCATGGACCATGCCATCTAGCTGAGCAGAAGTCCCAAGAATGATATTTGGGACATGGATCATGGTTTGGGACAGAACATGGCTTATCTCATTATTGGCTACCTTGGCTGGTTTCATCTGTTTCTGCCTAAGATTTCACTGTCTGGTGTTGTTGACTCACTCTGCTCTCTACCTCATAAGTTTGATTTATTCATGGCTGCATTGCTTTTTTTTTTTTTTCCAAAGTGAGTTTTCCTGCTTCCTTTGCCTCTGTCTGTTTTCCTCTCTGTGTGTTTGGCATTCAGACTTGCTAAGAGAAGGACTCTGGGCAGTTGGCATCCTGGATGGATTGCAACCACTGAGCCCAGCTTTCGTTCCGGGCCCCCTCGTTGGCACTGGCCAACCAAGGGGTAATTGCCTTTAGGACAGATACTAATCCTTGGCCCAATTAGCTGTAGCCAAGGTGGCAGAGTTACCTGGTAGAAAACATATCAACCTAGGATAAGAAGCATCAAAGAGGGATGGGTCAGCATAGTAAAGCTTCTCATAAATGCTTGTGTGGGTTGCTTGGTACTTAGAAATATATAAGACAGCAAATAACTGTTGTATTAGTAAAATATGCAATGAGTGTGTTAGACCAGGTGAGAAGGGGCTGAGACCGTTATGGTCTGGGGTAGACATGCCTCTGCTTACAATCTTGAGAATAAACTTCTCAGGATGGCATAAGGCCTTATGATATATGGCTCCTGCTTACTTTTCCAGCTTTATTTCCAGCCCACAGGCATCATGTTCCAGCCACTGGATCTCCCTGCAGTTCCTGGATGATTGTACCATATTTATTCCAATGCCACAAGGAAGAACCTATACTTCTTTACTTTTGAGATGAAGCATCATTTCTTTGCCAAAACACTGCCCTCCCTCCAGTACCTAACACCTTTCCCCCAGCCCTCTGTACATGCCTCTATTCTAGCACTTAGGGCTCTGGGTTGTGATTCCTGGCTGACATACCCACTTTACTTACTGGACTAAGGGGAAAGGGGCTGACTGCAATTTATTCATTTTTGTATCCCAGCAACAAGCCCAGGGCTTGGTGCCTATTACTACTGCTAGGGCTGGCTCCTGTTTATTGAGTTATTACTCTGTTCCATACACTGTTCCAAGTGTTTAAGTAATTTAGTTCTCTCAACAATCTTCTAAATAGGAGCCATAAGGATCCTCATTCTATATTTTGGGAAATTGAGGCACAGACAGGTTGAGAAACTTGCCCAAGGTCATGTAGCTTATAATTGGTGGATTCAGGATTCAAATCAGGTAACTTGTTCCAGTCTGTGCTTTGCCCACTGAGCTATACTGTCTCTTGGCAATAAATCTTGTGGAGGAATAGTAGGTATTCAATTAGTGTTGAGGAAATAAAGGAATAAATGCAAGTGTTTTAAGGGAGAGGAAAAGGTGGGTGGGGGGCAGGCACTGTAGGAGAGGGAAATGAGGCATGCCCAAACACATCCACAGAACAGCAAGTAGCAGTCTTGGGAGACAAGGCTGGACACGTTGGTTGGACCAGATGGTTGACACTATCAAATGACAAGATAAGGGATTGGGCTTTTGAGGAAGGGAGTGACATGATTAAAAGCAAGTTTTAAGATTAGTCTGGCTTCAGAGTACAGGAGTTTTAAAATGGAAAGAGAATAAACACAGAGGGTCCAAGCAGGAAGCCCCAGAAAGAGTCTTGAGAGGCAGTATAATGAGATCAGCAGACCTAGAGTGAGACAAATGTGGGGTTTGAGTCCTGAGTCTGCTACTTGCCCGCTTGTGTGACCTCTCTCAATCTTTGAGCCTCTAATCCTTCATATATAAGACAGGCATTATTACTCCCCTCACAGTTTGTTATAAGGATTAAATGCATGTTTGCCAAGGACTTAACATAGAGCTTGACCGTGTTCTTCTTTTGTTTTGGGTCAAGGTGATTAGGGCTTTTGCCCCTGTCATAGCACTGGCAAAAGAAAAAACAAGAAAAGGAGACTCAGGAGAACTTGCTGACTTATGGGTGCTGGGAAGTTGGGGTGAGACAGGGTCAGTGAGTGGTCAGTGTGGGTGGTAAAGTCAAGAAGCCTGGGTTCTGGGTCTGGTTTTTTCACCAACTATCACTCATCCACATGGCTAGATCTCCGTGACTTTCCTGGCATATAAAAATGTTGGACCAGCAACTGTTCATTTTTCTTCCAGCTCTGGATGTTCTACCCATATCGTCAGGAGGTCTGGATTCTGGACAACCAGGAGAATATAAAAGATGCCCAAGCTCTGCCTTCCCCTTCAAAGAGATTTTCCCACCCCCTCTAGTTTTATTAATCCAATCCTTTCTTCTCCCTCTGAAATGGAAATATCATTGTTTTCTTTTGTTTTGGGCAAACAACTCCAAAATCTCAGCCATTGATGGCAGGTTTTACCACCAGAACAGAAGCGAATCAGAGATGAGTATTTTTCTTGGAGTCCTCTGGTTGCCCTATCTGACCTGAGCCTCCCCATTTCTCTGAGAGGCAGAAGCAGGTGGTTTCTCAAACAATTTAGTTTTTTTTCCTCATTCCCTGAAGGCATGGCCTACGTTCTCCTTGGTCAGCCTTCACAGCTGGTTTGTGGTGATGTTCCTCAGATGTCTTTCTCCCTGGACACGCCAGGTTGGCATCGTCAAAGAGAAAACACGTGGGGCCTGTCCCTGGCAAGATGCACATGCAATCCCCTGCTAATAAACATTTTTATATTGTGAATACTGCTTTGCCTACATTCTATTTTGCTGTGGGGGAAAGGAAATGTCTGAGCAGTTGCTGAAGTCTCTAGTGAGTAGGTTTCCATGGCAGCTCTCAGAGGGTTGAATCCCTCTCCAAAAAAAGAGTAGTCGAGTTTTAATTTACAAAGGACAAAAAGGTCTTTACTCTGATTTTGCTTATGGAAACTTCAGATAAATCTCCCAAGCCTTCCAGGTGCCATATGGAGCCGGGAGGAGGGTCATTGACTTCTGTAGCCATACAACACCCCAGACACAGGATGTTGGTGATACGGAGCAACCAAAGAATGCTGGCTCTTAATCAAAAAGGGAAAAATGATCAAATTGACCTAGTAGACATTCATCAAGAACCTACTGATAATTCCACCTGCCAGAGATGGCAAATTTCCACTCTTTCAGAGTTCTGGGTTGAATGTCAAGACTGCCTGTCTACTTAATAGGAAAATGAACTGCGGCATTCTTTGAGCTGCAGAGCAAAGATATGGGTGCAATCAACCACCACGTTAAACATTTCAAGAATCACAGCTTCTATGAGGAATGGAGGTAATAATTATCCAATAGGCTTTGTAAAGAACAGCCCAACTGTTGGAAATTTGCCATAATGCAATTGAAAGAACAGGAAACAATTTTGCCCTAAAATCCTAGAAAATGAGATTCTACTTGACCCAGAAAGATGTCCAAAATTTATTTCACTTCACTAATTTTCTTTTCAGTTGTGTCCAATATGTAGTCAAATACAACTGTTGAGTTATTGTATTTTTCATTCTCGTATTTCTTTTATTTTGGAAGTTCATTTCTTTTCCAAATGTGCTATATCACTTTGTATGGTGTCCTATACCATTCATATATTTTCGTGTTTGTCAGTTTTTTAAAAACAAATTTGGGTCTGATAATTCCATTACCTAAAATCTGTGGGGGTCTGTTTCTGTGGTCTGTGATTTTTGATGGTTCCTGTTCCTGTTCAGGTTGTCTTGCTTTCTTGTGTGCCTGGTAAGCTTTGACAGATTGGTGGTCACTGGTCTTGTAAAATTATTGTTGAGGGTTCTCTGAGGCCTAGGATGGATGTACCCCCTCCTGAGATGAGCTACTAGTCAAAACACCTCAGAACAAGTTCAAGTTTTGAGAGGCAGTGGCTACAATCCAGACTCTGTAAGATGAGATGTACATTTTAAGAGGTCTGGCCCTGGCCACAAATACCCAAGAATAGATGTTTTTCCTCTTTTTCTTTTTTTCTCTCCCCCTTTGTTTATTACCAAACCAGCCCTTTGTGATGTTTCCAGAGGTTCTGGGGAGAGGTGCAGGATGAGATCTGCCTGCTCTCCCATTGAGAATATGGACCTTTTGGGCCTTAGCTCCATGTGGGAAATGTCTTCCAAGATCCCTCCCCATCAGTAGGCTTGAGGCCTGTCTCTGGGTCTGCTGCTGGTGACCTCAGTGTAGACACTTGTTTTACTGGCAAAGGTCCTCAAATCACAAGTGGTTTTGTAGGTCTCTTTTTTGGCCTACCCTTCTGGTTACAGGATTTCATCCAAAAATTCACCAGGAAGTTCCTCATGTCTTTTCAGATCTTCAGTGCTTTTAAGTTTTTTGTATTTTTACATTTTATCCATCATTTTTTTTTTTTAATTTCAGCTTGCAAGTTGATCTGAGTAAACTAGATTACTTTTTCTAGATACTGGAAGATGGTCTTTCAAAATGCAAGTCTATACAAGTTCTTCTTATCACTTATATGGTCATTCTCAAAATAGCTTACTTGTTGAAAATTATTTACTTCTAGTTGGGCCCTTGGCTGCACTTTGGGAAAATTTCAGGATAGAGTTCAAGCTGCTTGGCATGGAACACAAAGCTGCTTCATACCTCTCCAGACCTACTCCCTTCTACTCCCTTCTTCACACCACTGAGCCTTTGCACATATACTTCCTATTGGATAGTGTACCCTTTTCCCTTTGTCCCTGGGGCAAACGCTTATCCATCTTTCAAAAGCCAGCTCAGAGGTCCCCTCTTTTATGAAATTCTCTTGGACTGTCCTCTCTCCACGTTATAATTGATCCTCCCTTTGATGGTATACATTGTACATGATTCTATGAATAGTTAGCATACAATTATAGTTTCCTTTTGTACCAGATTTCAGCCTCCTTGAAGGCAGGGATTGTAATTAATTCATCTATGTTTTACTCAGCCCCCAATTCAGTGTCTGGCATGTAGTTGGTGCTCAAGATATTTTTGCTAATTGGTTGAATGAATGCAGCACACAATCAGGTAATTCAGATTCCAGCCCAAGTAGGAAGAAAACTACCATGATTTCTGATACTAACTACCCCCAAATCTAAACTTTATAGGTTAAAGAAATAGTCCTCCACAAGACTGACCTCACTTCAGTTACCAGGTGTAAGTCTGGGGATCCATATACCACACTCACTTCTGATCAACTGGCTACAAATTTAGATTTTGATATCCCTTCAGGTTTGATAATTTGCTAGAACTAGAGAACTCAGGAAATGTTACACTTATGACTATGGTTTTATTATAGCACAAAGGATACAAATTAGAACAAGCCAAAAGAAGAAACACATAGGGTGAGATCTGGGAGGGTCCTAAAGGCAAAGCTTCCATGTCCTCTCCTCGTGGAGTCAGAATGTGTTACCTTCCCAGTAAGTACATCAATGTAGGAAATGCACAGAGCATTGTCCACCAAGCTTATCCAAGATTTGGTGTCTGGAGTTTTTATCAGGGTTTTGTCATGTAGGCATAATTGATTGAATCACTGGCTATGCGATTGAACTCAACTTTCTGCTCCCTTCCTTCTCCAGAGGCCAGGCTGATATCATGCAGCTCAGAGCATCAATCACACTGTTGGTCCTTCTGGCATGGCTTGCCCCAGTCCAGAGTCATTCTGTTAGCACAAGGTATTTAGGGGCCCACCATGAGTCACTTTGATAACATAAACTGTTACAGCTCACCGTGAATAACAAAGACACCCCTATCACTTGGGAAGTTTTAAGGATTTAGAGGCTACCTTCCAGGAACTGGGAACAAAGGCCAGTTTAATTCTTTGTCGCACAAGAAATGCTTTCAGCCCTAATTGGGATGCGGTTGGTACCAAGGAATTCAATATGGTGAACAGGCCCACAACAGGAAGTCCAAATGGGGACTTGATATCTGAGAAACTGGTGAGTTGCATGTAATAACTGGCATTTTGCAATAATTGCCCTTAAATGATAGGTGAGAATCACCCAGTGCTTGACACAGAGTAGGAATTTAATAAATATTTGTTAAATGAGTGAAATGAAGTGAGTGTGAATTGGACTTTGATGTATGGGGATCCTGGACAGAGGAAGAAGAGGTGAAGAGGGCATTCCCAGTACAAACTTCTCAAGGGCACAGAGCAAGGATGCACGTGTCAGGTTCAGGAGAGTATCTGTAGGTTCATATAGGGCTAGACGGGGAAACAGGATGACTATGAGTAGAATTCATAGATCGTTATGTGCCATTATTGGTATGTTGGTCACTTTAAGAAACCAAGGTAGAAGATTTAGTTCTAAATCATGTAAATGTCTAAGCTGGTAGGTGGCCCAGAGGAGTGATCAGCTCTACTCCACAAAGTCATCTGAGGACCCACGTTCCTTCCATCTTCTTATGCTGCTATCCCCTGAGATATTATCTGCTGGGTTGAATCTGGTTTACCTCCACCATGTCTCTGTTCTGGTGCATAAAAAGAAGAAAGAAGAAGTAAAGGGCAACCAGTTTTCTTTGAAGGAGGTGATCCAGATGTTGCACTTCCTCATATCCCACTGGCTAGAAAGTAGCCATCTGGGAAGTTGGGAAATATAGTCATTAGCTGAGCAGTCTTGTGCCCAGTTAAAACTGTGGGGGGTGAGGGTTGTATAAAAAAAGTAAGAAGGAGAAAATGAATATTGGGGAAAATAAGCAGATTATGTCATACCAGCCTAAAGTGTTTAGACTTCATCTCATAGGACATTAAGACCTGGTGAGAGTTGGAGGAAGAAATGATCAGGCTCAGTTCTAAATGCCTTCTAGTGCCTCCTGAGAAGTTTCTGAGATTGATGATATAATCTTTTTTGATTTATGACAATAGTGAGATGATATCAAAGGAGTGCTAGTCTTAACACAGGAGGGGGCAACTGTCTAAAAACTTCCACAAACATCTCCTCCGCTGATGCTTACAATTCTGCCTTTATTGTCATTCTCTTGGGAAGGAGATTGGGAGCCAACCTTGCTGAGCCTCTTCTTGCAGGGGCACTGTGAGAGGGAACACATATTCTCCGCTCTTGATGGTTCCTTCTGTGTGCAGGGATACCCTATTCCTTCTGCTCCTATGTCACTCTTTGCCAGAAGAGAAGGAATCTCATACTTGATTGATAAGTCTTTAAATAGGGATGGTGTCTCATTTGTTCTTGGTTATGAGGAAAGTCCTAGAGGGTAGGTCTCTAAGGAGAAGTCTCTCATTTCCCAGCTGCACCTGTTGCTGGTAGGTGACAGGGCCAGCTGACCTAAGCCATGCCCTCCAATAGAGTTTCTCATTTGTGTTGAAGGTGATATTTCCATCCTCATCTGCCAGATTCCTTTGTTTACTTCTGAGCCGTTTCAGAACCCCAGTCCCTCAAAAGCCAACAGGTGTGCATGAGGCTGCTCCTAGTAGTTGAAGGAGCTCTGCTCATCCCTCCTGCCACTGAGCGGCAGAGAGTCTGACACAACAGGAGAGAATGCGATTGGTTCATCAGCAAACACTTCAGTAACTCATCAAGTGCATAAACCAAGGCTCTCCTGAAAAAAACTGAACCAGTGCAAGTAAGCAAGAAAGAAGGAAGAGGAAAGCAAGAGAAAACAAGGACTCAGAAAGAGGGGAGTTGAATTAGTGACTCAGTTTATTGGAATACTGGGTGCATGGTGCAGGTTTAACATTTTTCCTTAATGATTTTTCCTTGCTTCCAGCTTGACAAAGCCCAATTTTATGTTTTCTCTGTCCTGTGTGTGTGCAGAATTTTCCACAACAGACAGGTCAATTTCATAAACTTTTAAAAAAGGGGTAACCTATGAATGTAATTTTCCATTCTGCTTTCCAGGGCACTTGGCTCCCCTAGGAGGCGGGTAGGCTGTGCAGGTGTCCAGCTGCAGGGAGTCCCTCATCTCTGATGGCTAGTGATGATTCACTTCCCTCTGCCTGCCTTGAGGAGCTTCTGAATCCACTCCTGGATCAGGCTCCTGCTCCATAGCCCTTTTCTCTGAATTCTAAAAGCAAGAAATTATCTGCTGTTGACCCAGAATTCAATCCCAGCTGTTAGGTGGAGAGCCTGCATTTCTGATTCTGCAGCAGTGGGAGACTTTCTGGGTAGTCATCCAACTCCAATGACTTGAACGAGGAACGAGAACAAGGCTACGTGTGAGAGGCAGGAATGTACAGGCAGGGCAAGGACCCTAGGGGCTTGTGTTTATTGCACTGAGAACATCAGGACTTGTGACAATGAATGCTCAAAAGTCAAGAATAAATTAGTTTTCTGTGGCCCTCAGGTAAGACTGATTATAACTGAATTGACACAATAGGATGCTTCCTAATCTTGGATGCATATAGTAGAAATCTCCACTTGGATGTCTACTAGGTACCCCCAAATGAAAACATTCAAAATAGAACTTCCGATCTTACTTCCCTCTCACCAAACTTGCTCTTTCCCAACCTCCCTCCTTGATGGACATCATTTACTGCTTATGCAGCCTCAATTATCATCTTTGGAACACACCATGCCCATGAATGACCCTTTCCTGTGATTCTCCCTTGAAAATATATCCCCAATTCTACCACTCCTCACCATGGGACAAGTCATCTCCACCCATCACCTGCTCTATCGTGATACCTCCTCACCCAGTTTCTTGCTTCTAGTCCTTCACTATTAAGGATAAATCATGTCAAATATATCCTCTCACTACAAGTCTCACTCCCACCGGCTTAACTGCAGCCAGAATAAAACTCCAAAGCTCTTCAGGTGGCCTGTGAGACCCTAAATACTCTGGCCCTTGTCTCCAGCCATACCCTCGTTCTCTCTGCTTAAAATTCCAAACTCATTCCCACCTTGGGAATGATGTCCTCTCTGCGTGGAAGTCTCCCCTAGATCTTTGTGTGGCCAGCTCACTCACATCATTCTGGAGTCAGCAAAAATGTCACCTCCTTAAAGAGGCCTTCCTTGACCAGCACCCTTCCAACCTTCTGGTATTCTCTGTCCCATTTAACTTATCCTAGTTTCCTCATTGCTCTATTTGAAATTGTGTCTATTTGTTATGTGCTTATTTTATGTTTCCTTTTGCTATAATGAAGGGCAAAGGTTTTGTTTCTCATCTTTACCACACAGTGCCTAGAACAGTAGACCTGGGTAGAGTAGGTGCTCATGAAATTGTTATTACATGGATGAGTGAATAGCAGCTTCTGTTTAAGAAGCTCCTATTGTGTCTCCAGCATTGAAATAGGAATGCATCTTGTTTGTTCTTTCAACTTTGGCCAAGGATTTGGGGATCCAGACCATCCATTGTCTTCCCAGCTAATGGGTTCACTGTGTGAACAAGATGTTTGAAATCACTGTGAGGCCAGTTTCAATTTGGAGGCACTTTGGAAAAAAGAAATTCTAGTTTCTAAAATTGTAACACAGCCTCCTCAACTGTTGATGATGCCCTATTGTCGACAGAATAAAAGTACACTCCTCCGCGAGGTTGATGTCACCCTGCACACTGGCATGATCTCACCTTCAATTACTCCTTCCATGACCCTACCCACTGTCTAGCTGCACTGGACTCCCATTTCCTCCACTCATGCTGTTTCCCTAGCTTCAAGGTTCTTCTCCATTTCTTTACCTCATGAGATTGTATTCATCCTTTAAGAGCTAGCTCAAATGCCACTTTCTTTATAAAGCCTCTTTTGCTTTCTTCCCTCCCTAATAAGAATTCCTATTCTGCCCTACTAACACCTTGTTCATCCTATTATAACATGACATTGTATGATAACCAATTGTATCTTTTCTTTGCATCTCTTATTTTTATCACCCCAAATGCCTAACAGAGAACTTAGCACAGAGGCTTGTATTTGTGTGCTAGGGCTACAATAACAGAGTACCACAAACTGAAGCCTTAACAGAAATGCCTGTCTTATGGTTCTGGAGGCTCTAAGTCTCAGATTAAGGTGTTGACAGGGCTGGTTCCTTCTGGGGACCAAGAGAGAGAATCTGTTCCATGCCTCTCAGCTTCTAGTGGTTGCAGCCAATCTTTGGCATTCTTTGGCTTTCAGAAGCATCACCCCAACCTCTACCTTTATCTTCATATGGTGTTCTTCCTATGTATCTTTCTCTGTGTCCAAATTTCTCCCTTTTTTATAAGGACACCAGTCATATTGGATTAGGGCTCACCCCAATGACCTCATTTTTTTTTTAAAGATTTTATTTATTTATTTGAGACAGAGAGAATGAGAGAGCCAGAGAGCACATGAGAGGGGGGAGGGTCAGAGGGAGAAGCAGACTCCCCGCTGAGCAGGGAGCCCGATGCGGGACTCGATCCCGGGACTCCAGGATCATGACCTGAGCCGAAGGCAGTCGCTTAACCAACTGAGCCACCCAGGCACCCCCCAATGACCTCATTTTAACTTGATTACATCTTACTACATACCCTATCTCCAAATAAGGTGATATTCTGAGGTACTGGGGGTTAGGCCTCCAACATATCTTTTTGGGGGGGACATAATTCAACCTATAAGAACTATTTACCCCCAAGATATTAATGAGTGGACATGAACTGGAATCCTTTTGTGAAAAAAATCCACCCATCTGTCTTCATCTTCTTCCCTAGGTTGAGTTTCCTGAGGACAAGCCCTGTGTCTGATTTGTTTTTCTATCCTCAGTACGTAGCTCTGGGTGTGACACACTGTAGTTGCCCAGTAAGTGAATGATTAACTATAAATACTTATTCAGATGCCACTTTCCTCAAGAGAAGCCTGGCATCTCAGGAAACTCCAAAGGCTTTCAAAGGATGGAATTGCACAGAGTGGTAAGTGGGTTCGTGCAAATCAGCCTAACTTTTAGTGTAGCATTTTTCAGTCTAGCAACAATAAGATAAATTATATTTTGTACCCAATGCAAAACCTTCATAAGTCAGGTATTGGGACCAAGTTAAGATAACTAACTTACCTTCTCTCATCTAGCACTCACAATGGTCCTCTGAGGTAGGTACAGGTATTGGTCCCATTTTGCAGATAAAGAAGCAAGATAGATGTCAGGTGGTCCAGGGTTATGCAGCTGGTCTATGGTGGAGCCAGAACTCCATACCAGTTCTGAGACTAAAGCCAATGTTGTTAGCTGCCATGACACTCTGACTCTCTGTTTCTGTTTTGAGCTCTGTTTTGTGAGACATAGATTCATGTGGTGGATGGGACTTTGAATAGCATTTCAATCAACACCTTCCTCCATGCAGGAGCCACACTCCAATCTCCAGAACAGGGGTGTGCTTATAGTATTTCCTGCTTAAATTTTGTTTTCTGTAAAATGAAGAAGTTGGGCTTTATAGTCCCTCCCAACTCAACAATTCTGTGATCATTTGAATATACCCAGAGAATGCTTTATTCTGAGGGGTGTGACTGCAAGTTGAAACTAAAAAGAAAATCTATAACGAATCAACCTCTAACCCCTGTAGCTCTTTCCTCTTTTCTTTGGCCCCTCTGAAGCAACAGAAAATAATCTATTCCTTCTTTCACATGGCAGTTCCTTATAAGTAGCGTTTCTTCTTTTGACACCACCTTCCAGGACTTTACCACATTGGTTATCCTCTTCCTGGTGAGTGCCATGTGGTCAGAGAAATGTATCTTAAAATGCATGAACTGGAAGGTCTGAGGAAATGGAGTAGCTCGGTGGCTGTACATGCAAAACTGTTTCTTCAAAGCACTGGACTCAACTCTGTTGCCCTTTTGGATGCAATTGCTTGTGAAGAGCACCTCAGAAGGAAATGAGGCTGGCCAATTGCTCTGAAGCTTTGGCAAGAATGTGAGGCAGCCATAGGTGGGCTGGGCGCACTGAGGCTCTGCCACTTCTCAGGGGCTTATTGGAACTCACCAGAACCCTCCAAACCCACCCACTTCCTAACCTTCCATTTCCTGCATTGACTCAGGCTGTTCTTAGGTCCACCTTTATCTTGTCAGTAATCTAGTCAAGTCTCAATTATTGTATTTCTGTAGAATATCTCCTGGGGGAGATATTACCTTCTCATCTTATTGCCACTTCTCCTGACACATCGGTGCCTGGATATCCACTGTGGGCTCCTTCCTACTCTCACCTATCCCATTTATTGGTGCCAGAGTAACTCTCCTACAACCCAGCCTCATCCTAGAACTCCTTAACCACTTGCCACACCCCTTCTCTGCCTGTTAGTCTGTGGCCAGCGGCCCCATATCTCACTGACCCACCTTCCCATCATCCTCCACATGTGCAGGTCCCAACCCAGTGTCTGTCAGGGTGAGAATGAGGCCTCTTAGTTCACATGCAGAGAAGAGAGCATGCAGGATTTACCCCCAGAAATGTTTGTTAGTAAATTGATATGAACTGGAGTCCTTTGTGAAAAACAAGCACCCATCTGTTTTCTGAAAATGAAGAAAGGACTTATTTCTGTTCTTCTCAGCGAGTCAAAAGGACCAAGTCTGGCTGAGGCACTTTGATTTGGAACATAATTCCCTCGCTCATTACAAATTCTGAGATGTTTGAGTCTGTAATTAAAGCAAACAGCTCTCCCCAAATTAATTTCAATCCCAAAGAAATTCGTCCAATTTTACCAACTCAAAGGAAGGTATTAAAGATCCTAACATTACTTAGGTGCCAATTTCAGATGGTGAGGATGAAAGATTATTAAAAATAAAAAGCCTGGTCATGAAGTGGGCAAGTGGAGGACAGGACGGCTTTGGGTTTCTGTATGAGTCCTCTCCCAGAGTGGAAGGAGCAGCTCCAGCTGCGGAGTAGCGCGAGGCATCCCCAGACACGACAGGGGAAGTTCCCACTTAGCTGCAGGTCAGTTCCGCGAGAAGGATGTTAGATTCACTTCTCTTTCCAATAGCAGATGCATTTAAAAATGTCTTTGGGACCAGTGCCTTCTTTCCTCATTGAGAGTCCAGTCCCACATTGATATCCAGGTCTCCCAGGAGCTTCGGCAATCAGGACGCCCCAAAGCAAACTCCCTGCATTACTTCCTGCCCTGCAAGCCATTCCCAAGACACAGGTTCCAGGCCCCTTTCTCCGGGCCTAGCTCAGGAGAATGAGGGCTTACAGCTGGGGACAACGAACAATTCAGTCCACAGAGTCGTGGATTTGAGGGAAGTGAGGGTGTTGGTTTGTTCTTCTCGGCACATCATTTGGCACGGTCTCCTCTGCTTTCCTTCCATGTGTGACACACATTCCCATGTCTTGCAAAAACTCTGGCCAGCCTTTGGGGTAGGGGGACGATTAGCGTGGATGGATGACATATGGAAGCCGCTATAGGAAACACATGCTATCTAATCGGAATGGTATTTGGGGCTTGAACAAAGTATAATTGTTAAGACTTTTAATTACCCAAACAAATGCTTAAATAGAGATGCTGAGTAAGTGAGATCATAGCATCATGCCAAGGCTATTACAGTATGTGATTTCAGTGGAATATTTGTAACTCATTGATTCATTTGATAAACATTAGGACGTGTTTGTGCTAGGCATGTAGCTCACTGCTGGAAATACATCTAGTAAGTGGGAGGAAGGTTTGAAATGCGCACATGTACACGCATGCGCGCGTGCCCACACGCGCGCACACACACCATTCACATTCACATAATCTCCTTTTGACACCTGGGGATTATTGGCCTGAAGCACCAGCTGTAGTTGCTTGTTTTTGCTTCAGCTACCTGATTTCCTTATTTACCTCCCCGCCCCGACCGCGATTTAATTTGATGTTGCCACTCTGTAAGAGAGGCTTAGCTGTTGTGAGAGAGGTGGAAAGAGAAATGTGTATTTAGTGTAAGACGTTTGTGTGCACATCTGAGCTGTTGATTTAATGAGATGACATCCGGGTCTGCAAACTGAATGAGAAGGAAGAGAGAAGGGCTTTGCGAGCTGGCTGGGTAATTACAGATTTGTTTAACTGAAGATTCCATTTCATAGTTTTGTTTTTATAATTACAATTATTTCACCACTGGGTTAAAAACCTTATATCTTAAGAGTCACCCAAAAGCATATTTTGGGTGATTGAGCTGTTCTAAAAAGGCTTTGAAACACAAGGCTTACCAAGGAAATAATAAAATACAGGCAGAATAAATACAGAGGGGCAAAGCCAAGGTGGTTGATTAACGTGTAAAGATTATTGAAGTGTGCAGTGAAATATGGGGTAATCTAGTGGACATGGTTTATTGGTGGAAATTTTAAAACACTCTCTGTTTTAAAACACAGGATGTTTTAAAATAAATAAAACCCAACTTTGATTAGTGTGTGTACTTTCGGTAACAGAATACATAATCCTGGAAAAATATTGGAGTCCCCTTTGAGATACAATTGTTTAGCACAGATTTTTCATTTGAAATTAGTGTTTACTCTCAGCCAGAGAAAAATCCCAGATGTTTTTTCCATTAGGCTGTGTATTTAACTAGAAACCGTAAATATAGAGCACTTTGTAATGTGTGATGTGCTTTGCTCATATATGAAGCTCGTACTCGTATTAATAACTACCATTCATTAAGGGTTTGTCTTGTGCCCGGCCCTGTGTTAAGCACTTCACAAACTCATTTAATCCTGAGGAAAACTCTGTGGGTATTATTATGTCCATTTTACAAATTAGGAGCTGGCTACCAAGTGAAGTTAATAAGGACCCTGCCCAAAGTTATGGAGCGGCAGAGCTGGGATCCTGGTCCCCTCCGTCTGACTCCAGAGTCTGTGCTCTCAATCACTGCACCTACCCTAGGTCCTGAGTGGGCAGGCGTGTGTATAGGGATCAGCCAGGCCTTCCACCTTAACAGGATGTGGTATGGTTGGAAAAAACACGTGGTCCCTCCTCCTCATTCGCAGCCAGCACCTCAGTTTCATGCTCTGTAAAATGGGAATCATAATTCCTGTTCCTAAATAATAATAATAATAACAATTCCTATTCCTCCCAGGGTTCTTGTGAATCTTGAGTGAGACAGTGCATAAGAAAAGTCTTGTAAATTGTAAGGAGTTCTATAACCGTAAGTATCAATTATATTAATTTCATAGTGATAACAATATTAATCTGTCAATCCTCACAAACCCTGTGCACACACAGTTGATATTCCTCTTTCCCAAGGAGGAGAGTGTTTGGCTGGCTCTTTAAAGTTTAAAAAACAGGAATGTGTTTAGCAGTAAGATCCTTTGCCTCTTCTCCCCACTTCTTGCTGCAGCTCAAATCAGAAGGACCATGCCTCCGTGGAGATGGAGAGTTTTGTTTCACTGAATAACGACTTCGCATCTGGAAAGCATTCTTCCTTATCCTTACCATTTAAAAGCTCTACTGTCAATGAAAGAACTTTCTTTCAGTGTTGACAATTGAACCCCACCTGCCCGTTTTTTTTTCTTCTTCTTCTTTTTTTCTTCCCCCCAAACCCTAAGGTTTTTAAAGAGGGACTTTAGGATTTTTTTTTTCTTTCTTAAGAGGGATATTTACTTTATTCTGAAATGTCAAATGACTGACTGTGGCTGGAAGAGAGTCATTTGGGATACTAGACTGCTGTTTAAATAAATAAATAAATAATAGGTGGCACGTCTAGAGTGATTTCTCTTTTCATGTTTAGGCCTACGAAGAATCTTCATTCAAAGAGTCTGAGTGATTTGCGAAGGCTCTCATGGCTCAGAGAAGCAGGGGATAAAATATGAAGTATTCTCTCTTGGGACCAACACATAAATGAAAGCACCATCTGAAGAAGTTTCTGGAAATTCATACCTATTCAGTAAATATTTGCTGAGGGTGAATCACCTGGGAAGCACCATGGTAGGGACTAAAAAGGTGAGGGAGATATGGGGCTTCTTTGCAAGATGACTTGATGGTATTGGGACGATGAGTCTGGAATACAAGTATGAAATAAGGTAGACGACAACATGTGTCGTACTGAAGATACCATGTCGGGGGTGAAGAGGAGACCTAGATCCCACTCTATTGGGGGAAATAAGTTGGGCCACTGGGAACAAAGAGTGGTCCAGCTTGGCTAGAATGTTGAGTTACCTCGAGGAGGGAGTGAGAAAACAGATGGAAAGGTCAATCGTTGAGGTGACATTTTAGGTGGTGGTCTTTAATATTACACCCAGGAGGAAGACTGACAGGGAAGCTGGTCTCTGGAATCATCTCGTCTTCCATGTCTGTTTCAGGTCCTCAAGTAGAGTTATATGAAACCCACATCTTTTGTGCGGTGCTTTGAGTAGATTCCTGTATAAAAAGAGTACAACCCAAGCTAATATTCTTTTGTTATTTTTTTCCCCCTTCATTTAACATATCAACCCTTTCCCCAGGGATCAGCATCAGAGCTGTGGCCGTATGATAATTGGCTACAACTATTGAAGGCAGAGGCGCTCCTTGCTTGGTCCATTTGAAGTCACTTCATCTTGGTTGCATAACCCTGTAATGAATGGAATGGATCAGGGCTCACTTCAAAACACAGGGAGGAAGCTCATTAGATTATGGGTTATCAACCCTGGCTACACATTAGAGTCACTCAGGGCAGCTTAAAAAATTCCCATCATTTGGCCCTACATCAGGATAACGGAATTAGAATCCCTGGGGTTGTCACTAAACATTGGGATTTTAGAAACTTCCCTCTGGTGATTCCAGTGTACAGAGAGAGTTAGGAATCACTGCTTTAGATAATTTGTGGCAGGAAAAACAAATCCAGCAGTCAAGAAACTAATATTTCCCATTTAGTTATTTTTTCCTGAATTCAGGGTGAAATGCAGAAGTGCAATCACTCAACATCCTCATCCCAGTATTATCCAGAAGTACCAGCCAGCTGCCTTACCACAGGGAATGACAGAGGAATAACAGCCAGCACAGGGACCCCAGCAGGCTAATGTCAGGATTGTGACTTTTGACAGATTGACCCCTGCGTTTTGTTCCTAGATATTGTGTTACCATACAGTGTCTTCGGAATCCACAAGGTTACCAGCGCTCCCTTTTTCCGACACAAAATGTTGATCAGGCAATCAGGGGAGCTGCGCCCAGCTTCTTGAAATAGATTTCTCTGCCCAAAGAGAGACTTCTATTTAGCACTTCTCAACATGTCAGACTCCTCACACAGAGACGGTTCTTCTGGTTCAAGCCCCCCTCCCTCACCCCCCACCCAAAGCAAGAAGTCTCGTTTCCAAGAACTTGATGTTTTTTGCCTTGAATTATCTGGGTAATTACTTCATGCACTCCATTCTGTATACACACTTTTCTTTGGATAAAAAAAAAAAAAATCCAGATCCAAAAATATGGGGCATCAAATTTTATGCCCATGCTGCTCCCTGGAGGTAGAGAATGAAGGGAGTAACTCTTCCCGAACACCAGCCTGTGGGAAGAATCCAGTCTAAAGTCACAAATTGTTTTGGCTTTGTAGCTGGCATGCAGGAAGTGACATTGACGTAATGCTAGCCTCCAAGTACGTTTTCGGGCAAGCCATCCCAGATGAAAGACTGAAAGACCCCTTCTCAGACCCTCCTTGCTGCCAGGTGTAGCCACATCACTAAATTCTGGCCCATGAGAGATAAGCAACAGTGATATGTGACACTTCCAGGTCATAAAGCTCAGATGGAAGCAGTGTCCTCTCTCTCTCTCCCTCTTCCTGCTGGCTGGAGTGAGGACTTCTTGTAGTCGCTGGGGATAGCTCTTGAGAACAATTCTCATTTGTGAGAGAGAAAATATTTCTATCTTGTTTAAACCAGTGTTATTCTGGGTCTCTACCACACAAAACTGAACTCCTATTCTAACTAATACATACTTCCCCAGAGTCTTAGGTACCATTACAAAAATCTTTCATAGGTGCTTGGCTCCAGGAAGGAGGAGTGGGCAGAAAACTTGACTTGCAAGGTAATGATTCCATTGCCCACTTTTTTGTTAGAAGTCGTCTGATTTGAGTTACCACGTAGCCAAGAAGAAATGGAGCACAAGGAAACCACACAGTTCAGAGAGGTCACCAGAGCATAGATGTACTAGGTGAGCCCCAACCTTGGTCATGCTGGAAACCTCAACTAAGTGTGGGACATAAATGCATCAGAAACAAACTCTGTCCTACTGGGAATGATGTAACAGCCACACTCTGCATAATGAGGGATTCTAAAATGGAGACAATCCCCATGCTTCATGAACAATTCACTGGGAATAATTTATTTAAATTAAGACATTAGTTATATCTACATGTTCAAAGTGTCTCCCAGGGAAAAAAGTTGGATTTCTGAATTACGTGCATCAGTTGCTCTGCTAGCATCATAAATTCAAAGGAAAGAGAGAAATGTGGAAGGTGTTGAAGTCCAGGGAGCACTTCTAGCCCAAACAGTGAGTCCCAGACCGTTTCTTCCCAAGTTTGGCCGCCATTTGTCTCTGTATGAGTTCCCTGAGCAATGATCCTTCTGGGTATCTCTGGAGAGGAGTGGCTCAACTCTGTATTTCATAAGGTTTGCTTTATTTTTCCTTGGCCCCAGAAAAGGCAGTCTAGTGCATTGCATGTTTAGGAGAGAAAGTAATGAGCTGTCAGGAAGGGCAGATTAGAAGCAATTTACTGACCAGTCAGGATCCTTAGCTGTGTTCTCGTCAGGTAGGCGAGCTTTTATGCCTCTCAGTTCCTCTTAGGAATTGTATATCACCCTCAGGGTAATGCATCCAGTTGAGTTGCCTGCGTCATCTGATTCACTCACACTGGCTCTGGTTTACTAGACATGTATGCACTGTAGACATATTTGATGTATGGATATGTTTCCCCCTCCTGAGCCACTTTTCTTGCCTTGATTCCAGTGCAAACTCAGACATTTCAAGAGCACAGGGTTTAACAAAACATATGATACTGAGTTACATGAGATGTGGTGTTTAATTCCACCCAGGACTGTATTTGGTGATATAGTGTGAAGTTTTAAAATAATATTTTCGCACAAAAAAATGTAAATGTTCTTGCAAATGTCACATCTTTCCCAAGTGCTTTGGGTGATTCATTGTTAAATGAAAAGCCTTAATTATATTTCTGCTACTCATTAACAGCTACAGCATGGGGATATTCAGTCTCAGAGCTTTCTGAGTGCTGATTTGATGAGATAGCTCACAGATCCTGGCGGAAAAACATGTCCCACAAGGAGATAGGGTGATGGACTTGCTGATTTATTTGGCACTGTAACTGATCTTCAGGGAGAGTTATGGAACTTTTTAGGAAACAAATTGCCAACCTCAAATTGTCCCATTTTTCTAGGTCACTGAGGTGCTCTCAAATCTGCCAGGATGCCCCTCACAGGGTCCTGATACCAGGCTCTTCCCAGACTGCCAACCTTCATCCAGGAGGTATCGTTATGGCTCTTTCCTCTGCACGCCCCCTAACAAAAGAGTGGGGTGCAGGTTCTGAGAAAGAAAATAGGGACTAGTTGGCTGTAAAGGCAAGGAGGGCAAGGTCTGGGGTGGGAGACAAAGGAAGGATGACTCAAGAAGAGGCAATTTAATGTATGGGTACATATATGGGGTCTGATAGAGATTTATAGCTCAACAACTAAGCAAAACACACCAGGCCAATCATGGATACCAGGATCTACCAGAAGAGGGTCCTACTGGGCAGGGACAAAAAACTGAGCTTTGTCCATCTAGCTAATTGAGTCCTCCTGGATGGCCTGCTTAACAATGGATAGAGAGAAGTGGTCCAAAAAGCGAATGCAGATTGAGTTTATACTAACTTATCTGACAGCTATGTATGCTTTGCCTCATTTAATCCTCACAAAATTTTTCAAGGTGGCGATTATTGTCTCTACTTTTCCAAGGGAAACTGGGTAGCTAAGTATCTTGACTCAAGTTAGTCGGTCAAAAAGTGGTAGATGTAGGTTAATTTGTTGATTCATTTCATTCATTCATTCATTCACTCATCCTGTAACTGGGATCTACAATTTTAGAAGTGACTACAGAGAAACACATAGGTTTTTTATTTGTGATGTGGGACTTCTCACGGGTGTTCTGAGCACAAGAGTGAGTTACAGGGGCCCCTAGATATTGAAACTGTCCACCCTTGGAGCACCAGGGCAGGACGGGAGCCCCCTGGCCAGTGGCCCTGTTTGCTTTCCTCAATGTTCCACGCCAGCATCGTCATTTTCTGTGTGTGCCCTGATGTGAAAAAGATTGGGAAGCCCTGCTGTAAACTGATCTTGCTCTTGAGACCATGCTGCCCAGTGAAGGGGGTGGGAAGGTGAGGCAGGGATGCTTATGCCTCCCAGTTTATGATGTGATGATATCTCAGTCTTTTTCCAGTGTAACCTGCCTCTTTCAAGCTAGCTCAGTGTCCTCCATGTAAATGCTTGAGGCTTCAGCATTTTATTCTCTTTCCCCCTTCACTCCAAGATGGCTCCTGGCATGTGTGAGGTTTGGTGGCTCACATTTGCAAGATCTTTGCTGGCTTTGGTTGAAGTATCTTGGACCACTTGTCTCTGTGTATCAGCTTCTGTCTTCACTGAACCCACTGCTGGTGACACTGGTCCTGCCTGTCTTTAGGTCACATCCTGGTATCCGTGGGCAGCTTTTGCCTCCAGTCTCAAGGTCCCTGCCCTTGGGAGTCTCATCAGTCCTTACTTCTCTTCACCTCTCTGCCACCCAACCAGGACACAGGGGAACTTCTGGAATGCCTGCAAATTATGCACCAGCCATAGAAAAGCACCAGTTCTGTGTCAGGTCATCTATCCAGACTCCTCCCAGTATTGTCCCAAACCCCAGTCCTGGGCCCTGCACTTTGGAGGGCATCATTCTGGCTGCACTCCTTCCCATCAGCAAGGAGTCCACAGATCTAGGAAGATGTACTCTGTCTAGACTATACTCTGAGTACCCAGGACACTGAAATTCCTTGTGCAAATTTTTGGGGCAGCTTCCATGTTCTTGCATGCCTTTTCCCAGATCCCCAGTGTGTACATACCTGGGCCCAACGATAGCTTCAAAATTTTGCTTTTGATGTCTAAAGGAAGTTGTATGGAATCTTGCTTTCTCCAAAATAGCCCATCAAGCAGTGCTACTTAAGCAATTTAACGTTGCTACAATATTCAAGTGTATGATCAGTGGGTTTGTTTCATAGACTGTACGTAGTATAGACTAGTTTGGTTGTCCTCAAATTCACGTGTTCAGTTGCCTATAGATACTCATCATATGGACTACATATGGATCTGGAATGATAAAAAATACAATAAATAAAACAAAACCACTGGTCTTTCCCCATAGATAGCTTGAGAAACCCTGATCTAAAGGGTCCCAAACTTGTAGTCAAAAAGCTCATCAAAGACCCCCATTTTCTAGGTGATATCTACCATCCCCTTGGAGGGGTGGATGCTTTGCTTTCCCAAGGCCACTGAATTCATAGGATGTGAAAGTCTTTTCATGTGTCAATTAACTCAACAACTGTTATTGTGCACCAACTGTGTTCCAGTTGGGTACGTGAACTTGGACCTATGTTAATTTGAAGACCACACTCATTCCCCTCCAGTGTATCACCTCGGCATGTCGGGTTGCTCTCATGCCCACCTTTTCTCTTACAACTTCATGCTGTAAAGTGATCTCCTAATTACCCTCTCTTTCCCCTTTCTGAATCTATTTCTCCATGGACTGCCTTATCTGTCCTTGACCTGACTACTGGCTTGTTCTCAGGTTCGGCCATAACTTTTAGGACCAGGGCCCCCTGAGCCTAAGAAGGCCCGACATACCCGGGAGTTGTTTACACGTCCCATCATAGCACAACCAGCATTGGACTGTGGCCTTTCTCAAAGGTCAGTAAACCATGAGTGCACATATTCCAAGTGATTCTGATGATCAATGACTCCTAAGCCTGCAATCCCAGACCATTCACCTGGGCACCAGACTCAGAGGCCAATCAAGGTTGGCTAATCTCTACCTACCCTTTAGGACCTTGTGCAGGCCATGTCGTCTAGGAAATATTCCTTAGTCTCTGGCTAATTTCAGAGTACTTCTCTGTGCTCCCATGGTGTTCTGGGGGGCTGTAGCACTGTCAAAATATCCAAAGTGCAGTCAGACTATCTGCTCCAGTGGTGTTCTGTGCCTGCCCACACCGCAGTAGGGAGGTGGTTCTGACTGTGGTTCTCAGACCAGCATCATCACCATCACCTGGAAGCTGGTCAGAAATGCAAATTCTCAGGCCCCAGGCCTGCTGAATCCTAAAAGATGAGGTTGGGGTCAACAATCTGTGGAACAAGCACTCCAGGGGACCCTGATTCTTGCTCAAGTTAGAGAACCCCCCCTATAGAGAAATAATCTTGCCTGTTAGACTATAAGATCCTCAAAGGCAGAGATGAACCTCTTTCATTTTTGTACCCACAGAGTCAAGGCAAGTTTGCATGTTCCTGGCCCATGGTGGATAAAGTTGTGCATTTGCTGCTTTTTTAACGATTTTGTGACCAGGACACAGGAATGCCTGATTCTGGCCTCCAGTAGCAACCCCTGTCCCAGACACCCATGGAGTTTCTGAGAGACCAATATACATGAGAATAAAGAGCTGCTTTTATTAGTAAGTGTGCCAACTGAAACCTAAGAGGAAGCTTGGAAAGTCTGAGTGAGAGCATGCTGTTTGGGTTTGGGCCTCTGCGCTATATTGTTTTTACTCCCACATTCAGACCTTGGCCGCTTCATGGAGCAGGGCGTTTAGGGTAGAGAGGGGCCAGGAGCGGCCCGAGCTCAGGCCCCAGTCTCCCTGTCATCAGCTACAGCAAGGATGAGACAGGAGAGGGAGGGGAGGCTGCTCCCAGGAGCCCTGAGCCATCTTTCCTACGCAGCCACATGACTCAAAGAGGATCATGAGAGCTACTAATGCTACCAGGAGCTGACATTTATGGGATACTTATTGTGTGCCAGGTACTGTTCCAAATGAGGTAAAGACAATGATTCAACGGCCAGTTTTGCAGATGAGGAAACTGAGGCACAGGGAATGTATTGTCAAGGTCATGAAAGGGGTAAGTGGCAGAACCAGGCAGTCCAGGCCCAAACCCAATGTTGTAAATATTCTGCTAAACTCTTTCTCCATGGACAGGCAGAAAGTTGCTATTTGGGGGGCAAGTAGCAGGGAGTTTGATAGGGATGGAGGAGAAGGGGAGTGTGGGACACACACACACACACACGCATACATAATATACACAATACACACATACATATACACATATTTATATGCACACACATATACACACATACTACACATACACACATACATACCCACACAGACATATACATACACAATACACATTCGCACATGCATATACACACACATACATGCATGCACACACATACACATGCATATGCACACACACAAACACACACATGCACGCTCACATACATATGCACACACATACACACACGTACACACAATGAGAGAATGATTCCAGGGTCTCCTTACCTACCCAATCTCCTGGCCCGGAAGAGAGGGAGGACGGCTGGTGTGCTCTGAGGGGCCAGGCTGTGCTCAGGCCCTTGGACACACACCCGCCTCCTGGCCCCCAGCTGGGAAGCACGGCCCAGGGGATGTCTTCTGGTCAGACTGCTCAGGTGGGAAATTCTCTTCGCAGTGTTGGGCCCAGGGGTGGGGGGACAGCCGGGTGGGAGGCAGGCAGAGGCAGGCTTGGCCTGGTGGAGCCATGCTGCATGGCTGTCTGTCCTTCCTGAGCCGCAGAGGGCTGGGGAAGGAGGTGCAAGAGGGGCTCTCCAGAGGAGGGGCATCCGGGCAGCAGGGGCTGGTGGCAGTGAGGCCAATGCCAGAGTAAAGTGGGAAGAAGGCGACCTCGTGGAGAAATGGTGCTTGATCCGATTCACATTTGGGCAGTTTCAGAACTTGCTCTAATGAGGGATATGGCAGTGAATTGGGTAGAGATTTGAAGTCAACAAACAAGAAAGTTGATGCCTTTGCCACTGATTTCCTGCAAAGGCATTTTGATATCGTGAAAATATTTTTTCTTCTTTCAGTAGAACTGCCAGCTTGGGTATTTCTCTTTGCATTAAAAGGTGCATTATTTTTCCTCAGTGTGATTAGATTGAAAGAGACTTAATTTAGTTCACTTAGCAAAGCCCCGTATGAAATGCAGTGGCTCGCAGAAAACAGAGTTGGCATATGATATGTATCTTTTTTCCAGGTGTCTCAAAGCACAGGTTCGGGAGATTGACCAAGGTTTTTCTTCCCACATTACAAATGAGGACACAGAGCCGGGGAGGCTGAAGCTGGCTGCCCGCGGGTGCTCAGTCAGCTGTCAGAGGCAGGAGGGGTTGCTTTCAATTCTCTTCTCATTGTTCTGGCTAGCATTTTGGCTCTTGGGGATTCATGCAGCACAATCTTTGCCTGTGTTTCTGAGGCAAGTGACCTATTTCTAAGAAGGCTCATCACAGAGAGGCCCTTAATGGATTTCCCTCCCTTTTAAAGGGAGGAGCTCATTTCTCCTTCTCCCCAAATACACAGGATGGATGAAATGATTCTCTTTTCAGCTTCATTCTCTTTTCATGTTGGAGTGGAAGGTTTTAGCTCCCCCTGCTTCCTTGCGGTTGTGAAGACCTCCCCCTCTGCCCCAGAGGGGGTGCAGCAGGTGGCCTTCAGAAGCGGCCACTTTCCATTTTCTGCAGCTCTGGGACCCTGGGCTGCACACCCATAGAAAGGCCACATAGGTGTGGGCAGCTCCCTCGGGTCAGGGAGCTCGGTTTTCCTCGTCACCTCCATCCTCACACCCTGTAGGAAGCACAAGCAAGCCCATTTTAGATTTCAGACTGAACGATGGTCAGGACAAGGTAATTCCAGATTAATTAGAATGTATCTGAAGGGCGAGACTGGGGGCAGAACTTTCATTCACTAGGGGAAGGGAATGAAGAGAAATCAGTTAACAGTCCACATGTCAGATGAACAGGACTTGGACCGGGGGCAGGGCTGGATGTAGGAGGTGTCGCCTGGGAAGCTATCCAGGTGCCAAGCTGTAAAGGAGAACATCCTGGAAACATGGGGAAGGGTAAGTCAGCTTTCCATGTGATGCCTTCCATAACTGGCCAGAGTGAATTGATTCTGCTCCCACTGAAAGAGGCAAGCTCTAGAGTAGAAGCTGAAGACCCACGCCTCATTGCCGGCTCTCAGCATCTGCAATGTACACCTGTAAGTTGTGTCTCTGCCATCAACTTTGAGGTTGACCATGGTGGAGAGGGGGCATTTGTAATGACTGGATCTTTTCAAACTCAGTAATACACGCTATGGTACTGTTTATTGGGAAAAAGTGATTTCTCTCAGACTGGTCTCTTTGATGCCTACACCTTTCTATGGTTCAGTTTGCTTCCGAGGACTTTTCTGGTTCTGCTGGTCATAGCGACTCATCTCTCTCTTTCTTGAACATAGAAAAGTATATACAATTTTTATTAATGGAAAATGAGTTTCTCTTTACTTCCATTAAAGAAATGTTCAACAAATATTTAAAGAATATTGGTTTGAAGGATCATCAAATTATTGATTGCTCAGGCCTCCTACATGTCCAGGTAGGTACAGGTCTACACCTACCTTCCTGACTGGAGGTAGAATTGCATTTTGGAAGCAAGGACGAATTTTTGCCAATGTCACAGAGAAAGAAATGACCAAAGTTTGTGGCAAATCAAATGAGGGAAGACAATGCAAAGTCCTATTACATTGATTTGCTTTTGGCTGGACTGGATTGCCTGAGAGATGTGGCCTTTTCAGGTTGGTGGAGAAACGTGATGCTGTGGGGATCTCATTGCTCTCAGGACGCTCAAGGGGTCAGAGTCAGACCCAACAATGGCATCCTTGGTTGTTGGCAGTTTCGAAGTGAGTGTCTGAACTCAATCAGAGATCATTCTGGACTTTTCTCTGGCAGTAATGAGAGCCAGTACACATTTGTCACATGAAAAAAAGACTCAATTTAGAGAAAGCTAGTAAAGAAATGTCATCTTTGCCATATTTGGCTGAAACAGGGACCTAATAGGAGATGTCAGAAAAATAGGAAAAGAGAAGAGAGAGCGAAGAGTCAGGAGGGGGTGATGTGTAAGCAGGAAGAGAAATCTCCCCTTCCTCCCACTGTTTGTTCAAGAGCTAACTTAGGGGCAACTATTTATTCAGAGGTGATTCTGTACATTGCTGTAGAATCACGCAACCTCCTTGGGGAAAGAGCCTAGATAAACACAAAGCCTAATGATTACCGATACATCGTTATTTTCCCATGTTGAACATGGGAATTATTATTTGTAGTAGATTTCGGCATTTTTCTTTTGCCCTTTCCAGATCATTAGAGGCATTTTCAAATCAAGAAAACTCTCGAAGGCCTTCACAAGCTAGGATTGTTTATGGAGCAAAAACGCGGCTCCCAACAAATATTTGCAACTTAATGATACGTTTGTCTAAAGCCCAGAATTTTTGTATAAAGCAGGTGTCAGCTCAGTGTATGTTTCACTGCTCCATTAAGCACCTACCTTTCCCTTGAAATTATTCCCCATCTTATGCGGCATGAATACATTGAACTGGTCATTTATTTTAAATTAACTCAGTGCTGGGCTGGAAAACACAGTTCCCAGCAGGGCTTTATGGTGCATACTTCTGAAAATCCCATTTTCTTTTTTCTTTTTCCCTTTACACACTGTTGGGACATGTGGAAAACAGGCGCTTCGAGCAGAGGAGACATTCAAAGGTCTCCCTGTTCCAGGGGCAAAATATAAACAAACATGCCCGTCACCAGTTTCCAGATTTCGCGTTGAGTTTTTTCAGCGCGGCTGCCTGTTCTCACTACGGGAATCGGTTCTCTGCCCCGCTTGGGGACCCTCGTTAGCAGAGAGAGCAAGTGGAAGAGGAGAGTTTTCTCTCTCTCTCTCTCTTTAAGGGGTTCTGACCCTGCTTGATCCAAATATTGCTTTTTCTGGGGCTTAGTCCCCAAGTGCTATAACCCAGCACCTTGGCTTCCTGCCAGGACGTCCCAAGGCAGAGTGGAAGGGGGTTGCCTCTCTGACCTGCTATGTAGGTTTTTGTAACTTTTAGCGCAGTGGCACTGGGTTTGTTTATCATTCTTTCTCCCAGAATTCCCTGCCTCCTGGTTCCTAACTCTGAGTTCGGCCAAAGAGGGGGCATGGATAGCCCAGGACAAGGGGATAAAGAGCATGTCCTCATTTGCGTTCCCGCCCCTTCCTTGCAAGGATGATGTTTTCCTGAGACCCTGGTGCTTGACGTTGGGGTGCACCGAGAGCCACTCACTGGTGGGGACTTTAAAACTCCTGATGCCCAGGCTGCCCTCAAGACCAATTACATCTGAATCTCTAGTGTGGGGCCTAAGTGTCAATATTTTGTAAAGCTTCTCAGGTCAGCCAAAGTTGAGAACCACTGTCTTAAGTGTATCTGAGTGATTTTGACACTTTCTTGGTGTACCCCAGGGAGAGGCTACTGACTGGTTCTGTCTTTATTTGCCTTAAAATAAACCAAACCTGGAAAAGACTGGGTCTGAAGTTACCTCCTGAGGTGTCTCTGAAACTTGGACATTCAGAATCCCTGCTTTTGAAACTTCTCCCATAGAAGGGTTGCAGACTTTTAAAATGAGAAAGCCAACAGTTTTCCATCGCTCAATTAAGGATGTAAAGCCATAGTTGTAAGTTAGGGGGCATAATGGGGGTATTGCTTAGAAATTGCTTCAGTAAGTACCATTTATTAATTAATTAGCATATATGCAATTATATTGTTTACTATAATTTGTTGTTATGGGCATACTTTCTTCATATTTAATACCATGGGGATACCGAAAGACAAAGTATCATGCTGAAACAGAAGGTAAAACCTTTTCTTTATTCATGTGCTTAGCAGCAAAATCATTTACAGTCCATACCCCTCCCCCTCAGAAACAAAATAAACAAAGCAAAAAACCCTAAGAAATGATATTTCAAGCTTAGAAAGTTCTATTACATTAGGTAACTTCCAATATACTTAGCTGCAACTATGTTAATTATTTTTTTCTATTGTCATTAGATTAGATTTTCTGCCACTCAAATAGCCAATTTCTGTATTATCACCTCTTAGAGGCTCATAATGGAGTTGGTTTATTAAGACAATCACAATGAATATTTGAGCCCTCAGTCACAGAAGACAGAGCACAATTTATTGTCCAAGTGTCTGGATAAGCACAGGCTGGTTACCCAAATGTGAGTTAATTCATCAATATTATCAGTACATCCAGTGTGGACATCCGGCAGGAAGCAAGAAGAACTAACTCTGGGTCACATCAAACAGTCTATGAGTTAACTTGTAAACTCCATGCTCATTTTTCACATCTCAGTACCAGAGGGAGTCTTGGAATCATAGAATTTTAGAGATGGGACCTAAGACGTATCTGATACTGAATGGCAGAAAGATGGCATCCCTTGTGCCAACTTTGGACTATTGGGGATGGTTGTGCGAGATGTTGTGCCAAGAGATTGAGACGACATCTGGGCTCAGCAGAAGGAGAACCCCTGTCAACAGCGATGTCTGCAGTGGGTGTATGAGGGGAGGGTGGTGGCAGAAGAAGGTGGTCAGTATTTGTTGGGTTTCCTCTTGCAATGGAGGTTCTCAACATCACTGCATCTTGCAATCATTTAAGGGGCATAGAAAACATCCCAATATCTACGACATACCCAGACCAATGAAATCAGAACACCTGGCTGTGGGACCATGGTGAGTCCCATGTGCCTCTCATGTTGAGAATCACTTTCTTGTAGACAAAGGACACAAGGGCCTTGAGAGATAATGTGATTCACCCAATGCCATATCGATCTAGGTAGAGGATGTTTACCAGGCATCATAGTTCCCACCCACTCTTCTCTTCACCATCCCATGCTGTCTTCATCACAAATCTTTAGAGAAACACACGAATAAAGGCCCATTGATAATTTTGTCTGCTCACTTTTAGAACAGTCCTTCTCAACCTATGAGCAGCAAGCATTGACTTTTAGACTCAGTGGCTGGTAAGTAGTCACATTCTTAAAATTACTGTTTTGAAAATATATGAATAATTCATTTTATTCAGTAAAATACAAATTTATTGAGAAGCAGTGCCGAACTCAGGGTAGCTTTCGGACCTTTTGTGTTTTCTCACTGGGTAATACCCTCTCGGGTCCTGCCACGCTGGGGTCGGGCACCACTGGCTTGGACCTGAGAGGGGCCTGAAGCGGTGCAGCTGTGAAAAGCCCAGACTTCCCCCAGGACGAATTAAAGTCCCCACGGGTCCCTGCACACAAACTCTGACCTCAGCATTGCCAGCCTGCCCGTTGTTGCTGTTGTACATAAGAATGAGAAGACTCTTTCAGCTCACACGTGGCTCAACGTAATCCGACTCTTGGGTACGAGAAAATGACATCCTTGGGTGTGAGTCAGTGAGGATGCTGGCGATGCTCAGGCTGGAGGTATTCTGAGAGTCTTTCAGGTCGGCAGCTGCCACGCTGTAGCAGAATGTGGTGGAGTTCGTGATCACGTGGTTTGTCATCCTGTCTCTTGTGTTCGTATGAATGTTCTTTCAGACAACTCCGTGTCATTCTAGCTGGAAAGCCCAGTGTGAACCACTCTTCCTCCTTATGAGCCAATTTTCTCATCTCTCAAAAGGACGGATTAGTGTCCCTTCCAATTTTAAGAAACTGTCTCCTAAGGACCCGTGGCTGGACGATTATTTTTCTACAGATGATGATCTTGTGGCCTAGAGGTGTACCAAGCAACTTTCCTAAGACCCGACTTAGTTATCAGAAAGTACCGGACTAAAATGAGGTCTCTTAACTCAAAGTCTATTTCCTTTCTACTAACAAGGCTAAATAAAGACTGGGGTTGTACTGAAATTTTTAAGGCTCTCCTGTAATTTATCCCAGCCCTCCTTATTCTCTGCTCCAGCACTTCTGTAGGGTTCTCTGAAGACTGCTGAGCCCAGAAGCCTACACACGTTTGGCAATTCCTGTCAGCAGTGGGACTGCTGGGTAAGGGACACATCTAAAAGACAGATGTTTTCTTCCCTAGGGGTCAGCCCTGGTGCAGGAGCTGGGGAATGAGAATTTAATTCTGTAAAACATATATTTATTGAACTCCTACTTATTGTATACTGGGAACATCGGAGACACAAGCATGAGTAAGAAGGCATTTCTGCCTTTGCCTTGCTTGTGAGGGAGACTGACACAAGAACAGTGACTAATAAGATAGACTGATAATGGAGGTGGTTGTGGCAGGTGTGACTGATGGGTCAGTTTTACACCCGTTTCCAGACCCCTTGCCTGTACTCCCATAGAAAAAGCCAAAGAGTTGCTTTTCTAGTCTCCTGTGAAGGAAGGTAGTTACATGAATAGTCTTGCCAATGAGCTCAATGACACACACCATATAAGATGACAACTAGGATAGGTCCTATGAAGGAGAGAAGCAAGGTCTTGGGGAAGGGGTGGGGAGGCAGGAAAGACTTTCCTGGGGCCATGATGCTCCAGCTAAGAGTTGAGGGATGGCAGGCATTAACTGGGGGAGAGAGAACAGAATGGGAAATTCTTAATCCTAGATGGACCACTTCCTCTGGGTTCTGATGGGGGAGAGCGTCAGAAATAGCTCCTTCTCCCCAGCCTCAGCTCTGGCTGAAGGGGGCAGCCGTGGCTCTCTCTGATCCATCCTCCCAACCTCCGCAGTAGGCTGGGAATATACTCAAAACACAGGGCTTACTTTGAACAGTGAGTGATGGATGACCTAAGTTTTTTTTTTTTTTTTTCAGTTGTTCATGCTGAAAAAAGAAAAGTTAAAATGCAATTTCAGGTTAAAACAAATGCAGTTCGGGTGACGGAAGATAGATTGACAGTGGTTCTTTTCATATCTAGATGATGTCTAATTCTGGGCTCACTGGTGAGATAGGAGAAGTGTTTGCAGGAGCTGGGGCATGCAGGGGACAAGCTGCAGCTCAGCTGTGTGCTCATCAGGGGTGGGGGGCAGCATGCGGTGATGGCCAGTTGTGATCAGAGCTTGGAGGAAACACAGCCGACTAAGAAGGAATAACAGGGAGGATGTACTTTAAATATGGGACCAGGGAAGCCTCTCTGAAGGAGTGATTTATAAGCAGAAACCTGAAGGATAAGGAGACGTGAGCCCTAGGGAATGGTGGGGAGGAGTGGGAGGCACTGAAGGATTAGGTCAGGATGAGCGAGGGGAAGGAGTTGGACAAATGCAAGATGAGTTGGAGACACAGAGGGCCAATTATATCAAACCACAAAGTCACATGGGGAAGTATGAAGGAGGAAGTGACTGGGGCAAGGAGTGAGAGGCTGACCCTAGGAGGGCTTCTAGGAGGAGGTGGCATTTGGACTGGGTTTTGAAGCCTGAATAGGAATTTTCAGGCTGAAAAGGCAAAGAAGTACATGTCAGGGAGCAAACTAGCTTGGTGAAGGCAGAGAGATATGAAAAGACATGATCTGGGAGGTCCAATTTTTTTCTGTGATTCTTCAGGAAAAAAAAAAAGAAAGATGATTAATACGATGGCCTCTAGCTCTGGTTATATTTTCGTATTTCATGTTTTCCTTCCCATGTGTTTGTCTACTGCAGAAGGGTGTCTGAGTGTTTTCACTGAAAATAAATCTCAGGTATTTTATTTACCGCTCAGGCTGTGAAAAGCCCTTAGTGTTGGGCAAGGTGAGGCAGAATGCTACCAGAACTGTCCCCAATATGTTTATTTCCACAGCCTGTTTATTCTAGGGGGATTGGAGAAGGTGCCTTTCACTACAGAGATGAGCTTAAGTTTGAATGTTGGTCCAAGAAGCAGAATGCTCAGAGGCTCACATGGTCTTAACTAGGCCAGGGAGTCAGGACCCATCAACAAAGACAAATTGAGAATAAGGAAATCTGAATAATTCAGGTCAGAAACGAGAAACACTTTGGCTTCAACCTATGCTTCTGGAGAGATCCTTACTTCTTTTCCCTCAACGCTTCCCCAGATCAGCACTCAGAGGCCAGTTCCTAAAGAGGCAGCAATTATAGATAATCATCTGTTAGGACTCCCTTCCCATCATGCCCTCCCCACAGCTTGGCCTGTTTGCCTTGGAAGCCACGGGAAGCTCAGCGTTCTCAGCCATTCTGCCTGTCTCCTTCTGCTCTTCCCTACAGCCCCTTGTCTGACTCCAGCTTGGAGCCTTCCCAACCCTCCAACCCTTCCACTATGCCTCCCAGACTCAGAGTCTGTCATCAGCAAAATCCCCAGAGCCTGAAATGATTTTTTGGACATTTTCTTCCTCTTCCTGGAGCTCCAGTTGAAATCCCCTGTAGCTCTGTCAGGAGATGTATCTGTCTTTTTCCTCTTCTACCTTCCCATACCCTGGGCGTGGAGACAGGTAAGGTCTCCCCCTTGCTTCTCACTGTGGCTTCCAGACTGCTGTTCTTCCCACTCTCTCAAGTATCCAGAGCATTTGAGACACTCACTGGGTCCTACATTTTCCTGCTCTCCTTTTGTGCCAGTACCTCCCTCCTCCCATCCCCTCATTTATTGGCAATTTTAGCTCCTGGATTCCCATCTTTCCAGCACCGCTTTGCCATTACTTTGAGTAAGTGATTCCCCCAACACCTAGCCTCTTGGTTGCCAGGATCTGGCCCTGTGTCCCCCATCAGTCTCCTAGCCCCATGGCCACACCCTCGACTTTGCCTTAGCCATTCCCTTACCACAGGCCTCAACGTTGCTTCAGTGCTCCATAACCACCATCACCTTCTACTGTAGCCTGTTCCCCCCAGATGCCCAACTCCAGGAATCCTTCGGCCTCTCTTAGACCTCTGACCCATCTTCTGCCTTTGCTGTGCCATCTCTTTCTTCCTCACCCAGCTGAGATCTCATGGACCATCTTGCACACCATTTCTTGCAGGCCACTCAACTCCTTCCTTTGTCTCTCCCTTCTTTGTACTTGCCGGCAACACACCAAGCCTGCTTAAATCCCACTCTCTGACTATTCTGAGCCTGTACCCAGCACCAAATGGCGCTTGCAAAGAGTACAGGACCTGGTGACGAGCTGTGTTTTAAACTCATGACCACGGACCCGAGCAGGCTCTCTGCCCTACCTGGCAGCTTTGTTTGCCTTGTCAGTTCCTTCTCCATCCCTCCAGGGACAGACCTCACTCTCCTCCTCTCTGTCCCTCAGACCACCAAGGCTCTCTTCCCCCCACTCAGGGCCTCACAGACTTCAACGAAAAAATGAAAGCCATGGAAAGAGAACTGTGGTGGGCTCTCTCCCCAGAACTCTGATTCCAGCTGCCTCTGAGCCAAGGGCTCTCCGTCCCTCTGTAACCCGAGCAAGAGTCCTCACTCCTGCCTAAGACTGGCTCTTCCCTGCACCCTGCCCCCCCCCCCCGCCCCTGCTCCAGGACACTGGTCCTGCCATTGTCTGGTCCCTTTGTGTCACCGAGGCTTCTGTTGAGCGCTGAAACATACTGCAGCACCTCATATCCTAACCCCACATCCTACTCAGGCTGCAGCTTCCTTTTGTTCTCACCTGTAGAGCAAAACTCCTCCAAAGGGCTGTCTGTTTGCTATCTCCACTTCTTCACTTGTTCTCTCTTTAATTGGCTCCCACCAGGTTTCGTTCCTCATCATGGCACCACACTCTGTGGGTCTACACTGACCACCCCAGTGGAAACTTCACACTCTTTATTTCAACTCATGGGCCTCATTGGTCATGCGGCTTCTTCCTTCTTGAGGCACCCTTCACTTTACTTAGCAATACTGCCCCCTCCTGGGTTCCCTCCTGAATCACCGTCCATCCCTTCCCAACTACACTTGCTGGATCCTTCTCTTCCAGACCTCCGGGTGTTGGACAACATCTGGGCTCTGTCTTGAACCTCTTCTCTTCTTCAGCTACGCACTCACCTTCCTGGTCATCTCATCCAGGCCCTTGGCTTTCAAGACCATAAGTAGGCTGATAGCTCTTGCTTGGAGCTCTCCCCGATCTTATTTCCTGCCCAGGACCACACTTGCAGTTGTCCAAGGTAGGCTTCACACAACTCCAGGAAGTAGCGTTGGTGTTGGTGATCATCACAGAATTGTGGATTTATTCATTTAATTTTCTGGCGGTTGATAATAAAGTGACAGTGAAGGGTTTTCTGGTTTGGACCAAGTCATCTGTGGGCTAGTGGGTGGAGCTGTTACAACGTTCCCCTCCACGAGGCTGTACAACAGCCATCCTTCCTTGTGACTCTTGTTTAGGCAAGCCCAGTATGCTCCTACCCGCGCCAACACACTGCTCTCCCCCTACCTCGACCCCGGCATCCGGGTATGCCCTTGGCTTCCCTGCCTGCTCACGTCGTTCCACCCTAGATAAAGCAAGAGCCCTCACTTCTCTCCTACTTTACTATTTTTTATATTTTTTATTATTTATTTTTTAAACTAAGTTTTTAAAATTTTAATTCCAGTATCGTTAACATACAGCATTATAATAGTTTCAGGTATACAATATAGTGATGCAACAATTCCATACAGCACCCTGTGCTCATCATGATAAGTGTACTCATTAATCCCCATCCCTCTTTCATCCCCACTTCACTATTTTTAATGGTACTTCTCTCTCTTTTGTATTGTATTATAAATATATTTTCTTACCTGTTTTTCTGGCTTCTCTGGTACTCTTTGAAATCCACAAGGGCAGAGGCTTTGTCTTGTTCACTGTTGAGTTCCCGGAATCTAGAACAGTGTCTGGCACAGAACAGGTGCTCAGTAAATAAATACTTGCTGAATAGGTGAATGAATGAATGGGTAGCATGGCTATACTTCTTCACGTCCCAGTTTATAGCCTCGTATTTCATAGTGGGTATCATGGACTGAATGCTTATGTTCCCCCAAATCCACATGTTGAAGCCTTAACCTCCAATGTGGTGGTATTTGTTGGTATTTGGGGAAGGAATCAGGTTTAGATGAGGTCAGAAGGATAGGGCCTCCATGACGGGATTCGTGCCCTTATGAGGAGAGCCACCAGAGAGCTTCTTCCTCTCTCTCCATCATGTGAAGACACAGCAGGAAGGAGACAGTCTCCAAGCCAGGAAGAGAGTCCTCACCAAGAACTGAATCTGCTGACCTTGACCTTGGATTTCCCAGACTCCAGATTGTGATAAATAAATGTCTGTTGTTTAAGCCATCCAGTCTCCGGTATTCTGTTATGATAGCCTGAGCTAAGACTGGGTGCTCATTAAATGGGAATGATAACAATGCTAAACTCCTGAGGATGTTGCAAGTCTTGAATCAGGTAATGGATGTACATGTGAGCTGTATACAAAGACTCTTACTGTTGCTTTTATTGCTAAGAAATTAACTGGTAGAGATAGGAATTTGAATTTCATTTATCCATTTATTGCACAATTATTTCTGTGTCCTTCATATGTGCTACATTCAGGATTCCAGGTTCTGGGGATACAATGGCGAATAAACAAAATCCTTGTCTTCCTGGGACTCAAGAGTTCTCAGAAGATTAGATTTCTTTCTGTTTTCTGCTTTGCTCCAATTTAACTTGGGTGTGGTCTTAGTGGAAGGTGCAATCTTTAACATAGCAGAAGGGTGGTGTAGAGAGGGAGCATGGATGTCAGTGAGGGCAATGATATTTTCAAATCCAGCTGTGGCAAGGAAAGCCTCATGAATGGGAGAGTTACTTTGTCTCTATAAACCTCATTTGTCTCTCCAGTAAAACCCCAGAACTAATCAAATCTACTTTGCTGGGCTGTTGTGAGGATAATTTATGTAAAGCACTTGGCATCCAGTGAGAGTTAAGTGCTCCACAAGTGTGAATTGTAGAGGCATTTTTAGGGGAGGTCAAGGAGGGAACAGCTCCCAAGGGAGAGTTTCAGGTCTCAGTGGAAGAAGGAAGATTTCTCACAGTGGTCCTGGCTATGGGCAGATTCATTTATAAGAGATTGATGATTATGAAAAGACATTGTAGCAGGACCTGGTGGGAAAGGAGAGAGAGAAGCAAGGCTGCGAGGAGAAAGATGAGCCAAGTAGACCTGAGGATAAGGAAAATTGGCCTCAAGGAGATTTGTTTGCGGATCATTTCTGAATCTCAGGGATGAAGGAAGGTGGGATGGACTGACGGGTTTGGAGCCTGAGAATGTAAAAGAGTAGAGATCTGCTAGAGGGAAGTGGGCCTGTGTTCACTTAGCTGAGAACTTCAGTGGTTTTGGATTTGGTAGTGGGGCAGGAGAGCTGAGGAGAGCTGGAGATGGAGTTTACCGAAGTGAAATGCATGTGGAGTTTCTGGGTGCACTTGCGAGGTAGGGTTGAGGAAATGGTGAGGAGAAGGGATAGTAAAGGGAAGAGAGGAGCCAGCACATGGTAGGGGACCAGAGTTGCTAGAATGACTTAAGAACAAGGATGATTAAATTGCAATTTCAAGCTGATGGCTACACACTGTGGCCATGTAACCCTTCCCCTTGCTGAGCAGACCCTCCCTTCCCCTGCCTGTTTTGATGTTGGCAACATTCTTATTTTCATGGATGGTTTAGGGGAGGGTTGAGAGGATTGACTAAAGTAATCTTTCTGGTAGACATTTTCATTCAACCCAGTTCTACAAACACACACACTGACATATGTTATTCCATGAAGCAAGACTGATCCTTACTTTGTGTGATAAAGTAAAAACATATAGTTAAATATAAAATACAGCATTATTAATTCTTAAATGTAACATAGAAACAATTTTTAATAATAAAAAATTATAATTTCAAATAAAGATGGTATGATGAGATAGCTGTCTGTGCTTGCCTAGAATCATAAATTCATTCCAGGACACACGTGGACAAGACTCCAAACATATCTGGTGGACTGTTGATCCCAAGAGTTCTGTTTTTAATGTGGTCAAGGTTGAAAATTTAGTTTTACCCAAATGGGTTACTGTGAGTGATAATATTAGCAATATGCTTTTTATATTTAACTTAAGAAATTCTTACTGGGGCGCCTGGGTGGCTCAGTTGAGCCTTCGGCTCAGGTCATGATCCCAGGGTCCTGGGATCGAGCCCTGCATTGGGCTCCCTGCTCGGCGGGGAGCCTGCTTCTCCCTCTCCCTCTGCCTGTCTCTCTGCCTACTTGTTCTCTCTCTCTATCTCTCTGTCAAATAAATAAATAAAATCTTTAAAAAAAAGAAAAGAAATTCTTACTCAATCTGAATCCAAAATGATGAACATAAACACTGAGTCTTTTAATCATTCTTCAGTGTGAATGAGTAAGCTGTAATAATTTATTCTCTGAACAACACCAAGTTATGCTCAATTATTGAATTGGGGTTTGGAAAAGAAAATGGATTTGTAATCCAAGTATTTTTCTTTAATGTTCCAATTTCCCTTTTAGGAAGTTAAAAATGAAAAGTTTGAGACAGAAGGGAGTTGTAACAATATTTCTAATTCTATTTCATTTGGGCTGTTTTCATGAGCAATGTTCTCCTTGATACGTTGTAACAATAGTGGGAATATTTACTAGATCGGGCAATTACTTGTGTCTTGGTTCCAGAGCAAATAAGATCTTTTGAAACCCCTGGATATATGGGGTGTCTTGTTGATTTTCCTCTATGGTTTCAAACATAGTTTGTTAAGAATACTGAAAATATCAGTGAAATATGCCAATTTTTTTTAAAGAATTTTATTTATTTATTTGACAGAGAGAGACACAGTGAGAGAGGGAACACAAGCAGGAGGAGTGGGAGAGGGAGAAGCAGGCTCCCCGCTGAGCAGGGAGCCTGATGCGGGGCTCGATCCCAGGACCCTGGGATCATGACCTGAGCCGAAGTCAGACGCTTAACGACTGAGCCACCCAGGCGCCCCTAAAAATATCATCTTTGAAAAAATTGCCAAATGATACTCCTCAATTAGAGTGCTGTGAATTTCATTCTGGAGTTCGTATACCATGCTTAACACTTTCCTTTGTAACAACCAATACCCTTTGGATGACTCAGTAAGTGGATATGATTAACTCTAATCTCTGAATAAAACATTCCAAAAAGTCAGCTATTCAGTGAGGTTCCTTTCTTAGCCTGCACTTTTCAACTCATCCATGAGATTTGGTACAATATCTTTGAGATGCCCAAGCCCCAAGACATATAAACCAGATTTCAAACAGCACTGTTATTAGTAGCATCCAAAAATTTTCTAGTAACTGCATTGTGTTTCCTAGCTGTATTTACTGTCCTGTGCCTTGGAAGCTTTTGATAATGCTTTAGAGTAATTCACATTGATCAGTAATGTCTAGTTCTGATTTTGTGGCTATATTTTATTGTTACATGAGATTCAATTGAAACTATATAACAAATTCTCCATGAATTATCTCACCACACATACCTGACATACATGAAACAGATTGCTTCTCTTCCAATATCAGTGCCTCTTGTTGGGGCTCGGAATCTATACTAGTCGTTGTGTTCTGCACAATGATACTGTGTTTTCATTAAGAGGAAGGGCTTTCATTCTATTTGCTGATTGATTATTAAAAGTTACATACGCCATATCCACATGTGCTGAAAGAATAATATTTTTAGGAGCTGCAAATTCATTTTCTCTTTTGCCACTCAATTTGCCATTATATATATGAGATGAAGGTTTTCTTGTTAACTGCTGCAGAATGACTAAGAAGACCAAAAGCGAACATTGTTACATAGCACTCGCTACGCACAGGCTCTTTTCTGTGGGCCTTATGTGTATCATCTCTACAACAGCACCACGGACTAATCACTGTTATTATTTTTATTTTACAGATAAGCAAATGAGGCCACAGAGAGACCAAGTAACTTGCCCCAAGTATCACCACCGGTAAGAGGAGGATCTGGAATTCAAAACCAGGCAACTAACTCCAGAATTTAGTTCATAACCAATACATTGAACTACCTCTCAAATTGGAAATTGTGTCAATAATTTATGTCCTTTTCCGCCTCTTACTTGAAAAGACTTGACGGACTTATTGAAAACATGGAATTACAAAACAAGACACTGGGTTCTGTCATTTTCAAAGAATTCTGTGGATTAGATAAAGCCCACATTTTAAATAATTTTCATTATAAAATCTCACAGTTGCTTTTTACTTTTTCAAATAAGGTTCAAACTAAATCCCAGTTTATCGATTAGAGTCAGCATTTTGCTCAATATTGTCAGTTTTTAACTTCCAAATTCAGAAGTTGAACTTGTGCACACATCTCTGGATTTTTTCTCTCTCCTCATTCCTTTATCTTTATCCATTTTAAGGACAATTAATTCTATTTCAGCAAAAAGGTAATAATTGTTGAGAAACTAAAAAAAAAAAATATCTGATAGCATCCTTTCTGAAGAAGACCTTCCAAATTTGTAACCAGCTGTGACTTTGTTAAATTAAGTCCTACGAAGCAGAGCCCCAGGGTTTCCAATGGTGAGCCACCGTTAGTTTAATGAAAGACTGCAAGGAAATTGAAATAGAAAAGTTTATTACTCACAAGTCCTGGAGGAGGTACTTGGTAGACATGGAGGGACCACACTGGGAGGTCAAGGCAGGGTGCAGGCAGAGAGAAGGGCCGCACCTGGGACACGTGCCTCTCTTAGTGTTCGTGGGTAGAACGCTTTAGGGTTTCTGCGCTAAGACTGGATTGGTCAAGTCAAATGAAAAAGAGCAAGGTTTTGGTAGGCTCTGCAAAGGTTTTATCTAAGGCGCACCCAGGGGAAGGCCCTGGGAGGCAGGGGAGACTCTTATTCCAAAGGGCTGCTGGGAGGGTCATATGAGGAACTTACACTTCCTTGTGACTCTGTGGACTGTTATCTAAGGCCTGTGCTCGTTGCAGGGGCTGCTGACAGCTCAAGGCCCCTGCATGCGCTTGGCCACACAAAATGGCTGCTGAGGCAGCAATATTATGGGATAATTTAGCTAATCTCTCAACAAACCAATACTCGGTTGAATGGCTACAATTTTGCTGACAGGGGAAATACAAATTATCATAATATAAAATAGAAGGGCACCAAATTAACCCTCTCATTATGGGAATGGTCAAATTGACCATCACAAGCTGAGAAATAGAATGAGACATCAACGAGCAAGAGAGCAAATGATCCATTCCTCGCCACTCTGTGTATTCATCATATGCCCACCACGAAATCTTGCAAATGGTGGGAGCAATTGAGCACGGTATTTGTTGCAGCGTTTGCATGGCTAGGATTCCTCCTATGAACTCTGATATTTTCTAGTTAATTAAAAAAATGCAGGTTGTGACCTACAACATTGATTTAATGATCCTCCAATGGATGGGACCTGCAATTTGAAAACACTCAGTTAATGGAAGACTGAGTTTCCCCTTTGGTTCTATGTCAGGGTGCAGAGAAACGAGTCTCGTGAGATGGGGAGTCGAGAATGGGAATTATGGCAAGTTTAGTAGAGGAATACAATTAGTGCCAGAGGTGACCATGAGACCTTGTGAAGTCTCAGGAACTTGGGGAAGGCATTGGAATTTCCCTAGGATAGGGATGGAAATTTGAGCTGATCTTAGCTGAAGGTGGCCCCAGATGCCATTTGCTTGACCATAGCAGCAGTGGAATGAAGTGGTCAAGTATACGAGCTTTGGGGCTTGGCTGCTGAGTCTGAATCTTGGTTCTGACACTTACCAGCTGTATGCAGATTACTTAACCTTTTTGTGGCTCAGTTTTCTTATTTGTATGATGGGGATAATAATAGTATTAAGTTCAAAGGATTATGATGAGGGTTAAATTAGTTGCTATATACCATACGTGTAAAATATTACAACAGTGGTCGGAGTGTGAGATGCATTCATGGAAAGTTAGATTTTTTTCCTTTTCTTTTCTTTCCTTTATTTATTTGTTTGTTTGTTTGTTTTAATTATCAAGGGGAGTCATGTTCAGGCAAACTCTAGGAATTGAAGGAGCTTCTCAAGGGTGCTGCAAACCTCTATCTGAAGGTGTCCTCTCTGGGTAAATCATTCTTCCTGACGTTAGGTGAGTTTGAAACACTGTAATCCCCCATCAGACACACGCTGGGAGCCTGTCCCCTGTTGTATGACTGTGTGTTCAGAGACTGCACATCCATGTCCAGTGGCTGGGGTCGTTCCATTTCATCAAGGGCCTGGGTCAAACCAGACAATGTCAGTCGACCCTCCCTCGTCCATGAGCAGCATGAGAGAGGTGAAGATGTGAGTGGAGGGGCAGCTCTGGGTGGGTTAGTGTGTGCTCGTGGAGTGGATATGTGGAAATGGACCCGTCGATGTTGAGGTAATTTAGAAATGTGAAGTGCGGGACTCAGATGGATTGCCGCAGGCAGCTGAGACCCCTGGGAAAGGTGGACAGGCTGTGGATGGAGAGTAGATTGTAATCAGAGGTCAGAGTAAGGGACTGGGGGGGATCATGGGAAGTGACGGGCTGTAGTGACAGGGAAGGACAGGGAATGCTGTGAGCTTCAAAGGGACAGTTTTCTGCCGTGTGGGAAATGGAATCAAAGACATCCAAAGGCAATGTGGGGCTCCGGACGCTGCCTCCTGGCCTCAGGTGTCCTGGGGAAAGGGGAGATGAGTGGCCCAGTTTGAGAAGACAAATAGAGAAATGATGTCCTTTGGAGTGGGGGCATGGCTGAGGGCATTCTGAAGGGATCCATCTTTTAATGGCAGCAGGCAGTTTCTGGAGCAGGGGAAGAGCAGGTGGAGGGAAGTGGCGGAGAGCCGCCTGGGACGGTGAGATGTCGCGGGCTGTAGTCTAGGAGGTGTCGAGAGTACAGAAACTGGGGACATGAGCTGACGTGATCTGAGGAAACCAACTCTGCAGGGTCGGGCTCGGTGGGGGCAGGCCCAGCACAGCCTCTACTGCTGTGTAGGCTTTAAATAAGCCCCATTCCCTTCCTCTTTCCCTCCTTTTCTTTCACTCAGCCTCATTCCTACATCGCAAACTGAGAAAGGTGACTGATTTTTGTACACTACTCATAAACACAGAAGTAGGCAGGTGACTTCATGTCGTTCTTTTCCTCAGTGCCCACACCTTTCAAGGTCCCTCATTTGTGATCTCCTGGAGATTGACACCAAATGGTCTTTAATTCCAGGCATTGGAACCTGTTGAATTCGGTGGGTGGGGGTGGGGCTCCCCCCTGGCTTGACCTCCCAGCCCAGGTGCTGGGGCTTTGGCTTACATACCACTGTGGCTCCTCCAGGGCTAAGCCCACCTTCTGTTTTAGGGATATTAGAGCATTTAGGGCACTGGGTAAGGGAAGGACTCTGTGGGGCAGTTCTGATGAGGAACTCAGCGATTCCTGTAATACAGGCTGCCAGATGAGCCAGGGGCTGCGTGGGCTGCTGTCGAAGGAAGCCCCGGACCGCACAGTGATGGGTGGACAGGCCTCTGCATAGGAGCTGCTCCCTGGAAGGGTTGGGATGATCTACAGACACTCTATTGGCTCATTATGGGCTCCGACGCCTCTGAACACAGACTTCCCTCTCTGAGAGCAATTCCTGTATCCCACGCCAAGTCTAGTCCTCTTGTCTCTGCCACTGAGCCCCTCAAGGTCACGGCCCCACCATGCCAGTCCCCTCTCCCAGCCCTGGTGACCTTCACCTGGTCTCCCGGGGAGGGAAGTTTGCCCCCTCCCCATCCATTACTTTCAGTCTTTATTATAATATCAGTTTATGTCAATGTTCTCTTCCACTCAGGGACTTCTCTTTTGATTCTAATTTGGAAATAAAATAGTCAGAATATTAACTTTCTTTTCTATGTCCCTGTAGCTCAAGGACCTTTAGATGCCTGTGCTGCATTAGGGGATGGGGCTCTCTAATCTTTGTTATGGTACAGACCTGAAGTTCTGCTCTACTGAGGGCCTTCTGTTCCCTTCCAGGTCTGCAAGTGAGGGAAGAAAGAAAAAGCCCCAAGATGAATATTCAGGATCCTATCTCAGTATACACGCTATTGTTCGGGAACCAACCTCGGAGGGCTGTGCCGGGACAGGCTCTCTGTCATGGGCCCTCTGTGTGAAGGGACCTGCCTGGCCAGCTGCTAGCTTCATGAGGATTCTTCTGGTAGTGACTGTTGAAAATATTTTGTAATTGGATCTCCAGGTGTCTGTCTGTACTCAGGGGCAGGGGAGCGGCTGCCTCGGATAGCACTTGGCCCACACATCTGGAAGATTCTTCTTGTTGTGTGTCTTCCTTTGTTCATAGAGCCTGATTTCTTTGCTCCTCTGGCCACTAGGTAGAACATGGCCACCTGAAGGCTCTCAAGCTTATGCGATACGAGGTTGGCCACTTGGATGCTGCTCTCTACTGTCCTTTTCCAAGCTCAGAGTCCCAGGATGGGACACCTGATGTCTTTTCTTGCATCAGTCATTTGCCCCTGTTCTGACCATCTGGGGCAGGGGTAGGGGCAGGAAGGGCTGAGAGAGGGCTCCGACAATAGAGAAAGGGTTTATTTCTGGGGACTTCCTTCGACAGCAGCCCCTGGCTCATCTGGCAGCCTGTATTACAGGAATCGCTGGGTTCCCCATCAGAATTGCCCCACAGAGTCCTTCCCTTACCCAGTGCCCTAAATGCTCTAATATCCCTAAAACAGAAGGTGGGCTTAGCCCTGGAGGAGCCACAGTGGTATGTAAGCCAAAGCCCCAGCACCTGGGCTGGGAGGTCAAGCCAGGGGGGAGCCCCACTGCCACCCATCAAATTCAACAGGTTCCAATGCCTGGAATTAAAGACCATTTGGCCGGTGATAGAGAGCCTGTCCCACACAGCCCTCTGAGGTGGGTCCCTGAACAATAGTGTGAGTGCCGTCTCTGAGAGTAGAGAGGTGGGGGCAGACCGTCCTCAAAGATGAGGGAAGCAGTGTGTGTAGGGCAAGCTACCGGACCTTGTTCAGCTGCCCTCTGGTGCTTGGGGCCTCCATGGCCACACTTTGCCACGCAGTGGTCTCGCATACGAGGCCCTCCAATGCAGGGCAATCCCCATCCCTCCTGCATTCACCAGAGCTGACAGACTGTTGAGCTGGAGGCTGCCTCCCTATAACTTCCACCTTCTGGTGTTAAATTTAACCCCTGAGGCCATCGAAAATAAATCCAGTTCCCTACCCGCTAACAAGCACTTCTGGTATTTGAAGAACTTGAAGAAGTATCTTCTTCAGGGAACTAGGGCCAACTCCTTTAACTCCCTCATGGGATGTGGTTCAGGCTCCTTTGCCATCCTGACTACTTCCCTCTGAATGAGCTCCTGGCTTGATCATCTTTGCTCCAAACCACGGCCTCCTGGAATGGATGCAGCAATGCTCCGTGGGTGGCCTGGTGTGGGATGCACTTCCCTCATTCTAGAAACTATAGGGCATGCAGCCCACAGCTGCACCATGTTAATGAATGAACTTCTGTAAAGCTCACAGGGTGCTAGAGCAGGATTTAAAATCAGGTAGCACAGGTTTTGATCCTAGCCCTGCCACTTACTGGTGAGGGGATTGTGGGAAATTGCCTTGAGAACTTCTGGAGCCTCAGTTTCTCCTCTGTAAACTGGGAATACTAATGGCCCTACCCTGATAAGGTTTACATGTTTGTTTTAGGTGGGGGTTAAGTTAGTTAAGACCAGGAAAGCACTTAGCACAGTGCTGGTATCTAGTACATATTCAAAAAAAGTTAGCTAATAGTACCATAATTATTTGCATGGTTTGAAGTACTGGTGTTGTGATGTTCTTCTTCTTCTGGTCACCTGGATTCCCCCAGGTAGTGTTTTGTACTCCTCTGTAGGGCTCTGTCCTTGTGAATTCCCATCTTGTTAGATTCTGCCCCGATTCTAACCCTATCCTGCTAATTTTGGTCTCTGGCTCAGTGAGTCAGTCTACTCTCTGTCTCCCCCAAATTGGTGCCTTGGCCAGAAGGTAAGGGCTCTCAGTACCAATAGGAGGGCTTGACCTCCCAGCCCAAGTGCTGGGGCTTTGGCTTACAAACCACTGTGGCTCCTCCAGGGCTAAGCCCACCTTCTGTTGTAGGGATATTAGAGCATTTAGGGCACTGGGTAAGGGAAGGACTGTATGGGGCAGTGCTGAAAACTGTCGTTTTCCCTTTACCTCTCTTGATACACATGAAACTCAAGGAACCCGGAAGTATAGAGCCCTGCAGCTACGCACTGCGGGACTCGAGTCAACAGCCCTGGGCTCCAGCCCTCCCCCCTCCACTCACTGCTGATACAATGTTGCACAAGCTCAGGGAACACTCTAAGACCGGGTTTCCTCCTCTATAACAGGTATATACTAGGGGACCTACCTCCTAGGGTTGTGGTGAGGAGTCCACGAGCAAACTGTGCCAGCACACACATAGTAGGTGCTCAGTAAATACAAGCTGCTCTCTTGGCCCGGCTGTGGCAGTCCTCAGCGGCTCTGGGTAGGAAGAGCAGGAGTCTAGAAGAGGCACTGGCATCTGGGGTACCACCAAAGTCATCCTCCGGAGGAGAGAGAAGTTTATCCCCTTCTTTCCTCCCAAGTGGGGAGGAAAATCAGGTAGCACAGGTTTTGATCCTAGCTTGGGGCCTGATGGAGGATCTGATGGCCAGAGGAGCGAGTGGACAGTAATAGCCGCAACATGCGGCCCTGCTCACATAAGCGACCTTTTGTTCAGGCCTCTGCTGGCATCTTCTGCCTCAACACTGAGGCTATTATAACACAGGCCTCCTGAATAGCACCCAGCATCCCTAGTTGCCAAGGTCAGGCATCTGGAGCCAACCTCCCCCAGCTGTGGTCTGACCACCTCCCAGCTCATGTGGGTTGGGTGCTCCACAGAGGGAGGGCTAGAGGGCCAGGCTGTGTGGAATTAGGGAGGTTGGATCTTGGTATGGCGGCCAAAGAAATGTGAAAAAGGCATTATTTTTAAAAGCTCCTACCTTAAAGCTTGGAGTCGGGATCCCCAAAGATAGTGGTAATAAAATGATGGGTGGTAAAGTACAAAGAGAGGGGCCGTTCGGGCTCCTGAAAAGTGTTTTTGCTTGATGGAAGTTAATAGCTTTTATGCATATTGAAAATTAATCAAATGATTCAGATCTCTGTGTAATTAAAGTCCTTTATAGGGATCAAAGAAGCTCCTTCTGGGGAGGCTTTGAAGACACAGAGTGGAGGCTCCTGGCACGCACATTCTGGAGATGGTGGAGATACCGAAATGAGGCTCATTTTGTCCCAACTTAACAAGGAAACTAAAGAAAAATCAGAGAGAATCAGACCAGGTTGTTCCTGTCTGTCTGGTCCCAGAGTATCCCAGTGTGGTCGGATGATGTGTGGCTGGATACCACCAAGGGAGAACTTCCCTCAGCCCTCCCCCTGGCTCTGATGTGGCTCTAGGGGGATGGGTGCCGAACCCCCAAACCCACTGTGCCTCAGATTCATCCTGCTGCTTTGGGACCTGCCCAGGTGTTCTGCCCAGAGAGCAAGAGCCTGCCAGATCGACCGAGGCCTCAGGGATAGATGGGAAGCCCTCTACTAAATGGATACAGCACCCTTTATTTCTGGTTACTAAAGAAAAAATGAAAAAAGTAGGTCACTTGGGCTCTGCTCCTGGGCCTGGGGCCACTTTGCAACCTCCCTGAGCTTTCACTGTGCTCTCTGGTGACATCCCTTTTGCAGGCTGTTCCAGAAACCCGATGTCTTCCTGACTGCTGGTTGCTGGCCCTGCCTCTGGTTCCTGGGTGGCCAGGCTGCCCCTGGATGGGTTTCTAGTAGTCTGGTCTTTGACAAAATCCTGCAATGTGTATATCTTTCTTCTCTTTTCTTTTTTTTTTCCAGAGTTTTCTCCATATTTTTTTCTGAGTATTTCCTGTTACTTTTCCCCTAAGTGTTTTATATGCTGCTATAGTGAATGGGATCCCCTTTTCATGAAATTTTCTAATTGATTAATTCTGGAAAAGGATTGATTTGTGTGCTTGATAGAACTTTCCATTGAACTCATCTGAACCTAGTATTATTTTCAGGATAAAACTTTGACATTTAAAAAATGTTATTAACTGGTTATGGGTCCACTAAGTTTTTCCTATCTCTTCTTGAGTCATAGGTATTCATAGAGAAACATGTAATTTGTGTAAACTGTCAAATTTTTGGTATAAAGTTGTATGGAATATTTCTCATGTTTTAAAATAATCTTTTCTGTATCCTTCTAGTCTCTTTTGAATTTCTAACCTTGTTTATTTGTCTTTTCTCTTTTTTTCTTAACACTTGCCAAAGTTTATTTTATTGATCTTTCTAAAGAGCCAACTTTTAGCTTTAGAGTTTAAGTCTGCTGTTTTGTATTCTAAAGCATTAATGTTTGCCTTTTAGTTATTATTTCTCTTTCTTTGGGTTTATTCTCCTGTTTTTTATTTAGAGTCTAGAATTGAACACTAAATTTACTTTTAATTTTTTTTTTCTAATGAATACCCATAAGGTTATTCATCTTTCCTTTTACTACTTCTGTGGACAAATCTCTTAGCCTCCAATATGTAGAACACTCAATCCTTTCTAGCTTGTAATTATTCTTTTAATTAAAGTTATTTTGAATGCATTTAAATTTCCAAGTAAATCTGTGTGTGTGTGTGTGAGAGAGAGAGAGAGAGAGAGAGAGAGAGGTGGCTTCCTATTGATGCTATAATGGATTACCACAAATTTAGTGACTTAAAACAACACATTTTTTTCTCCCTACAGTTCTGGAGGTCAGGAGTACGAAATCAGTTTCACTGGGCTAAAGTCAAGGTGTTTACATGGCTGGTTCCTTCCGGAGGCTCTGAGGGGAGGAGAATCTGGTTTTGTTTTGTTTTGTTTTTTTACCCTTTTCACCTTCTGGTGGCTGCCTGTATTCCTTGGTTTATGGCTCATCCTTCATCTTCAAAGAACATCATTCCAGTCTGCTTTTGTCATCAGATTGCCTTCTCTTTCTAGTAGTATTTGCCTGTCTTCCTCTTAAAGGGATGTTTGTGATCACATCACTGGGCCTCCCTGGATAATCCAGGGTAATCTCCCCATCTCAGGATTATTCACTTAATCACATTTGCAAAGTCCTTTTAGCCACAAAGTAACATATTTACAGATCCTGGGGATTAAGAAGTGGCTAATTTAGGGAACTATTAGTCTCCCTATCTCAGAGACGCTTTTCTCTAATTGTGAATTTCTAATAGGTTTTATTTCTGTGTTAGTGAATTTGTTGTTTTGTGGAAAATTAAGATCTTTGTTTAAGTTTTGAAGAACATGATCATTCAAACCCCTGGTGACACTATATAGTAAGAAGGTGTTAAAACTGGTAAGAATATTTTATATGGAAGATATGAGAAACACTGGCATCTAGAAAAAAAGAATCAGGAAATGCTTATATAAAATAAGAAGACTTTGAAATTGTCACAAGAAAAGACAGGACAGCCAGCGAGAGTTAAATGGGAACATCAGCATGAGTTTATACGTTTAGGAAAGCTCCTATGGTGTCACTAAGCTACCTAAGGTAGCTTAGGTAGCTTTTGGTGTAACTGCGCCTACAGCCAATAATAAAACAAATCCTGGACTAGACAGGCGATGCTAATTGTGACCCTTGGTTTTCAGCAATATGAGCTGGCAGGCTTTCTACCCTATCTTGCAGTATCTTTGAAAAGGGAGAAAAAATATTTACAAGGCCCAGCTTGAAGCCTTTGGTTTGGGACTCCTGATGGCTTGTTCTTTTGTTCTGTAGATCTTTTGTTATATCAGAAGAAAGTTGTAAGGGATTTGGCCATGGCCAGAGTGCATCATGGATTTCCCCATGGGTGGTGGTTTTGAGTAAATTTCACCATAGCTTTATAATCGGCTTGCTGGAATTATAACCTGGAAACTCCCTCCAGAGCTTGGCATGAGGCTCTTCTTAGCATACCCCACCCTTGTGCACTGTGCAAGCAATCAAATCTGGGTTCTGGCACTGTTTGCAAAACTAGTGTTTCCATTGTTTGAGCAGAGGGCTGAAATCAATGTGGATAGGATTTAAATATCTTCTAAGCATTACATATGATAGTAAATAAAGGGCTGTGAAAGCCTTTGACCAGCCTGTCTCTTGGTGTTCTAAAATGATTCAAATGATTCAAAGAATCAAAGTGTAATTTATCCCAGAGATGGAAACATTTTGAAATTTGGTCAACTCTACAATGTGTACCAACTTATTTATATTTAACTAAAAGTTCTCTTGGTTTCTTTGCTTCCCGGTTGTCCTAGAATGAACTATTTTGCTTGAATCATATCTCTCAGAGGCAACTTGACTTTCTAGGAGTCGTGGGAGGCCAATCGAAATAATGGCTCAGTTTAAATCACAGACAATTCATTGAGAGAAGTGGAAATCTTTATGTATGTATACCTGAAAAATACCTTCATTTTGCCTTCTCACATTAAGTTAGTGTGGCTGAGTATACAATTGTAAATTTAAAATGATTTTCCATTAAAAAGTTCAATATATTTCTCCTTTGTCTTTAGGCATCCAATGTTACCAATGAGAAATTTTATTAGGATGTGCTTGGGCGTGGGTCTTTTTCTTTCTTTCTTTTTTTTTTTTTAAAGATTTTATTTATTTATTTGAGAGAGAGACAGAGAAAACACAAGCAGGGGGAGGGGCAGAGGCAGAGGGAGAAGCAGACTCCTCCTGAGCGGGGAGCGCAATGCAGGGCTCCATCCCAGAACCCTGAGATCATGACCTGAGCCATAGTCAGAGGCTTAACAGACTGAAGCCACCCAGGCGCCCCCAGTCTTTTTCTTTTTTTAAGTAAGCTCAATGCCTAGCGCAGGGTTTGAACTCATGACCCCGAGATCAAGAGTCTCATGGGGCATGGGTCCTTTTCATCAATACTCTTGGGCACTTGGAAATTCCTTTATGGAACTTTGGCATATTTTTTCCTATTTAAAAAATATTACTTCCCACTCTCACCTTAAGGAATAGCATGGAGGACATTAGGAGAAGGAAGGGAAAACTGAAGGGGGGGAATCGGAGGGAGAGATGAATCCTTGAGAGACTATAGACTTTGAGAAACAAACAGGGTGTTAGAGGGGAGGGGGGTGGGGAGATAGGTTAGCCCGGTGATGGGTATTAAGGAGGGCACGTACTGCATGGAGCACTGGGTGTTATATGAAAACAATGGATCGTGGATCACCACATCAAAAACTAATGATGTATTATATGGTGACTAACATAACATAATAAAAAAAATTTATTGAGGTGTAACTGATATTCAAATAATTTCATATATTTAATGCATATCCGTTGATGAGTTTGAATATATGCATATAGTCACTGTACCTTCACCACAACCAAAGTACTAAACATAGCCATCCCTCCAAAATTTCCTTGTGATCTTTTGCTTTATATTGCTTTTTGTTTTAGTTTTTTGGTGGTAAGAATACTTAATATGGGATCTGTCCTCTTAATGTATTTTATTTTATTTTTTAAAGATTATTTATTTATTTATTTATTTGACAGAGAGAGACACAGCGAGAGAGGGAACACAAGCAGGGGGAGTGGGAGAGGGAGAAGCAGGCTTCCCGCTGAGCAGGGAGCCCAATGCAGGGCTCGATTCCAGGACCCTGGGATCATGACCTGAGCCGAAGGCAGATGCTTAATGACTGAGCCACCCAGGCACCCCATGTCCTCTTAATGTATTTTAAAGTGTAATGTTAACTATAGACACTATATTGTACAGCAGATCTCTGGAACTTATTCATCTTGTATAACTGAAATTTATACCCATTAAGCAACAACTCTCCATGTTCCCCTTCCCCCAGCCCCTGGTAATCACTTTTCTACTCTGCTTCTAGTGGTTTGACTGTTTGAGATTCCTCATATAGGTGGAAACCTGCAGTACTTGCTTTTAGCGTAATGTCCTCTAGGTTCATCAGAAGTTGTAGCAAGTGGTAGGATTTCTTTCTTTTCAATGCTGAATAGCATTCCATTGTATGTATATATCACATTTTCTTTATCCATACATATGTTGATGGGCATTCCCTCTTGCTCAAAAGTCATAGGTGATATTGGACCTCATGAAGTGGTCCTTCATGTCTGATTTTTTTCCCTTGCCTTTTTCTACTTCTTTATCTTTTACCCCAGTTGTGGATGATCTCCTTGACCCCATCCTTCAGAATGATAACCCAGTCACCAGTCCTATCCATTTTATTATATTCTGTCCACAGATAAGAGTTTTTATCTCAGGAGTGATCTTTTGAGTGCAGCTAGGAGAAGGGGCTGGGCAGTACCACCACAGACGAGGAGACAACTAAGGGGCTCTTGTAGCAGTGTGAATGAGAGACAATGGGGACTTGTACTGAGAAAGGGAGACAAGAAGATGAATTAGGGAAATTGAGCAGGTGGAATAGATAGGACTTGGGGCTTGGATTTAGCATTGAAAAAGGGGGAGGAGACGACGAGGAGGATAAGGTTTAGACTTTGGTAGCTGGATGATCATGACACCATTCCTTGTAGGGCTCTCAGAAGGAGAAGCAGATGTAGGGACATAAAATGAGCTTGTATGTGGACATGTTGGTTTCAGATGCCTCTGAGACGTAAGAATGGAGATACCTAGAAGTAGCTGAATCTATGGGTTTGGAACCCCGCAAAGATATCTGACATTGAGCTATGGCTTAGGGATTAACTAGAATATGGATAGACATTGAAGCCTTGGAACAATATTACTCAGGGAGAATGGAAATGGGAATCAATTTTTAAGAGACACATCGAGGAAGAGAGGTCCACAAAGGGGCAGAGAAGGAAGAGTTCGAGAGTGTATTAGTTTTCTATCACTGCTGTACAAATTGTCACAGATTTATCATCTTAAAAAACACCCATTTATTATCTCACGGTTTCTGTGGGTCAGGAGTCTGGGCTCAGCATGGCTTTGCTTTGAGTCTCACAAGTCCGAGCTCCAGTTTCCTTGCTGGAAGCTCTAGGGGAGAATCTATTTCTAGGCTCATTTAGGTTGTTGGCAGATTCCTTGCTGGCTGGGAGTCCTTCTCAGATTCTAGAGGCTACTCACATTCCTTGGTTCGTGGACCCCTTCAAGGCCAGCAAGGGTGCCCTACATCCTCTCGAATCTCTCTGACCTTCCCTTCTGCCCCATCTCTCTGACTCTTCTGCTTTAGGGACAGAAGCAATTGCACTGGTTCCAGCTGGATGATCCAGGCTACTCTCCCTATCTTAAAGTCAGCTGATGACTTACCTGAATTCTATCTGCAGTCTTTTCACAGCAGTACCTACATTAGTGCTTGATTAAATGATGGGGACATGGGGATTTTGGAGGGGACATCTTTAGAATTCTGCAGACTGCAGGGAGACAAAAGGAAGACCAAAAGAGAGGAGTTTGGGCCTGGGGAGCTAAACCCTAAGGAGGCGTGGGGGTGAGAATGAACATGAGGATGGCATCCATAAGAACTTATATTTAATGATAATAACAAGCAAGAGGTCATGACGGGGTCAGCTAGCTGAGAAGCCTCACAAAGAATTATTTTTTGTTGCACCTTGGTGAGTGGTGAGTGGTGGCGATGTGGTCATCTTAGAAATACTCATCTTCTGGGGCACCTGGGTGGCTCAGTCAGTTAAGCATCAGATTCTTGATTTTGGCTCAGGTCATGATCTTAGGGTGGGGAGATCAAGCCCCACGTTGGGCTCTGCACTGGGGCATGAAGCCTGCTTGAGATTCTCTTTCCCTCTGCCCCTCCCCCTCCTCTCTCTAAAAAAATACTCATTTTCCATCTGGGAGAATGGAGCTTTCCAAGAAGTGTGAGTTTCTGGTGGGTTTCTAGCAGTGGGGAGATGCTGATTTCCCTGGAAAGTGGCAGCCAAGGTCTTGAGCACACAAGACTGTAGAGGACCTGGGTGTTGAGCCCACGCTCTCCAACTATTTCTATTGTTAGCTCCTGTCTCTTTCCCCCAAAACTCTAGGACCAAAATGGGTGTCTTAGTTTCCTGGGGTTGCTATAATAAATCACCACAAATTGGGTGTCTTAAAACAACAGAAATGTATTTTCTCATAGTCCTGGAGGCCAGGAGTCTGAAATCAGGATCCCTGGGCTGAAATCAAGGCATGTGCATGGCCATGTTTCCTCCAGAGGCTCTCAGGGAGAATCTGTTCCTTGCCTCTTCCAGGTGGTGGCTGCTGGTAGGGTGTGTGACAGTGTGGAGGAGAATTGGGTATGGGTGGAGAACCTTAACAGGGATGAGGCTGGGGAGATGGGCTGGGGCTGGACCAGGGGACCCTTACCTGAAGTGCCAAGAAGTGGTCCAGAGAACCTACCTAGCTCCTTACTATATGATGGTAGCCTCCAAAGAGGAGGATGGAGGCCTCCAAAGATGATATAATGGGGCATGGGAAGAAAACAGTAGAACTTCCAGAGAACTATCTATATTCATTTGATATCTTCTCCCTCCCAATGTCTATTTTAATGAATGTTTTGCATTGCCTTTGTAAAACATTAGTATAGTAATTGATACATATAATCTACAGGAATTGATACAGATAATCTAGTATATTAAATGATACACATAATATGATATATATAATATGATATATTTATATATATGTAAAACATTTTACTGAGTGGATGTAAGACCACACAATACTACAAAGCATAGCAGTACAATCTGACCCGCACTCCCATTGAGAGCATAGCTAGACACCTTGGTCAGGTGGCCAAACTGGCTCTAAGACCCTAGCATACCAGGCCTGGATTCTGGAGTCTTCCTTCAAAACAGGTGGGAAAAAAAAAGTTCAAGATGTTACAGTTGAGACCCATTGACCCTATCTTAAATATCTTCGAACATCTAACTAGTCCTAACAACCTTCTACTGCAAGTCAATGTATTTAGTTACAGTTTATGTTAGAGGGTTTGCTGGGAAGTGACATTGCTTAAAGTTAGATGCTTTGGATCTACTATAATTGGCGTATTTATAGATTTTTTTTTAAAATGACTGTGCCTGGAGTTTGGTAACAGCTGATTAACTTTTTTCCAGGCTGAAATGATCACAGTCATGTTCTATGGAGTAAAGTTTTAGGGACTCCATCACCCACACCACCCTGATGCACCCAGAGTCATTTTCCAAGGGAATCTGAGCCCTGCTCTGAGGGTTCTCCCATGTCTGGCTCTTCATCGAGGTGTGCGGGGCACACGTACCAGGTGCCCATACCTGGAACGCTTCTCGTTCTTCAGAGAAGTATGTCTGTATACAGACACCCAATGGAAGGACATAGGCCTGCTCCGGCTGGTGCCATGGAATGCTTGTACCCTTCGTGTTAGAAAATGTGTTTATGGAGCTCTGCCCCCTGGGAGTCAGCCAGGTCATTGGAAAGCTGTAAAATCTGGATTTGGCCCTTTTCACTGGAGCTTTGCTGTGGAGCCATTTCACCAGGCTGAGATGTGTCATAAATGCATCTAGGACATGGCCTCACACAACGGTGGCCAGATTTGCTGCAGGGACGCTGTTGAGGGTGACAGTCTGTCTATCATGACATCACACGGCCCTCTTTAAGAGCCTCAAGTGAGACATTTTCTGTCTCAGTACCACGATAGAGGGTTTTTTTTTTGCCCCCTGAGCACCTAGTTTGCTTTTCATTTTATGAAAACAGTAAAGCATGTAAATGAACACATTTCCCTCTTGGACTGAGAAACATAGAGCTACATTTGCTGCTTTCTTCTCTGAAGTACACAGGACTCTGTGGGTGTCAATTTTGTGTGCTAATTCCAACTTCATCTTATTTGTTTCTACCTTAAATTTCCTCTTTATCTCTTTACTTCACTGATGTGTTATCGTGCGTACTGAATGTGTTTTCCTAAGTCACCTCAGATATTTCAGAACTGAAGGGAATTGAGGAGCGTGCAGTGGTTAAAAACGTGAGTTCTGGGGGTAGAAAGACCTGAGGTTGAATTCCTGCCTGGCCACTTAGGACATGTGCGACCTTGGATAACTTCCCTGACTCTGTTCAATTTCAGCATCCTCGTCTGTGAAATGGGATAGCAAGAGTACCAATTTTTTTTTAAGGCTGTTGTAGGCAGGAAATAGAAAGCATTTAATATAATGCCTGACATATGTTAAGTACCAAATCAGTATTATATAATTATTGTTACTGTTAGTATTAAAACTAGTGAGAGAATAAATAAATACATGAATAAATTAACTTGTGTACTGGAGGAGAAAAAAGTCAGTGTTATCCTGCTGGGACATTTCCTCTGCTCCTATGGGTTGAGGCCACCTGGAGAATTAACTGAACAAACTCCTTAAAATCTTGTAGAAGCTCACAAACCCTGAAGCCTTTGAGGAAGATTTTTATTTTTTATGTTTTAACTAGAAGGGAATGGAGAAAGGGTCATAACATGTTAAAGTATATTACTGACTATATTGTTGACCTATATTACTTTTTAACAGTAACTCCAAAAATTATTACCGTCTCAAAAACAATTCCAAACAATAATGTTGCAGCTTTTGTGTATGCTGTCATTAATTCACAAGGGGGATTGCTGCCTACTGGCCACATACCCTGCAACTTAGACAATAAAATAAAATGGAACAGTAGATGATTATAATATTCTAGAATAGGCTAGTAATGTTAAAGTTACTAAAGACGAGATGTATTTGAGGAAGAATAGTAATGCCAAGGTGGTGTCTTTATTAAGGTGCTTTATAAACATGAGTCTATTATTCCCCCAAGGAACTCTGAAATAGCATAAGCTCCAGACACCAGACTAAGAACTTTTGGTCTGGACTTTTATGTGCTTAACTCATCATTGATTCTGTTCCAGCATCCAGCACATGCCTGGCACAAATATTTCTTGATAGAACAAGTGAATGAATAGGTTGCCCCAAGTCATGAGAAGCCCACCAAGCACTGGACAATCTCCCTGGAGGCAATAGGACCAAAGGAAGCTCAGTGACCTGTGGGTTGATGAATAGGCAACTGGAAGACTTTAATGCTGGGAACGTGGGAGCAGGGGTTGCTTTCATTTGCTCACTCATTCAAGAAGGTTTTGTTTTAAATCACTGTTAGGGTCCTGATGCTATGCTGGCCTCAGTGGATACAGAAGACAAAGCAAATCGAGGCTCTGTCCTCTGGCACTAATCACACAACACATGTGACAGGCACAAGGCATTCTATGGGATGACAAAGAAGGATACCCAATCCAGACTTGGAAACACTCAGGGAAAGCTTTCACGAAGAATGGGCATATGAGGGTTGAGTTGGAAGTCTTGGCCAGGTGAAAGGCGGGGCAGGCAGGAATAGCCAGAAAATGAGAGAGTGTATGACACACAAGAGCCCCCCGCCATGCCGAGTCAGTGTGGCTGGAGCAGAAAGAGTGCAGGAAAACCACTGAAGCTCAGGCTGGCAAAGAAAGGAGAGGGGCCTGCTCAGCAGGGCCTTGCCTTCTAGGGTAAGGATTATCCCTTTATGTGGAGAGCAATGGCTATGCATTGAAAGTTTGAAGCAGGAGAGTTTCAAGATCAGATCTGAGTTTAGAAAACTCACCCTGGATGCCATGGAGAATGGATTTTGGGGTGGAGACTAGAGACAGGGAAACCACTGAGTGAGGAGGCTGGTATGTTGACCAGGCAACAGAGGGTGGATCTGAAAGGTAGCTGGGCATTCTTAGTGATCGGATGTGACTGGGGACCGAAGAGGAAGACGAGCCAAAGCTATCTGCAAAGGAATGAAAGTAAGATCGATGTTCCCTTTGAGTATTGGGTGGACATTTTTCCACTTCTAACTCTTTTCAAAGCCACTTCCTGACATATGGGCAGGACAGTGAGATGTGCATTCAGCATGTGGGGGGGGGGGCATCCCAAAGTTGTCAGAGCTCCTCTTCTTGCCTCCCTTCCAATCTCACCATCATGGTGTCGTTTCATGGTGGCTTTGCAGCTATAATCAGGGAGCCCAACAACCTCTCTGATGGGATTTCAGAGGTTGGAAGATCTTTGGACACTGCCTCACAGGGATGAATGGGGGTCAGGACCTGCCTATGAGGGCTTCACAGAAATAGAAAACAGGTGGAAATCAGTGAAGCAGACAATTGTGGCATTGGGCTTCTTCGGATTTGGAGGCAGAAAACCTACATCCAGGCTCCATTTGGGCTGAGCTGGGGAAAATCATTAAGCTCCAACACTAAAACATCATTACACATCAACAAGAAAAGTTATAATGACTTACATAAATCCATGTGTCACTTACATTCTATGAATTTCAATTTTCTTCTTTATAAATATCTTCCTATCCATATCTTGAGTGCAATAAACCACATGTGTACTAATGCTTTGAACCTGGTAATATGATTAACTATGGACATGTTGGAAACCTGTGAGGTGTGCCAGGTGCTGTGTTAAGTCCGGCAGATATGGATTCATGTCCTGGATACAGTACAAATCAGCTGTAGGCAAGAGGGGAGGTTGCTCCCCAAATGGCTTCCAGTGATCTCCACCTCCTGATATTTACTCCCTTGTGCAACCCCCACTTCTTTGTGTGTGTGGACTGGACCTGGTGACTCAACTGAGTAGAATCTGGCAAAGTTCATGGCATGGCCTGTGGAGATTAGGTTGTAAAAGGCTGTGATTTCTGTTTTGCTCTCTCTCTCTGATTCTGACAAAGCAAGCTGCCATGAAGAGGCTCATGTGACTGAAGGCGACCTCCAGCCAACTGGTGTGGAACTGGGGCCTTCAGCCCAACAGCCCATGAGGAAGTGAGTCCTCCAGCAACCACGTGAGTGAGCTTGAAAGCAGATTCTTCCCCACTGGAGCCTTGACATGACTGTGGTTCCTGCTAATACCTCAACTGCAGTCTTGAGAGAGACACTAAGCCAGAGGACCTAGCTAAGCCATGCCATGATTCCTGACTCAGAGAAACTGTGAGATAATAAATGTTGCCAGAAGCCACTAAGTGTTGGGAGAATTTTTTACATGGCAATACGTAATGAATATCAAGCTACTCAGTCGCTCTGAGCTCCTGTGTCCTCCTCCATGAAATGGGATCCTAACCCTGCAGGCAGAAGTTATAGCAAGAATTCACTGAGAGAATGGATCTAAGCCGAATACAGTGCCTGGCACATAGTACGCATTTAGTAAATGGTTGTTAATATTATCTAAAAGGCAGCAAAGCCCAGGAACAGTTGGATGGGACACATACCAGGGCACTGAGTCAGAGTCATGCCTCCCTGGCTGCCCCATTATAGCAAACCATACTCTGTCGTTAATGTTGGTCCAGTTGTGTGTCTTCTCCAGTTGACTTTGCACTGGACGAGGATGGCGGTATGTATGTCGTGTCCCCACTCTATTCCCCTAGCATCACCTAGCAACCCTAGCATCACTCAGTGAAGGTTTGTTAAATGAGTGAAGAAATAATTGAATTAATGAGCAGGCTGAGAGATGGCTTGCCCCTTTGGGATGTCCGGGACTTCAAGTGGCAGGAACTTGTCCAAGGAGAGAGTATGGGGCAATGGGAAGGATGTTGGAGCTGAGTGTCAGGGCCAATTCTGATGCTCATTAGCAGATTCTCCTCCCCCATCCCTGCACACCCCCTCCCCTCACCCCAGCCCCACTGTGTTTGCTGCACACAAGCAGCACATCACTTCATCCTACTTCCACGAGCCTCAGGTTCCTCATGCATCAAATGGGAGTCATAGTTGTCCTCACCTCCTAATAGGATCCCTGTGAGGATTAAGCGAGGCCACCCATGTAAAAGCATTTTGCAAACGGCAAACATGATACAAATAGAGATCAGAAATGCTTTTCAAGTGGCCTATTACTCAATTAGGCACATTTTGACACAACTCAGATTTAGAAAATAGGTTTGGTTTGTGGCCAAAATTCATGGACTAATTTAATATAAAGAGCAATATTCTGACAAAGTTTTACTTTTTTATTATCTGGAATATGTATTCTTTTTCTTTTTCTTTTTTTCCAAAAGAGTAGAATGCCTTGTTTTTCCTTTCAACTATTTTCATTCACCTTCGTGATTGGCATGTTTGGATTTGCAAACGGGAAGTGTGTCTTTTCCAGATGAAACCTTTAGTGGTAGGGACATGTTAGTTTTGCCTTTCCAATGTGTTGTTGATAAATTTTGGCTCCAGACTTTTGTTTTGTGTCCATTGGCATGGGGGTAAGCGCTCTTACCAGCTAAGGAAAACAAAGGCTCTTGAGAGGTGTCCCTCATCTGTATTCAGGCCCTAACCGGACAACTGTTTCTGTTTCAGGGAAACCCCAAAGTAGCCAAGAAGACTAAGTCAGTTTCCTTGAGCAAGTAACTTCCAGGCCCCTTCCCATCACACCTTACCCCCCATTCCAACACAACTTCCTCTGCCTAAGAAATGTCTTTCCACAGCATTCTACAAATGGCATTCAGGGAGAGGTTCACCAGTTTGCCATAAATGAAGGCACCATGGGACACAGGCATGAGTTAGGGAGACATAGTACACTGTAACTCCCTCTTGGAAAATCACAACACCCCTTGTAGGCGACTAACTCTCTTGGAAAATCACAACACCCTTGGTAGGTGACTAACTTTAACATGACTTAGGTCAAAATAAACACCATCAAGTCAGAATCAATTACTTTCTCTATTCTTTCTTCTGTCTCTTTAATAACAGTGATAACCTTCTTTCTTGCCTTTTAGTTATTTTTCTACTTGTATATCTCCCTGGTTGCTCTATTATCTCTGTGAGGACAGACTAGCTTCTTCACTCTGCATTTCTGCTGTGCCTGGCGCCGTGCTGGAAATGGCCCAGGTACTCAATGAATGTCTTTGGAACAAGCGGATAGAATAATAAATGTTGACTCACCTAGAGTGGGCCAAATAAGCAGACCTTAAAGAAGAGGGCATAAGCAGGCGAAACAGGTCATGTTTTTCATGGGCTGGAATCAAACAGTTAGGGGTTGAAGATCCCACTTCCTTCAGCTGCTTCAGGCAGAGCCTGACATCAGTGGATTCTATTAAGTCATTGTTCCCAACAGGTTTGGTCCTTTTGAATCATTTATTCGGGGTCGTATAAACATGGTCTGTCTGTACTTTCCTGCCCAGGGACAGTTACACATTCTGTCACACAAATCCTCTTTAATTTTTTTCCCCTAGGACACAAGGTTGTTTACCAGGGGAAAGTAATTTAGAAACTGCTCATCTTGATTTGGAGTTAATGAAAACAAACACACTGCCAACCTTACATTACCAATAGATGACCATCTCGCAATAACATTGATAGTCTTTGCCCGGATGCAAATTTTGGACGCACTTTTAACATCTATGTCACCAACCCCCTTTTCTCATGCTATGGGTAGAAAGTAATCCTTGGAGGCTTTGACTATATGCTCATGTTCTCCATTACTTGTCGGGTTTCCTTTCACTTGATGGACAAACATAAACAGGTGGAAAAAGGGACTTTGACTCAGGCTGGCCCAGGAGTTGGAATAAAGTATATGGGTTCCAAGAGCTAACTCTCTTCTGTAACTTTTATTAATGGAGATTCTCTACCTTTCGGTTAGCTCAGCTACGTGCATCTAGGGGCCTGAGCGTGGGAGAAAGAAAGGGTTTTTCAGACCAGAATGCTGGCTCGCAAAACATGGCAACTGCCAAAGGAGGAGAAAGCAGGACTGTGTTGGGTTATTTCATGGTCAACAAGACAAATGTCAGTGAACTCAAGCAAAGGTCCATATTGTGTAGTGCTGACCCCAGTGATCAGTGGAAATGGTGGGGGAGAGCTTTGCAGTTTGGCCATAACACCAGAAGCTTTGGGACACACCTGGGTCTGTTTTATTGAGACCCAGGTGTCATTCATTGCTGAGTAAGGTAAATAAGCCAAGCATCTATGACAAGAAGCGTGGTGCCATCTTGCATGTACTTAGCAAGAACCATTCGGGGTACCCAGCTGGGGGAAGCAGAATTGGTGAAGGTGATCTTTAGTAAAGCAACACCTGTTAAATTGCTAGTTATTGACGGGGATTCACGAAGCATGCCAAGGACGGAATTAGACTTTCTTTTTATTATTACCAGTCTTTTTTGGCTCCAGGAGGTGGGGGTGGTGCGTGGTGCAGGGACATGGACAGCGCTGGAGGCCAGAAAAGAAGGCTCAGCAATATGAAGGTTCAGAGAAGAAAAGAGGAAAACAAGGTAAGGACAAAGAGAGGTCTCAGAGAGCCACAGAGATAAACGGGCAGGGAATTCCTTAGGCAAACAAATGAAGCATGAATCATTTAATGCTGAAATTGTGGTTGGGGTTCCTGAAAGGAGTCTAGGAGGCGATGTGGAAAATCATTAGCAGAAATTAATCATCCGCCGCTTTCAACACTAAAAATGATACTGACCTCCATCAACCAAAAGACCATAGAAGAAGCCAGAGGGACTGCTCTGGGGCCTGAGGGTTCCCCAGGGCGGCTGTTGTCCTGGCGGGCAGAGGAGAGTGGCAACCAGGGCAGGGCTCGGTCTGTGATGCTCTGGAGGAAATAACACTATCACAGATCTTTGTGTAGTTGAGAGAGGAGATTCCTGCAGATAAACAGGAAGGGAAGGTCAGCACCGACTGGGGCCCAGCACCCCTTCGTGAAGACCGTAACTGTGATGAGCTCAGCTCCTGGCAGAGAGATCTGTTTGGTTTGGACCCGGGAGTCCCCTTGCAGAACCCCATGAGTAGAGAAAAGGCATGCGCTGTGCTTTGTCTGGGGGACAGGTTGACAATGCCAGAGGGTACCATAACCCCAGGAGTGGGACAAGAGGTAACAACACTGTCTCCATTGTTTGGACCCTGAGGCTGACTTGCTCCCTCCGGTGCCTACAACCCCAGGTTTCTGGACCATAGCTTTCCCGATGGGTGTCTAGGCAGCACCCTGCCATATCACAAGGAACTGAGAGACTCTTTGTCTCTTCCAGGCATTGGGGAGGGTGGGAGGGAGCTGCTTGGGCTCCTGGCTTCCTGGGCATGGTGATATTGGATCATGACCAGCACTAGGATGGTGTGAGTGAGGTTCCCAGTGTGCAAACGTAAAGAGGCCCTGACTCTCAGGGCTGTCGGGAAAGTACATGGTCAACGCCCCTTTGTATGTTGCACCTCGCTTCTCCCACCCCAGTGCTGGCTCTGGTTGGACCCGAGTATTTTTACTCTACATTTGGTAGTCACCCGGGCAGTCTGGAGCCCATCTTTCTGTCTGGTGTCTGGAGAGGCTGTGGCCAAATCTGGAATGTAGCAGGATGGGCGGGGCATGTTTTATTCTCTGCAGCTGCCAGACTGCCAGGGGCTGCCAAGGACCCACTGCTATGGCTGCTTGCAACCTCTACAGCCATCCCATCTCGGGCAGGGAGAGGCGGAAAATGGAAGGAGAGCTTCCACCAGTGTGACCTAAAGGGAATCCCAGAAGGATATTAATAAGCTTCGAGAAATGACTTCTCTATTCTTGTCTGATTAGAAAAATAAATACATGTTCATTTTAGATGGAGTTAAAAAAGAAAAAGCAACTATAATTCCAACTCCCAAAGTGATCCACTCTTCCCGTGGCCAGTCCTTTTGAGAGTTTCATCTTTCATCACGAGGCCCTAGTGATGACAATGACGAAGACGAGGACAATGACCATCACAGCAAACATGTATTATTTCTCCATGTTGGACCCTAGGCTATTTGCTTTACATGCATTTTCCAACATGATCTCATCTATTACTCAGAACAACCCCACTGGGCCAGTAATAGTATCCCTATTTTGCAGGTAAAGAGACGGAGCTTAGAGATGCAAAGTGACCTGCCAAAGTGACACTTTTCGGGAGGGGCTGAGCTGGATTCAAACCCAAGTGTACCCGACCCTATAGCCTGAGGGCAAGAAGGTGGATTACGAAGGGTCTCCTTCTTCCCCCTCTGATTCCTTCCCTCTCAATTTACAAAGACGGCACAGAGTGAGGATCAAACGACAGATCCTGTTTTGGAAGGTTTTTCACCTCTTGGGTGGAGTGACATGAGGCTCCTCCAAACAAGACGCGAATGTCAGTCCCTCCCTCCCATCCATCCCACTTCAGGTTTTTTTTTTTTTAAGATTTTTATTTATTTATTTATTTGACAGAGAGAGACACAGCGAGAGAGGGAACACAAGCAGGGGGAGCGGGAGAGGGAGAAGCAGGCTTCCCTCTGAGCAGGGAGCCCGATGTGGGGCTCGATCCCAGGACCCTGGGATCCTGACCTGAGCCGAAGGCAGACGCTTAACGACTTAGCCACCCAGGCGCCCCTCCCACTTCAGGTTTTGTGCAGTGTTTCTTGAGCTGGCTCACACCATATAATTTACAAGTTTGCAAGAAAAACTCCTTGTTTCCTTTTTGTGTTTGCATTTTGATTTTCTAGATCATTTTGATTCTTTCTGGCACTGCATGAAGCTCTGAGCAGCGGAAGACAGGGGTCCACTGGAAAGAATTTTGCCCCCCTCAGATCCAACACCTGGTCACATCAGACTTTCCCTAGGAGTTTCTGAAATCAGACACAGTGGGTTACACTCCACTGTCATAAGAAGAAATTGCATTTGTGTCCATATGTGCTTTAGAATGACGTAAAACAGAGAATGTAGGCAGATTCAAGATGGTTACAAATTCTTTGACAGTTCTTCTCTTTGAGGGGAGGTCTATTTCTCCTCCTCTTGAATTTGAGGGTGGCCTGTGACTGCGGGACCAGTAGAAAATGCTGCTGTGTCAGTTCTGGGTTTAGCTTTTATGGGAACTGGCTGTTTCTACCTTGGTCTCTTAGAATACCCTCTCTTGGAGTCCTGAGCTGTGTAAGGGGGTTTCAGTGAGCCCAAAGCCACTGTGCTGTGAGGAATTCCAGGCTGGCAACGCAGAGAGAGAGTCCGTGAGGGGGGAGGCGAGGAGGACAAGGTTCTCTCTCACGCATGCCAGCCCCAGCCATTCAAGTCATTCCAGATGAGACTGAGACAGTGTGAGGCAGAAAGGAGCTGTCCTTCTCTGTCCTTTCTGAATTCTGATCAGTAGAATCTTGACATAAAATCCTAAGTTGTTGTTTTAAGCTACTAAGTTTTTGTTTGTTATGCAGCAACGGATAACTGTGACAGAACCATTTGTAAAATTTTACAAAACCACTGAAGATGTTTTGATCCAGACAAGCCCAGGAAAGGAAAGGGGTTCTGTCCTCATTTCCTAGGGTTGTCATAATAAAGGACCACATACTGGGTGGCTTAAAAAAGAATTTATTGTCGAGTAGTTCTGGAGGCTAGAAGTCTACATCCAGGTGTCAAGAGGGCATATTCTTGGATATAAACCAGTTTTGTATCTGAATTTGCCATCTTACCTCAGCTTTCCTTGCTTCCTCCACTGACTACAGAAGTCCTGTTTTCAGGGCGCCTGGGTGGCTCAGTCGTTAAGCATCTGCTTTCGGCTCAGGTCATGATCCCGGGGTCCTGGGATTCAGTCCCATGTCGGGCTCCCTGCTCGATGGGGAGCCTGATTCTCCCTCTGCCCACTGCCCCCCCCGCTTGTGCTTGTTCTCTCTCAAATAAATAAACAAGATCTTAAAAAAAAAATAGAAGAAAGCATTAAAAAAAAAGTACTGTTTTCTCATATTCTCTTCTAATCCAGCACTGTCATCCTCCTGGTTCCCTCATTAATGAACTAAATAACACTTTGACATGTGCTTACTTATCTATATGAAAATCAGGTTTTTAATATTTGGGGAATTATACTTTGACAGAAGGGTAACTGAGAGAAGACAGGACTCATGTCTTCTTCAGACTCCTGGCTGAATACTGTCATAACACTGTCTCCATCAGGGGCTATTTATTACAAACAACAGAAGCCAATCCAAACTAGCATAAGTAAGAAGGAATTCATTAGAAGACTGGATGGGTCTCATGGGACTCAGTTATAGGAAAGATAGCCAGGACTCCAAAGGAGGGGAGCACTGTCAATCCCTCACATTCTCTCACTCCAAATGCTCTCTGGTTTCTGATTTTCTCCAGATAATGAGCACTACTCTCTGGCTTCATTATAGATTGGTTTCCCTGTTTACTTACCAGCATGAGTATAGTTAAAAATGGATCTAGTTGACCTTCCAACCCCAGAATTTTATTTATCCCTGACAAACCAATAAATCAACTAGATTTGGTTACCATGCCCACCCAGCTAGGGGAGGGGAAGGAGAACACCTTCAGCTGCCCATTCACCAGAAGCTGAGGTTAGAGTAGATATTCTAAGAAGCACCAATGGGCAAGGGTGGCAGATTTATCTCTGATACTCTGCCCCTTAATAAGACCATTTTAGAGATTCAGAACAGAGAGAGTGATGAAAGAGGTGTTCTTTCCAAGATTTCCTGCTTTAGACCTGAGAGTGGTCTTAGGACCACTTTGGTTCAACCCATCCCTGAGGCCTAGCAAATAGGAAAGCCCCTCAGCTTCTGAAAAGGACAGAGAGTGAAGGCTGAAGAAAGAGAGGATGATTTTTAATTGAAACTCTTTGAAATGGAACCTAATAAAAACATCATTTTTAGGGACTATACACTTAATTGATCATTGAGAAAATTATGTCATATCGGAATTCCTTTTCAGCCAAAATACTTAGAGTAACACTAGCTACTATAACAAATAAATCTCTTAATTTCATTGCCTTAGTACAATGCAAGTTTATTTTCCACCTACAGCAGTATAAACATAAAGCAGTTATCCCAGATCAGTGGGTAAGAATCCTTTCCTTTGCTTAGGTCTTTAAAAATGTTTGTCAGTAATGCTTTGTGCATATTTTGTTAAATTTATAGATATCAGATGATTTTGATACTAGTTCAAGAGTTATCTTTTTAAAATAAGAATACATTTTCTAATCATTTATTGCCAATATTTGGAAATACAATTTACTTTCTTATACTGATCTTGGCATAATCCACTAGCAATCTGGCTAAATCCACTTATCACTTTAATAATTTATAGGTACATTCTTTTATATTTTCTATGTATACGATCATATTGTCAGAATACCTTTATTTCTAGTTCTTATGCCTTAATCGTCTGGAGGACAGATAAGAATTATGGTAGAACATTAATGAACTAAGTATTCTTTTTTTTTTTTTTTAAAGCAGATCATAAATCTTTAATAGAGCAAATGTTCAGCAAACCATTGTAGCTGCATTTGTGGACATGAGGCAATTCTCAAATTTTAGTTAGCACCAGTCGAAACAAAACTGCCAGGTTCAACTTGATTAAAGCATGATATATATTTAAAAGGATCCTCTCATGGCAAGGAAATGCAAAGTGAAACAGCAGTCTACTTATTTTTTTTTAATTTATTTTTTATTATTATGTTATGTTAATCACCATACATTACATCATTAGTTTTTGATGCAGTGTTCCATGATTCATTGCTTGTGTATGAAGAGGGGGAAATCGGAGGGGGAGATGAACCATGAGAGATGATGGACTCCGAAAAACAAACAGGATTCTAGAGGGGAGGGGGATGGGAAGATGGGTTAGCCTGGTGATGGGTATTAAAGAGGGCACGTTCTGCATGGAGCACTGGGTGTTATATGCAAACAATGAACTAAGTATTCTTAAGAAGTTAGAAAAGAGCAGTGAAATAAGCTCAAAGAAAGTAGAAGGAAGGCAACCACAAAGCTTAAAGCAGAAAACAGACACATAATAAAGAAGATCCACAGGGTGGAAAAAAACTTTTTTAAAAGGCTAACAAAATTGACACACTCTGCAAAATTAATGAAAGAGACAGAGGAGGCACAAGTTAATGATAGTAATTGACTTTCTAATGTAAATGTAAAAATCGTGTAATGTAAAAATGTAAAAAACATGACTGCATATAGTAAAAAGAAAATATGGTCTTTTGAACAACTTAATGCCAACAAATTGAAAAAATTTAGATAAAATTGACAAATTATAGAAAAATGTAGAACACCAAAACTGATTCAAGAGGAAACAGAAAATATGAATAGTTCTATAATCAATAAAAATATCTAATCAATAACAAGAAATATCTCAACAAAAAATAATCCAGCTCCAGGACTCACTTAGTTTTGCTAAGTGATCTCAAACATTCAAGGAACAAACAATATCAGTTTTATAAAAATTATTCCAGAACGTATGAGTGTAGCCTAATCTTAATACCAAATTTGGCAAGCATGGTTTAAGAAATGCAAATTAACCCAATATCATTTATGAACATAGGTACATTCTACACAAAAATATAAGCAAACAGAATTCAGCAACATATGAGATTTAATAATACATCATGTGTGAGTTGGAATTATTCCCAAAATGTAAGGTTAGTTTTAACATTAGAAAGTTCATTACTATGATTCACTACATTAATAAATTAAAGGGGAAAAGTATACAATTATCTCAATAGTTACAGAAAAATGTACTGCTAAAACTCAATGTGTGTTCAGGATAGAAACTCCTAGCAACTAGGAAGAATTCTCAAAAGAAAGTAACTTCATTAGCTTCAGAAAATCTACAAAAGCACTCCAAATAGCCAACATCATAAATAATAGAGAAGTATTAAAAATATTCCCTTTAATATCAGGAATAAGACTAGAGGGCTTACCATCTTACTTCTATTTCATGTTGTAGTAGTGTCCTGACCAGTTCAGTAAGGGGAAGAAATAAGATCAGAATGGAAGGTTTCTAAAAGTCATAACAGAATTTAAAATTGTCTCCATTGAAAATCCAAAGGAATCTACAGATAATTATTAGACAATAAAAAAGTTTAGTCAGGTGGCTGGATAAACAGCCAACAAAATCAAGAAGAAGAGCAACAAAACAATTGAATTTATATCTACCAGAAATACATTAAAAAAGTGAAATTTAAAAAAATCTAAGATCATCCAAAAATTAGAGGTACCTAGTAATAACCTCCCCCCCATCAGTATAAAAAACTTTCATGGGAAATAGAATAAAAAGGTATGGAACATAGTTAGAAGCCCTAAAAATGGATGTGGATGTGGATATGAATTCGCAGACACACATGCACCGGCTGGGCCCTGGTGTCATCCTGTCAATGGCAGGGGGGATAGAATATCCAAGCACGGCCACCGCATAGGTTACGAGTTGGCAAATAATGCGGAAGACGGGCTGGAAGGACCGGCAGGCTCTTGATGCTCTTCCAGGGAGAGACTTGGACAGCAGAGAGACTCGGTGACCTTTGGGGGGAAGCCTCAGGAAGTTTAATACCCCATTTATACTGTATTGTTTCAGGCTCTGAACTGTGCAAATCCCAAGATCTTACAGAATATTAGGCAGCGTCCAGGCTTTACAACTGGCTGGAGGAAAGTGGCTCTCTTCTTTCTAATAGAGAAAGAATTACTGACTCTTGGACAAATACAAAATGATTTTGCAAGGGACACTTCATGGTAATAACAGACCCTTAGCTTTACAGCTTGCCATACCAAGGCTGAATTACTCATAGCAAGATTCAGAAGTTGAAGGCTTAGTCTTTATCTTTAATTACTGTCAGATGAGGCTGCATCAGGCTTCAGTTGCTTTCCTTCAAGCCATCCATTGAAAGGAAATCCTACTGCAAATGAAAAGGGGGCTAGCGCAAGAACTAATTTAGTGAACCGTGGCCATTGTCAAGGGCAAACACCAGTTTGGTTAAGGTGGGCGTGAAAGTCCTCTTGTGTCCTTGCATCCCTTTCCTGTGTAGAATTTATCAGCGTGTTATTATTGCCCATTGAAAATCAATGGGAAAGAAGCCAGGAGCCCAAGCCCCATTCAGACTAATCATCTCCCTCTGTACGTGAGGAATCTCTTCCCCCTAACGGCCCTTAAGATGGTTTCCTTGGTTCTTAGATTTGTGAGTTTTACTATTACACGCCGGGTCGTTGGCCTGTTTTCCTTGATCTTGGGAGGGGTCCTCTCTGCCTCTAGGACACGAATGTTTGTTTCATTCCCCAGATTAGGGAAGTTCTCAGCTACGATTTGCTCAAATCCATCTTCCAGTCCTCTCTCTCTCCCCACCCCCTCAGGGGTCCCAGTAATCTCAGTGTGTTTAATCACAGGACTGTCAGCCTTAGTGTTGGCATGGCCAGCACAAGTGATGAATGGCGTTTCAAAATGTTGCTGTCAAGTCCTGCCTTTCCCCAGCCTCTGTGGCTTGCTTCCATCCACGGTTGAGATGATTTAACCCCCACCAGCAGGTGCAGCCCCACAATGGTTTCTAGGAAAAGGATTGCAAATATGCCTGCCACTACTTACTTCCTTTCCTAAGACAGACATCATTAATGGATCACTACCTTCTTTTCTGCTAAGCTCAGATAGCCGCAGCCTTAAAATTCTTTTCAACTCAGGGTTCTTGACAGCAATCCCCAATGGCCTGGGACTGGCATGCAGGCAGGAATGTATTTGGCTTCTCTACTCTTGGGCCAGTTGGATGTAGAAGACCCTAAAGAGAGCCAGCCTAGAACTGGCTCCATATAGAGCCACCCATGCTGCTTAGTCTGTCCTTGACTTTGTGTTCCCTTTCTTATAACTGGGCTTTCCTGCATCCATCCATCCATCCATCCATCTAATAAATATTGACTGAGTGCCTCCTATAGAACAGATGCTATTCTAAGCCCCAAAGATACATTACTTATATTATAATGGAACTTTTATCCTAGTGGTGGAGACAGATTATAAACAAATAAATGAAACAGTAATAAATGCCAAGAAGAAGATTAAAGCAGAACAAGAGTATATACATATGTCAAGATGATTAAATCCACAGTTTGAATATGTGCAGTTTACTCTATTGCAATTATAGCTCAATAAGCTTGAGGTGGGAGTAAATTTAGAAGAAAAACAATGGTGGGTGACATGAAAAGGAGCAATATTTCAGACCAAATGGCCATGGCACTCCCCTCTCAAGCAGCAATACGTGAGCAGAGTCTGTGTGAAGTAAAGGAATGGCACAGGAAGATATCTGGGAAGGAACATTCCAGGTTGTTCAGGACGATAGGAAATCATTTGGTTAATATTCCTCTCAATTTTAAGATCAGTTTTAGAGAGGTTATATAACTTGTCTAAGTCATACTGGTTAAAGTAACAGATAACCCACCAAATGTCAGGGTTTTAACATGATAGAAATGCATTTATTGTGCACTGGAAAGTTCCTGACTGGCCAGGCCTTTCCTCCAAGCAGGGATCCAGAGGCCAAGCCCTATCCTCTTAGACTTTTACCTCTCCATACTAAGGTCAATTCAAAGGCACGGCAGAATGGGGGACTGGGTGTGGGGAGTGTTAATGTATCAGCTGGGGTCCCCTTCCGCTCACAGTACATTGGCAAGAATACAGTCATGAGCCACAACTAACTGCAGAGGTGTGGAAAGAAGAGAATTCGTGTGGAATCAGCCAGCAGTTTCCTCCACGGTTACTTAGTGGCCAGATCAGGATTCGAACCCATGTCTCTCGGCCTCCATAGTCAATATTCTTTATCATTGCCCTTCTGTCTCCCCAAGTGAGCTGTTCTTTTGTCATCATCTGAAAGCTGTTCTTTTGCCATCATACTGCCCCTGCAGCTTAGCCTGGCCTCCGTCTGCCACCCTGCTTGCCTGTTTCTGAGTGTTCCCTGCTCCCAGGCTTCTTTTCCCTGTGTTTGGGTCATACATCAATGTGCTGCCTCCCCCATTGTCTGGGCTTAGTCCTCCACATGCGAGGGTCTGTCTGCTACACTGGGCCTGCACCCAGAGTCCCTCTGCCCAGCATCTGCTGCACACCACTGGGCAGGCTTCTCCTAATAGAGCTTGGCTTTGTGGCAATTAAGGGGCTATTTTCAGTGCTAAATGCAGACACTCTGGTTGGAAAATCAATGGTTTCAGCATGCATACCAGTTGACCATTATAGTTAAAGGAAAGATACTTTAGGTACCTTTTGGAGAATAAAAAGAGACAACCCTAACATTGAAAAAAATTGAAAGTCACTGGAACCACTATGTGTGGAGACTCAACTCTGGAGTATCTGAGTGAATGGAGTCTCAGAATATAATCACTGCATGTATCTAGGACCACGAGGAGCCTGGGGTGTGGGATGGATGGTTTAGATTGCCCATGCCATGCCCAGAAAGCAGCTCCAAGTACATCTATCACTGATGGAAGGCTAAGGATCTCATCTTTGCATGTAAAAGAGAAGACACATTAATACATAATAACGAATTTATAGAGGATTTAGAAGTTCAATGCATTTTCTGCTAAATTCACATTTTATATCTAGTTATTTTATTTTCATAATCTTAGAGCACATAGCAGTTTCTTAATACACATTTGTTAAATGAAGAATGACTTATGGATGCGTGAATGGATAAAAGGATAAGAGAACACAAGGTTTCCCCATTCTTAGCATGTGTGAGTAGATGAATCTATGAGCAACAAATAAGAAGATAATATATTGTTACAATTTAATAAACCTTATAATAGGGTTAATTTTCTTTTGTTATGTACAAGTGGGACTAGGTGATTAATAAGGTATAAATATTAAGCAATTCCAGAGGGGGTCTGGGAACCCAGCCCACGGTTCCTCCCTGTCTTAAGGGTTTTGGGGACTCTGACCCTTCACACTCAGACTAGTGTCTGGGAAGATACTCCCTTCACACAAGATCTTTTAGGGAATGCCCAGAAAGGAATAGACCTGAGAAAAGAAAGAAAAAGAGGGGGCGCCTGGGTGACTCAGTTGGTTAAGCGACTGCCTTCGGCTCAGGTCATGATCCTGGAGTCCCGGGATCGAGTCCCGCATCGGGCTCCCTGCTCAGCAAGGAGCCTGCTTCTGCCTCTGACCCTCCCCCCTCTCATGTGCTCTCTCTCTCATTCTGTCTGTCTCAAATAAATAAATAAAATCTTAAAAAAAAAAAAAAAAGAAAGGAAAAGAGAAGAAAAGAAAGACAAGGAAAGAAAAAGAAAAGAGAAACAAAAACACAAGAAAAACCAAGAGGAAAAAAGAAGTCTTGATCCTTTTTTTTTCATAATTTTTTTTATTATGTTATGTTAGTCACCATACAGTACATCATTAGTTTTTGATGTAGTGTTCCATGATTCATTATTTGCATATAACACTCAGTGCTCCATGCAATACATGCCCTCCTTAATACCCATCACTGGGCTAACCCATCCCCCCCCCAAACAAAAACCCTCAGTTTGTTTCCCGGAGTCCAGAGTCTCTCATGGTTCATCTCCCTCTGATATCCCACCTTCATTCTTCCCTTCCTTCTCCTAATGTCTTCCATGCTATTCCTTATGTTCCACAAATAAGTGAAACCATATGATAATTGTCTTTCTCTGCTTGACTTATTTCACTTAGCATAATCCCCTCCAGTCCCATCCATGTTGATGCAAATGTTGGTTATTCATCCTTTCTGATGGCTGAGTGATATTCCATTGTATATATGGACCACATACTTTTTATCCATTCATCTGTTGAAAGGCATCTCGGCTCCTTCTACAGTTTGGTTGTTGTGGACATTGCTGCTATGAACATTGGGGTGCATATGGCCCTTCTTTTCACTACATCTGTGTTTTTGGGGTAAATACCCAGTAGTGCAATTGCTGGGTCATAGGGTAGCTCTATTTTTAACTTTCTGAGGAACAGCCACACTGTAGAAAGAGAAATTAGGTAATCCATTCCATTTACAATAGCACCAAAAACCTTAAGATACCTTGGAATAAACCTAACCAAAGAGGTAAAGGATCTATACTCTAGGAACTACAGAACACTTATGAAGGAAATTGAAGAAGACACAAAAAGATAGGAAAACATTCCATGCTCATGGATCGGAAGAATAAACATTGTTAAAATGTCTATGCTGCCCAGAGCAATCTATACCTTCAATGCCATCCCGATCAAAATACCAATGACATTTTTCAAAGTGCTGGAACAAACAATCCTAAAATTTGTATGGAACCAGAAAAGACCCCGAATCGCTGAGGAAATGTTGAAAAAGAAAAACAAAGCTGGGGGCATCATGTTGCCTGATTTCAAGCTATATTACAAAGCTGTGATCACCAAAACAGCATGGTACTGGCACAAAAACAGACACATAGATCAATGAAACAGAATAGAGAGCCCAGATATGGACTGTCAACTCTATGGTCAACTAATCTTCGACAAAGCAGGAAAAAATATCCAATGGAAAAAAGACAGTGTCTTCAATAATTGGTGCTGGGAAAATTGGACAGCTATATACAGAAGAATGAAACTCGACCATTCTCTTACACCATACACAAAGATAAATTCTAAATGGATGAAAGACCTCAATGTGAGACAAGAATCCATCAAAATCCTAGAGGAAAACATAGGCAGGAACTTTTCGACATTGGCCACAGCAACTTCTTTCAGGACACGTCTCCAAAGGCAGGGGAAACAAAAGCAAAAATGAACTTTTGGGACTTCATCAAGATAAAAAGCTTCTGCACAGCAAAGGAAACAGTCAATAAAACAAAGAGACAACCCACGGAATGGGACAAGATATTTGCAAATGACACTACAGATAAAGGGCTTGTATCCAAGATCTATAAATAACTTCTCAAACTCAACACCCAAAAAAACAAATAATCAAATAAAAAAATGGGCAGAAGACATGAACAGACACACCTCCAAAGAAGACATACAAATGGCCAACAGACACATGAAAAAATGTTCAACATCATTAGCCATCAGGGAAATTCAAATCAAAACCACATTTAGATACCACCTTACACCAGTTAGAATGGCAAAAATTGACAAGACAAGAAATAACAAATGTTGGAGAGGTTGTGGAGAAAGGGGAACCCTCTTACCCTGTTGGTGGGAATGCAAGCTGGTACAGCCACTTTGGAAAACAGTGTGGAGGTTCCTCAAAAAGTTAAAAATAGAGTCTTGATTCTTTGAACGCTGGTTCACATGTGCATGCACGCACTCGTGCTCACCGGCACACACACGCACCTGTTTCCAAGACACTAGACTGCTTCCTGCCCTCATCCTCCCTCCTTGGAACTTTCTCTTCCTCTGGCAGATCCCTGGAATCATCTGGTTTCATTTTATTGTGGTGTGAAGACTCCAGAAAAAGAGGCCAAATGGAGACAAGAACAAACCTCTCCTTCTCCAAGGTGATGCTCAGGTGGTCCTGAGCGCTTGCATCTCCGCCAGGTGTTCCGGTCGTAGGTGACCGCTCAACCTGAGGCTGCAGGGACGATTACCCGATCGTGACAAATGTGCAGATAAGACCCAGAGAAGCAGTGGACTCCTCCCGTCTCTCACACTCCCCACCTCCACTGGCATCTAGTTTTAAGCCCGTCTAGGTTCTGTCCTCTCCGCCTCCCCGTGCTTCCTCCTGCCTGAAATGAGGCTCGCATGGCCTCTCCCTGGGCCGGGGGCCACGGCTGGAGTCCACTGAGCCTGCATGCACTGGCCTCCTGCCTGTCAGCTGTGGCAGTTCCTCCCTTCCTGTGCTCCAGGTCCCGCAGCTTGCACGTGCCTCTGGAGGGGCTGTTGAGGAGAGTGAAGATGTGAACCCGTGTATCTCCAGAAGGGTCTCAGTGAGAGCATCCCGCTTTCCTTCTCTGTCCAGCCCACTCTTGGTACTGTCGCCAAAGCAATCTTCCTGAAATGCAAACCCAGTCGAGCTATTCTCCTCTTAGTGCCCTGCCTGTCCTCCTCTATACAGTAAAGACCAGACTCCTGATCATGGTTTATAAGGCCTTCAGGACCTGGATCCCCCTGCTTTCCTCGTCTAGTCTGCCATTCTGTCAAATAGGGCTTTGCTTCTAACCATTCAAAATTACACAAAACTCTCCCTGAATGCCTTTTGGTTTTAACCCAGGTTAATATGCACTTGTTATGAACTATTACCCCTGCCTTCTGAAAGGAATCTTCCTTTCTCTTGTCCATTTGGTGAACATCTAGCTGTTCTTGAAGACTCAGTTCAAAGAGGCTGCATTGTGCAGAACCTCTCAAATCCTGGTGTTTGCTTGCAGGCTGTGTCCTTAGCAGGCCCATCTCAGCGTGTGCATGGGCCGCACTGTGTTCTGTTAGCTCACTTGTCTCTGTCGCGGGCTGGGAGCTCTCTAGGAGCGGCTGCCTCATCATACTCCTCCGGATACCCCAGCACATGCGCGGTACAGCTGTTGGCTGACGAATAAATTTGGGTTGCTTAGAATCACACGGTGCATAGTTAATGTGTAGTGAGGAGAATATTGTTTCTTTTCTGTTATGGTCTGATTGTGTTACCCAAAGAAGAGATATTGAAGTCCTGATTCCCAGGACTTCAGAATGTAATTTTATTTGGAAATAAGATTGTTGGAGAGGTAATGAGTTATGATGGGCCCCTAATCCCATATGACTGGTGTCCTTTAAGAAAAGGAGAAAAGATGCGGAGACAGATGCACACAGGACCATTCAGCACTGGGGGCAGAGACTGGAGTGATGCATTGGCAGGCCAAGCACACCGAGGACTCCTGGGAGCCAGGAAAAGCTGGAAGAGGCAAGGAAGAATTCCTCCCTAGAGCTATTGGGGAGAACATGGTCCTGCTGACACCTTGGTTTCAGATTTGTAACCTCAGAACTGTGAGACAATGAATTTCTGTTGTTTTAAGATACTTAAGTTTATGGGGCGCCTGGGTGGCTCAGTTGGTTAAGCGACTGCCTTCGGCTCAGGTCATGATCCCGGAGTCCCAGGATCGAGTCCCGCATCGGGCTCCCTGCTCAGCAGGGAGCCTGCTTCTCCCTCTGACCCTCCCCCCTCTCATGTGCTCTCTCTCTCTCTCAAATAAATAAATAAATAAAATCTTTAAAAAAAAAAAGATACTTAAGTTTATGATACTCTTAGGGCAGCTCTGCAAAATAAATACATTTTCCATCAGACCAGAAGATCAGTCCTTGTCCTTCGAGGATGACCGCTGACTGTCTCCCTATCTCTGCACAGGATGATATAAAGGTCAGTATGCAGAGGCACAAAGACCACAAAACTCCTAAAGCTTCAAGGGCCCCTCACTTATGAGGCCCATTCCAAGGGCATGGGAGGGTTGCCGGCTTTGTGTTCACATGATTGTAAGTTTCTGTAAAATTTTTAAATGGTATTGTAGCCACAATAAATTAAGAGCACTGTCTTTTTCCTTTCCTCTTGGGTCAGGTGACTTTATCATGGCTGGGAACTTTTTGGAATCCTGCTAAGAGGATGTAAGTTACCTAGGAGATACCTGAGCTTGGCTTAGTGGGATCGATTTATGTGGTTTTCAGTCCCCTGAATGTAGAGTTAAGTTAGTGTTAGCCCTCCTACCGTAAAGGACTTTCTGCAATTCTCCTCCCACTCACTGTGCCCACTCAGCAAAGTGACACAGGGTGCGAGGCCAGAGGCTGTGCCCTGTTAGGATGTGTCCTTCAGCACCCACTCTGAAACTAGGGGGAAGTGAAAAGACACAAGGTTCCAAGTGTATCCAGATGCGAGTCTGTGAAGCATTCTTTGAATCACCAGATGTATAAAACTGTATTTGGAGAATTCTGTGCTCATGATCTTTGTCAGAACGGAAGTTCTCTTCTGTCAGAAATATACTTCAGTAATGTAGCCTGTACATGGATAAACATGCCTTACATTCTTTTATATTATGATGGAAAATCTCATAAAATAGAATTTAGTCTGAATTCTTGTGTTTATAGGACACAGACCTGTAGCAGTACTACATATGCTGAGCCCATTCTGAATGTAAAGTTGTATGTTTTCTGCATGCATAACAGATCATGTTTTCACGAATCTAGCATATCTTGTTCTAATGAAGTCTGATGCTTGCAGATGAAACAGCATCCAAGACACAACCTAATGAGACAAGTGTTTCCCTGAACAAAAGTCCTACTCATATTCATCTTTGAATCATTGTGTAGCATAAGAGTAATTTTTTTGTACAAATTATGTAGCTCAATACAATACAATAACTTATGAAGCTGAAAGTAACTTTTTTAAACCATTAATAATGCAAAATAAAAAAAATTTTTTTTTTTGCTAATAGAAAGACTGAATTTTGCTTTCTCTTTAGAAAAGATTATACAATTGCTATTGTATGAAGAGTTAATCAGAGCATATGGATCCCAAAACTGTGTGGGAAGAATGTATTATAGAGATGTGCCAGGCAATTATTTAATAAGAATATGTTATTTATGGACTTTGTGATACTGGTTGTATTAGCCATCTTTGTTATATTTGAAATATATTTACTTTCTTCTCTCAGTCTAAAGAAATATTCATTTTTGTGCCAAATCTTATAGTCCTCATTTTGTATTCTTTTTCTTAAAGAAGGCCCTCCCCCAAATTATATGTGTTAAGCCCCATATAATCTGAAACTGGCCTTGTTAATACATAATCATGATTGACACGATTTGTTCATCAAGTTTTACTGAAAGCCAACTGCAGGCAAGGTGCTGGGTAGGGGCTTTATGGTATAAAGTGGGAAGAGCCCTCAGTTGGAGTTAGGGGTCCAGGGGTCCCAGAGAAAGAGAGCCATATGAGATTAGGCAAGACCTTTCCCCTCTTTAAAACTTGATTTCTTCTTTAGTGAAATGAGGAGTTTGGGTTAAATAAATTCTAAAGCTCACCTTCACTTGATGATTTTATGAACCTGCATTTCAGAGTCAGCCCAAACATGGATATTACTTATAAATAATATTGTCACTACTTAGCTGTTTCTGCTCTCCAGGAATTGATGACCCAGTAAGCCAGGATAGGCCTTTGGTTTGTTGTGACAGGGCAATGTTTGCTGGGAGTTCTGTTCCTTTGTTTCACAGGTTGATTTACATCTTGGGCCAAATGAGCCCCATTTCTGACTGCTGAAGTTTTGAAGTTGTGCCTGAGCATGTTCTCATGAGGATGCTGTTCCTATTCCAGCAGGAATTACTGTATCTAATAGCTAAGTTAACCATCTTGGTCTCATTGATCCTTTGACAAATCCTGCTTGGGGGACCTGTGACAGGATGTACTCCTGCCTGGCAGTCTGGGGCATGGTGCATGACTTTGTTTTCATGGACCCTAACATCTAACAGAACATTCTGTTTGATATTTTGATTGTTCTGAGGGGATCCTCTAGGATGCTGGCCATGGTTTCTGCCACAAGGATAATGCTTATTGTCACATGGGATATTGACAGGACAGTGCTCTACAGTTCTTTTTGCTAAGGAACCACTGTCCATATACTTGTCAAAAACAAAATTTCCATCAACCAGCTAATATTCATTCTATATTAAAAAAATAGCAGTGCATGCTTCAGCTGACACTTCTTTTTTATTTCCATGCCTAAGTTAACCAATGGCTGTTTTTATTCATTATTCATTTATTGATTTGATTTACATCCCTTCTTTTTCCAACTTAAGGGTTTGAATTAGATTTTTAAATTCAAAAGGGAATTCTGGCCATGTCAAAATGATGGTTTTTGAACGTGGCAAGATCATAACTGTATTTGGGTTTGATTTCGATTTCCAAAGATAACTTAAGGAGGTGTCAACAGCCCTTAATAAGGTCAGTTATATAAGCAGGGTAATTAGTTTGAGAACAGAATGTCAACATTGATAAAAGCTGCTAATTTGGTTATTTTTAAAGATGTTTAGGCTGAGGCAGATACCTTTTAAATAAGAGCTCTTGTCTGCTATGACTGTTTTTGAAGATTACATGCAAGTCAGTTAAATGATTCATTCAATAATTCCCTCAGTAAATATTTGCTAAGGTGCTGGATGAGAAGCTGTTGACCACTTCAGAGAGATGATGCAGTTTTACAGACTGAGGGTTAGTATGAAGAAGACAGAAGTTACAGGTCAACTTGACCCAGAAAAGGAAACCCTGCCTTTGAAGTTCCACTCCAAAGATGGGACACTGATAGATGGTGTTGATTTATGCTGTCTTGGCAGACATTAATGGAGCAACAGGAAAAAAAAAAATGGCTCAACATGAGCATGGTCCTTTGAGAGACCAGAGACATTGACTCTGTTTAATGAAGAAAGTGGTCATTTGGTTGCTGCTACAGAGGATAACCAACCATAGGACTAAGTCACAAAAGCAATAAAAAGATAGAAATTTCATGGAGCAAATACCACAAACTGTGTAGTCATATGTCAATCTCTTTAGATGGGTAACTATCACTATATAGATGGGTCAAATTATTAGCATTAAACAACCACAGTTTTAGACTATGTGGAAAGTGTCCTGAACATTTCACTAATTAATTCAATCACTCAGTTATTCAAACAATAGTTTTTATTGAGACTATGCACTAGGCCTTTGCTAGGTATTGAAGAATCAAAGATGAATAAACTGTATGGAGGCCAGAGTAAGGAGACAGAGAAATAAGCCAACAGTACAAGATAGTTTGAAAAGCACAATGACAGAGTACTTGAACAGCACCTCATTCACTGGTGAGGGAGTGGTGAGCAAGGGATGCTGGGAGAGAAACCATGGCTAAAACCGTTGATAGCCTATCCAGCCACCATCTCCCCCATTCATCCTTGCCAATAGAACCTTTTGCTCTGTAAAACCCCCTGGATTTTTCTCAGTGTCTGTCTTACTTGACATTTAATTTGACACTCTTGCCCCTTCTCTTTTCTTGAAACAATCTTCCCTTTGCTTCCATTGTCCCATCTTCTCCTATTTCTCTGGTTGATGGCTCTTTGCCTCCTTTGTCCACTTTTTCTTACCTTTTCCTCTTTTTTTGCTTCTGAAGTGTGGGTGTTTCCAGAGAAACATCTCCTCTCAGTCTGCACATTGTACACCCACTCACAGGTTTCAACGGCATCTTTCTGCTAAGGACCCTCAGATCTGTCCAGGCGAGACCTCTCCTCTGAGCACTTGGCTTTAGTCCTACATATACAACTGCCAACTAGAAATCCCCACCTCTTTGTTCTTCAGAATTCTCAAATGTATACATTCAAGTTGAATATATTATCACCCCCAACCCATCACACACATACCAGCTATTTCCCCCAGCCTCAGAACCACCTTATTAATTTCCTGTCTCAGTGGCAAAAACTTCCACCTGCCTAGACACCAACCAGAAACTCAAGAATTGGCCTTTCCACCTCCCTATGTCTTCTCCCCACATTCAGTCAGGCTTCAAATCCTGTGAAGCCTGCCTTCCTATCATCTCCCAAACCTCCCCCGACTCTGCGTCCCCTTCACCACCACCCTTTCCATTTCTCATCAAGATTATCCTACGTGCTCTCTGTTTCATCCCAAACCCCCTCATCTGTGCCCCCTATGGCCATCAGAGTCATCTCTACAAAATGCAAATCTAAGAGATCTCTTCAGTGCCCCAGGGTTATTTCAGGATACAGTCAAGGTTTTTCTCATGGCACACAAAGTCCTACCTTTCTCCAGCCCCACCTCTTGCCAGAGCCATACTGAAATACTTGTGGTTCCCCAGATGTGCTACTGTCTGTCTGGCTCAGTGCCTTCTGTACCTCCCTCACCCACTTCTTTGTCTGGTTAAGTCTTATACACTCTTCAAGACTCAGCTCAGAACTTCCCTCAGAAAGACTCTTGTATCAATTTAGATGTTTGCAGCTTCACCTAACAAAATATCAAACTAGAGATTTCATACAGTATGATACAGAGGTTTATTATCCCCCTAGCAAGAAGGGCACAGCAGGCAGTTCCAGAGCTAGTTAATTTAGCAGCCTGATGATGTCTGAGCTGTAGGCTGCCTTCTCTTTGTCTCGGCTTTCCCCATATGGTCTGAAACTGCGTGCCTTGACTCCAAACATCAGACCAACAGAAAACCACATCCAAAGGCAGAAAGAAATGACAGCCTCCCCCCGCAACATCTTTTTTTATCAGAGACAAAAATCTTTCCCAGCAGACTTTCCCACTGGTCCCATCAGGCAGGTCTAGGTTACTAGCTTACTCTAGAGCAATCCTTGGCAAAGGAAGAAGGACCACTATGGTTTATGTATGACTAGGGGGAAATCCCCTCTTCTGTGAATATGTTCTGCCTCATATAGAGCAAAAGCTTCTATTGGCAAGGATGAATGGGGGAGATGGTGGCTGGATAGGCTATCAACGGTTTTAGCCATGGTTTCTCTCCCAGCATGCCTTGCTCACCACTCCCTCACCAGTGAATGAGGTGCCTTTCAAGTACTCTGTCATTGTGTCGTGTGACACCTGTGGGGGTAGAGATGGGCTTGTGCTGGGGTAGGGGAAGGAATGGAAGGTAAGGAAACAGAGACAGATGTATTAATCATGGGTTCTCAAACTTGGCTGCACACTGGAATTTGCTGTGTCTCAGCCCCAGGGAGTGTGATTTAATTGGTCTGTGGAGTGTCCTAGCCATGAGGGCCATCAAAACTCCCCCAGGTAATTCTATTATGCATCAAAATCAGAGAAGCACAGCTACCAAGGACACTGTGGGAAACTCAGCTGAGTGGGAGGAAGGCTTATGGATTGGAGAAGCAGGCTAGAGGAAGGTACCTGCTCCTCAGAGAGAAAGAAGAGGCCGAGACTGAGACACAAAGGACTGAACTTTTGGCAGGGTGGGGGAATGCAGCGGGTCTTCTGTGAAGGGAGAAGAGGCTATAAAGACATGAAGAGGAGGAGATTGAGGGAGACCCCTCGTATTCTAGTTTTTCTTGTTGGAGCTCCCCAAGGGCCAAGGAGATCATTTGTGCGATGAATTTACCATTGAGGGTTTTCTTGTGTAATCTGTCCCTCCTCCTACACTACAAGCTCATCTGTTTTGCTCACCATTGGATCTCCAGTGGCAAACTTATTGCCTGCACTCTAGTAGGTGCTCATTAAATATCTGTTGAATGAGTGAATGGTTTATTTATTTATCTCCCATGGTGCGCTCAGCAGTGATCACTAGGATGCTCAAAAATATGTGGAAAGAAGCGAGAAGCCGGAGGCCTGCCATAGGTGTCACACGACGTCCAACTTCTCACCTGATTCATTAACACCACAGAGCCTGGACACGGAAAACGAAGACCAGTGACCATTGTGCAGCCCAAACCCCATGACTGCCTGTGGACTGACCTTGGGCAGGCTGGTCACCTGGGCAACTCACTGGAGAAGCAAAGGAGAGGGGGAGTGGGAGATAGCTGTTTGAGAATGTGAATGATGCAAGGATAATTGCAAATGTCTGCCTCACAGAGGCATTTGCAAACAGGTCTTCCTTTTTTTTTTGTTTTTTGTTTTTTGTTTGTTTGTTGAATGTACCAGCTGGCTCATACTATCGTACAAGAAGCATAAAGAAGTGAATTAACAAAATTCACTATCTCTGTTCCCTTTATGGGGCTAACATGTGCCTTCTTGGGGGTTGTTTGAAGTTGTTGGCCTGTCTCCTTCCAATAAAAGTAAGTTTCATGAGGGCAAAGAATTTTGTCAGGTTTTTTTTAAGTAGGCTCCACGCCCAGTGTGGAGCCCAACACAGGCCTTGAACTCACAACCCTGAGGTCAAGACCTGAGCTGAGATCAAAAGTCAGATGCTTAACCAACTGAGTCACCTGGGTGCACCAAGTTTTGTCTGTTTTATTCTCTGATGTATCTGCGGCCCCTAAGTCAGCATCAGCCCACAATAACTATGTACTGAATGAATGAATAGACATTCACACTGCTCTGGCTGTTATTCCAGTTGGGTTCCCTGCTCTGAAATCCTGCAGTGTTCCCCCTCCCAGTATAGACCTTAACCATCACCCACTCCATCATGAAGCTAGGTGTGCATACCTTTTCGATATGCTGGACTCCACAAGGAAGGGATTTTTGTCTAATCATCCTTGGGACCCATCATTGTCCTGAGCCCACAAGAGAATTTGTTCACTCAAAAAATACTGGCTGAGTATTGCTAGTTCCAGGTGCTGTGCTAGGCCCTACTGATACCATGTTAAACAAGATCCAATTTCTTACCTCAAGGGTTTCCCATCCAGGGAGGAGGGAGACCTACAGGCAAATAATAATCAAGCCAGTGAGCAGTGCTACTGTGGGGTCTCTACAAAGGACAATAGGAGGGAGCACAATGGAGCACTTCCGTCTGCCTGGGGCCAGGGTGTGGGTGGTTGGAAGGTTGGTGAAGGAAGTCTCCTCAGAGGGGCTGCTGCTTGAGTAGGGAGATGAGGGTTTTTGGGTTGGCAGGCATGGATGTGGAGAGAAAGGGGGAAGGGTGGTGGTGGTGTGAGGAGAAGCGTGTCAGGCAGAGAGAAGAGTGTGACCATGAAAACAAGGAAACATGAGAAAGTGGAGGGGGTGGTGTGGCTCAGGGCTGAGGTTGTCTGTCATGACATGAAAAATAAATCAATGATTTATTCTAATCAGAACCTGGGACCCAAACTTAACTAGAGCCGCTAAAGGTAGACGGAGTAGAGTCCTTTCTACTTGTGGATGAAGCCCAGTCCCAGGGTGCAGACCCCAATAGGTAAGATTTCCACACTGAAGCCTGGACTCTGCTTTCTTTGTTCTTTGCAATTGTAATGGTGGTTGTGAAGATCTAATTTTTCTCCATCTAAATCCTGCATCTCTTGTCTGAGACTGATTATATGATTATACCCTTCTTTTAATATTGATCTGGTTTTATGGCACAAGATACTTTCAAATGATAAAACTTGTTTTCTTTGAGAAAAAAGGGTAGGAAAAGAAATTGACTACAGTGTCTGTAGAGGGATAAAGGAAATAAACATTTTGGGATAAACATGGACATTTTAAGTCCCGAACTGTGATCTATTAGGGACATTTATATCCAAAAGGCAACCCCATACACAGCAGTGAGCAGAAAATGTCTGGGCCGCAAATACAAAATGCTTCAGGGAAAACATTCTTCTTTTAAAATAATCAAATTCAAAAGAAAGAGAATTGAAGCTAAATCCCATCCTTAATTTGTGCTAGAAACCATGTGGCCAAAGTGTACAATTTATAAACGAAATTATCCTTGGCTTCTTCGACCATCATGACTGGCTTCCTCAATGAAAGGAGGAAGTAGAAGGAAGAGCCATTTCCTCAGAATGTATCTTCTCTCTGAGTGAGGCTCCTGTTTGATTGGTTTTGCTCTGTTTTTCCTGTGGGCAGAAATGGAGAAGAGGTTACAGGATGGACCAGTCAGGGCAGAGCCCCCAGACTCCTTCCTCTTTAAACAGAAAAGAAAATAAGTAGAATGTATTTTGACATTTTCTTTTAAATTTTCTAACTTGGCTCGAGTCATTTACCTTTCTTCGCAACGCTACCTACACCAGAGAAACACATATGCTGTATTTCTTGTCAGAGAGGAAAAAAAAAATCTTCAAATGCTTGACAATGTGGTGGGCCAGAAGTACATGGACATATGTGGTAGGAACTGAAAGGCTCCATGAAACTTCCTCTATAATCATGATACAAATAGTTTCCATTATTCTGCCATTGTGCCTAGAATTCCTGTTTGACTCATGTCTTTAGGGAAAGATATGTCAACATTTCAGATTATTCTGATCCAAAGGTGATACCCAACTCAGTTGTTAGCTGCTGGATAGCAGAGCTCTCTTATGCTTCCAAGTATGCCCACTTGGCTTAAGTACAATCTATACACATGGTAGGTGTTTAATAAGTATATGTGGAGAGCCAAAACTAAGTATTGTCAACCATTAGCATCATAATAGGATGGTTCACTTATAAGATTATTCTCCAACTAAGAACACTGAAATCTATGCTTATTCAGAAGAAGGAAAGTTAGGTTGGTTTGGGTGCTTTAGCAGACCTGGAGCAGGAGAGGGTGCAATGAGATTCTTGGGACCCAGGGCACTAGATTTGTATTTGAAACATAATGTCAACCACATAAGTAATTAAAAAATTTCTAGTAGCCACATTGAAAAAGGTAAAAGAAACAGGTAAAATTAATTTTAATATATTTAACCCAATATATTAAAAAGTATCATTTAAATAAGTAATCAAAATAAGAATTCTTAGTGAGATATTTTACATTTTTTTCATACTAAGTCTTCAAAATCCAGTGTGTATTCTAATCTGAGAGCAAATCTCAATGCAGAGGAGCTACATTTCAAGTGTCCAATAGCCACATGTGGCTACCATATTGGACAGCACAGATCTAGAAGGCCAGTTGGCATGGAAGGAGGGAAAGACAGAGGGAAGGAACAAGGGAGGGGCACTGCAATGGGGGAGCCATAGGGAGCCAAGGGCCAGAAGAAAGTGGCTGGGAACAGGGACTAGGGAGGGGAGCTGGAAAGCAGGAAGGCACTGAGACAAAATGTGCTTCCTAAGTTTGCTGGGCCCTTTTCAGTATGATGGCTGGAGCTGCGTTGCTCAGGCACACTTGGCTCAGCCTGGGTTGGAAGGATTTTCAGGGCTGTGTGTAGGTACGGTTCCTTCAAGTATTGTTCCTTTGGTGTCTCTGAAGTGAATTCATCCATCCCAAAGTCTCTTAGTTTAATAAGTCTAAGGAGTTTTTAGAACACCAACATTTATCACTTTCTTCTAGAGAAATGGCCATTTTCTAGAGGAACATATTGAAATTACCATCGTCCAGCACAGGTATCCCTGGCTAGATGATATCTTCACAACTCTATATTTGATGTCATGGAGAGCATAGAAGAGACTGTGAGAAACAGGGCAGAGAAATTTTCAGTCACTTTTACCAGCATGCCATCCAGTCCATCCAGGGCACTCTTCCGTGATCCACAACCCATGAACTGAAACTCAGTTTGGAGGCATCTTCCATAAAGAGGTTACATATGGCACTAATTCACCATACTTGGGATGGCTGGGTGGGAGTGAAATCCACACAGAAATGCCATTTGCTTCCTTAGAGACTGGATATTGAAATGTTCCTCTTTCTTGTCAAATTTAGAAATTTATAGCAGTGGCAGCCCCAGGCACCTAATTCAAGGTGTATCTCTCTCCCAGGAAATCAATTAAAACTTAAAATTTTAGGATTGTTTTTTCTACTATAACTCATTTACATTTGGTCTTGGGAGTTCCTCATGCTGAGAGCTGAGAGGTCAAAGATTTCTGGATCTTTCCAGCATGCACTGTTCTAAAAGAAGTTTTCCATCTTTGCTCCCATGAGTGGAATAAACCAACCTAGGAGGTATAGTTCCATTAGACCAATAACCTGAGGCTGCGCTTCATCTATTTTTTGTCCTGCTTTGCTTCTTTTTAAAAGGTGTCCTCTTCACTGGGTCTTTCCATGGATTTTTTGGGCACGTTCTTTCCCATCACAGGTATTATCTGCATCTTCACTTGCAATAATGGTTCCGCCTAGAAACCCACCCAGTAATTCTTTTAAGTATTTTAGATGGATCTCCCCCTCTCAAATCTGTCCAAAATTTCTGTAACTATCTGGCAGATTGGCCACAGTCTCCTGCCTGTGGTTTCTTCAGTTGCTCTTATTAGGGACTCTCTTCCTAGAGCTGGAAGAGGATGGCTTTCAATGCTTTCCTAAACTTGAAACCCCTTAGCAGGTGTGGGGAGGGCAGGGGTCATTCCAGCTGACTCTTCTTCCTAATCTTTTCTTTGGGAGCAGCTAGATCTGGCTGTGTCTTTCTATTCCCTTTATATCCATCTACCTTGTCTCTAAAACCCCAAATGTTTTCCTAAGGAAAGATTTCTTTTCCTCCTGCTTAAGCAGCCCATCTGCTTTCATTTGTCTTTCATTCTCTCTTTGTTTCTATTTAGATAATAGGACCAAAGCATATTTTGACAACCAATCCAGTTCCTCCTTGAGTTTCTGAGCAAACTTGCTTCCAGATATACTGTTTCAAGATTAGGCCTCTTAAATTGTCTTCTTAACTTTTGGGTTGATAATAATTTCACTGAGCATTTTGGTGGTGTGTGGGGGGGATCGTTTTATTTTGTTTTAATCTAAACCCAGGAAGATGGAATATTCTTATGAAACAATGGCTTCTATTCTTCTTGATATATTCATTACTGAAATCTACCACCCTTTGGGAGTGTCACCAATGTTAGCAACCTTGAAATATAAAGTGAGGGCCAGAATTTATGTAATTAACAAACTCAGGACAAACCGGAGCCTAAGAGCTCTACTACCATTATTTCATTTAATTTCCACCATAGCCACTGAGGTAGGTATTAATAACATCTACAGTTTACAGAGAAGCAAAGTAAGAATTGGAAAGGTTAAGCAATTAATCCATGTTATACAAGTAGTAGGAGGGGGAACTAGGATTAAAATCCAGATCTGATTCTGAAGGCAGTACTCTCATCATTTGCCCACTAAAAGGTGGGTCTATCCCTGCCTTTTCATTTAAATCCATATTCTCTGGACACGAATCTCAGGAAATTGTTGGCTTCCCTTTCCCGTGATGCTTCCAGAATGCGTTTCCTTGCAAATGATGAAGTGGAAATGGGTAAGAGTGAATGGATGAATAGGGAGTTCCAGATGGAGGTGAGAAATGCTGAAATGATGGGTCGTATCCGTAAATCAGCAGGTGTCCACGGCTCTTGGTGACAGACACCCATTTGCCTCACAGCCAAACTGTCTGCTTTGCTTTTGCTGAGCTGCAGTGGCAGCCAAACTGTCTACTACTGAATCAGTGACCCAACGAGAGGGGCTGAAATGATTAAATCAAGCCAAATAAAAATCAAACCCTGGGCATTGATGCAGTGGAAGAAGAAGAGATGTCACATGCCTCTTTTTGAATATTTCAGAGATTATCATTGCCTGGGAATGGAATTCCAATGACTAGAAAGGCAGAGGGATGATTGCCTTAATGCATTGCCCATTAATCCTGTTCATCCTTTTGCCAAAGAGTTAATGAAGCTAAGGCAGAAGGAATTGTTATTGAACAACCCAACACCTACTATTTAAGCTAAAAGTAAAGCAGAAAAGGAAGGTCCCCAAAGTCATAAAGGATAATAGTTTAAGCTAGAGAGGGAAATCTAAGGCAGGTTGCTGTAAACCTTGATTTTCAACCCTATTCCTGATGCCGATGGGCCTGTGGATCTTTGGAAATTTATTACTTTTTCATGCAAATTTGAGCTAAGCAAATTTGAAATCGTGTAATATGAAAATAATAATAAAGCCTCCCTTTAGACTCAACATTTGGAATAATATAAATTCCCCTTATTTGTCATGTTCCCAGCAGGAAATAGATGGTACACTTAAATTAGATGAAAGGAGGTGTGGGCAGGGTGTAGGAAAACTGCCAGGAGTAGTACAATCCCTGATCCAGACCTACAGGGACAAAGGGGGTGAGCGGTTCCTGAACCCTCGGGAGGACAGCTGTATGGGGAGAGCCACCGGACAGCAACTTGGGCCTTCAGGAGAGGAACACAGCTGACCAGTGGTAGCCCAGCAGAGTGGGATCCCTAGGAATCAATATCCTAACCTCTCTCCTCCATTTCCCTGATTTCTTGCAGGTGCTGCCTATTGAGAGAAACTGGCTGGAAGCCAGAAGGCAAGGAGACTTGTTGATGTCGTATATATAGATTGACTTCCTGTGGGGAGCAGGGTGAAGGACCTGGAGGACCCCCACACTAAACCGAAAACTGAGCCAAGAATCCTATCATTTCAAACCAGCAGTAGGGCCCATTGTAAATGGGGTTTCTATTATTGTCCATGGCAGTGCCACTCCAGCTGGTAAACAGCACTCACACCCCTCCTCCCCCAAACTCTCTATCCACGGGCAGGATGGAAATGTACCAACTTCGAATTATGAGATGCTTTGAGGGAACATGCCTTCCATTGAATTCAACCTCCCCAATGCACCTTCTTCTCCAAAACACCATGTTGGTTGGGAGTCTTCCTATAAGAGATTTTAAGCTGCACTAAAGAATTCTGGCTCACCTCTCTTTATGCTGCTTCTGTGTTCTTGAGATGCCACAAAGTTAAGATTTTTTTAAATACAATTCTCATTTTATTTGGAGGCATGGGACATTATCAGTGCTGTGCAGCCTTCCTTTCTCTTACACTAGAATTGATTGGTACTCCAAGAAATTAATTTTGAACAGAATTAATAGCTGTGTTTCCTTGGGCACCTGGGTGGCTCAGTTGGTTAAGCGACTGCCTTCGGCTCAGGTCATGATCCTGGAGTCCCCGGATCGAGTCCCGCATCGGGCTCCCTGCTCAGCAGGGAGTCTGCTTCTCCCTCTGACCCTCCCCCCTCTCATGCTCTCTGTCTCTCATTCTCTCTCTCAAATAAATAAATAAAATCTTTAAAAAAAAATAGCTGTGTTTCCCTTGTCACAATGGTTGCAGAAATTCTGGCTGCTAGACTATAAACTCCCTGAGGGCAGGGGTTATGTCTCATTCAAACACTTAACCCCAGCTTCTGGCATAATGCATGGTTCTTAGAAAGTACTCAATAAATATTGAAGAAGTACTGAAAGTACTCAACAAAGCTTTTAAAATTATGCATAATCCATAACCAAATCATACCTACTTCTAACCATATTCCCTAAGTCTGTATTATTAAAAGATTTCAGAATCACTATAAATGATATTGGGAAGGTTGAATGGCTCCCACCTCCACTGGAATGCTGGGAACACCACAAACTAAGAATTAGTATCCAAGATTAGTCCTTGTGTATGATTCCATTATTTTAAGAGTTCTTCAAAATGCAATTATTGCCAATTAAAAATTTTCCCTAAGACCCAAAGAAAGTCATTTATCCTTTCAGATCCCCGTGAATGCAGAAAACTTGGTATCTCGACCAAACCAAGTGTAAGAGTTGCCATGGGGCCCCATTTCGTTTAGTCATCTGCTTTACTTTAAAAATGACAAGGCTGCACCTTATAGCCATCAAGGTTCAGCCCCAAGTGGGTTGGAAGGAGCCTGTGATTCTCTCTAGGGTGCAGGATTCACCTTCTATCACCTGCCACAAGACAAGGACGAGGTGGGAGGGGCTAAAGGATTGAGAAAAGCTTTACCCTGTGATACTGTTCTTTGCTTAGAAAGCCTGCATTCTGGCATCTCTTAATGATGGCTTAATTTGGGGGTATTTTTAATCCAGGAGATTAAACCAAGCCATCCATTAAGAAGTTAATCCATGCATTTGATTTCCATTAAGAGGAAGAAGAACAGATTTTTTTCTCTCTCTTCTTCTTGTCCTAATTTCCCCTTTACTTAAACTTCCTCTCCTCTGTTCAGTGATGTCATTGCAGCTTTTAGTCTCTGGCCCGGGGGTGTGGGTGTTAGCTGCTCTCTTGGCAGCCACTGCTGACTCATCGTGGTGAATCATCTGCCTGGGCCTCCGGCCTGGGAGAGAGTGATGTCTCTGTACACCCTCCTCCTCCCCCTGCCTGGCCTCCCCTTTAATACGCTGCGTGTTTGAAACGGGCGTGTTCAGCTGAGGCTGCCCAGGAGCCTGGGAACTCACTAAGCTCCCCAAATGCCAGGTGGATCCTGGGCAGGGAGCCCTGGGGTTCTCACCAGTGCAGGGCTGAACTCCTTCACCCTGCTCATCACGAGGCCATTTATAGACTCAGACAGCTAGGAGGTGACCAAAATGACACATCCGATGCAGCCAGACATCCAGCAGTCAAGCTTGCCAGCCCTGCTCAGCCTCTGCTTTGAGGTCAATTATAAACTATCATTTTTGTAAGGATGCTCTTAGTTCAACGGTTGCATAATCCATGGCTCTGTTTCTCAGCAATGATAATTCAGAGCCTCCCGGACAGCAGAAATCCCTGGTTTAATCTTTTTTTTCCTCCCTTTCCATTTCTTCTTCAACTGCTTTTCCACCTCGCTCCTAACTCAACAGTTTCCAGCTGTGTATTGCTTGGCTCTGTTTCCACCCCAGATTTTTCTATAATGCGCAGCTGGACTCCTTCCAGGTCCCAGATGTGCTATTTATTTATGCTGAAGCATCTGGGCCTCAACACAGTCCTGTCACTGCAACGTGGCAAACTTGCAAAAAAAACTCGACTGGCAGCTAGCTGGCAGGCTGCACCATCCTGACAAACCAGGGAGGCATTTCAAAGGAGTACGAGGTGAGGCCAAAGCAAGCGGCGTGAGTGGGGAAGGCAATCCAGGCGAAACCAGAGGCTCACACTCTCCCACGCTGTGGCTTTTAGATGAGTCTAGTAACACTGGAAGATGAGGGTTTGATTCATTTCAAAGCACCATGGTGCTGCAGCACAATCCAAATTACTCATTCTCCTCCATAAGTGAGCTGGAAGCGAGGTTACCCAGTGAAAGCAAATGGCTATCACCCCTAAGTGATGGGGCTGTGAGCACCAAAGATGACAGCCCAGAGTTGGGGGTTATGGAGCTGTCGGGGAGGGACACTGGACTGGGAGCCAGAGTCCTGGTTCTGGTTCCAACTTTCTCCTGCTTCTTTTCATGACCCTAGGCAAGCCTTTTCATCTGGGATCCTATGCCCTCTTCCATGACATTAAAAGATGGGGTAAATTGTGAGGTTTCAAGTTTTTGGTTTTTTTTTTAGTTCAAACTAAATCTTAAGTGTAAGTCTTTTATGTATGTGTGTTCAAGATCATGGTGCAAGGAAGCGGTAATAACAGTGTTCTGGGAAACAGCATAACTGGCAGCTCATCCAGGGCACACTGGGTCCCACAGAGCTCAGAGGCAGGGGGGATGTCAGAGGTGTGCCTCTCCACCACTCAAGCATCCTTACCTTGAGAGTCCTGTGGCTTAGCCACATGGCTTCCCCTCTCAGTGGCACAGAGAACAAGCCCCTCTGTTGATGCTCTCTCTTCCTTACTCCTTCCCTGGCCCAGTCTAACTCCCTCCACCCTCTCCTCCTTTCTAGTACCCTCTTCTCCTTAGCTTCCTGCTGGGATGCCAGGCATTCAGCTCCATCCTCTCTGAAGGGGCCAGGTAGAGTAGGCATGGGACAGAACTATTTATAACCTCACATGAAACAAACCCTTGGCATACGGATCTTCCGGACTACTGAATGGAGCCTCTCTTAGCAGATTTTCTGTGTATTGTATCAAAAGAACTCTCCTCTCTCTTCTTCCACCTTGAGTCTCATTACTGAAAGCCCCATTTCTGCTCCTAGTCCTAGCTTGTGGCAAGCCCAGAGTGTGGTGTGTGTCCCTCTGTTTAGTCATTTCTGAGGCAACTTTATTGGACCTTGAGGGCTCCTTAAAGCACAGTCTGAGGACCACTGTATAAAATGTAATTATCACTCCCAATCCTTGAGTCCTAAAGACTCAGAGAAGAGTATTCTTCATCTGGATTAGAATCCTAGGAAGTTTCTGGACTAGAGACGACTTTTGGAGATCCCCCCACTCTTTCTCATCTGCTGCTTTGAGGGAGGTCTACATCCATCTAGAGTCTTACTAGTTGGGAGAAATTCCCCGAGGAATCATTCATAGCTCCTAGCACCATACAGCTCTCCCCACACAATTTTCTCTCCAGCGGTGCAGTGTGAGATACTCTAAGCATGTGGGTGAAGGAACATTTCAGTATCAGAGAACATCCCTCCATACAGGTGACTTCTTATATGGAGACCCAGGAGTCCAGCTGGCCTAGAGACAAGAGCTGTGCCACTAAGGGAAGTCCCGAGTCATCTTGGTTCTGGGGACAAATGATTTACTTTTCCTCTCATCCTCAATGAATGGTATAGCACCATACTTGAAGCTGTTATACATCATATTATTCTTTCCAAATATTTGCTGCTCTACTTAGTGATAGGTTAAGACCTCCTGGCTACATGCATGTTCAGCTCAGTCACTGATTTGCTTTGGCCAATGAAATGTGAGGAGAAGTGATGCATGTCACCACCAAGGTAACACTCAAAGTCCATGTGAAGTTCTACCATCTCACTTTTCTCTCTTCTAACAAAGGGCAATATCTCAAATAGGGGCTGCTTTTTCAGCCTAAGTCTCAGAATGACAAGGATGTGGAGAGGCAGCAGACCCAAGACAGACATGTGGTAGATGTGGAGTTTAAACAAGAAATAGACCTTTGCTGTTGTAAGCCTCATTCTAGTTGAATTGTTTCTCGTGGGTTAGGGGCCAGAGAGACCTAGCTCTGAATTTCAGCTGTATAACCTAAGACAAATCACTTAACCTCTCAAAACCTCCATTTTCTCATTCATGAAATGGGGACGATAATTTCACTTACCTCACTGGGTTGTTGAAAGGATTAAATACAAAAATACAAGTAAATTGCTTAGCACAGTACCCAGTACTTAGAAAACACTTGATACATGTTACCTATTATTATTATAGAACGTATTTAGGGCACAGGAATAAAAATATGGGTGTATATGAAAGAGATGAACAATTACGAAGCAGGATAATTAGTCATAAATCATCTTTTAACACTTAATTTTTAAAAATAATACTCAGTATTTATGGCTCTATGTAGGAAGAATAATGGCCCCCAACCAGTGTCCAAATCTCAATCCCCAACCTGTCAATATGTTACCCTATATAGCAAAAGGGACTTTGCAAATGTGATTAAGGGAAGGATTTTAGGGATGGGAATTTATCCCAAATAATCCAGGTAGGACTGATGCAATCACAAGGGGCTTTATAAGTAAAAGAGGGAGGCTGATGAGTCAGTGAGAGAAGGAAATGTGAGAATGCAAGCAGAGTTAGGAGTGTTCTAGTTACTGGCTGGAAGAGCCAAGGAATGCAGACAGCCTCCAGAAGATGGGGAAGCCAGTAGGATGGATTCTTTTCTATGGCCTCCATTAGGAACGCAGACCTGGATTTTAGTCCACTGTGACCATTTGGACTTTTGACCTACAGAACTGTAAAATAATAGATTTTGTTTTGTTAAGCCACTAAATGTATGGTAACTTGTTATAGCATCAATAGGAAATGAAGTCAGGCCCAGTTCCTTTTTCTGTTGTTTCAGCATTGCTGCTTCTTGTCAACAGGTAGTCTCATTTTCCTGAGTCCAATATCGTAAAGGTCTGGGTGGAATTTCTTTAGATGCCAATGCATGCTGACTCATAAATTAGGTCCCATGCCTATGGCCATCCTTTCTTGCCAATTCCCTCTCCCATCTCACATGATCCCACCCTACGAATCCCACATACATAGTTTCAAATCATAAAAGGAATTTTCTATTATAATTTTAAAATGACATGTTATACTTTGTTCACTGTGTGTAGTTTGGGGGGGGGGGGGTTGCTTGTAATATTTTCCAGTCACTACTAAATGCTAAAATTAAGGCCAGAAGGCCAGATCCTTAGATAAACCTGAATTATGCCAGCATGATTCTTAACATGACTTTTTCCATGACTTTTTCCAGAATTCTCTTCTAGCAGATGAATTCTTTCATCATCAAGAGAATGTCATATAAACTCTCTTGATGAAAGAATTCATTTACTAAAGTAATACATGAGGCATATGGTAGTAATTTTTTTTAACATCATTTGTTGCTGAAATCTTGTTTGATCATAAACAGGGAGAAGTGATTGTTGTTGTTTGTTTCTTTTAGATACTTTTTTTTACCCCCTAATTTTTTCTTTTTCTTTTCTTAATTCAAGTATAGTTAACATACAGTGTTATATTAGTTTCAGGTGTACACTGTAGTGATTCAACAATTCTAAAGATTACTCAGTGATCATCATGATAAGTGCACTCCTTAATCCCCATCATCTATTTCACCCATCCCCCATCCACCTCCCCTCTGGGAGCCATCATTTTGTTCTCTATAGTTAAGAGTCTGTTTCTTGGTTTCTCTCTTTTTTTTTTCCCTTTGTTCATTTGTTTCTTAAATTCCACATATAAGTGAAATCATATGGTATTTGTCTTTCTCGGACTTATTTTGCTTAGCATAATACTCCCTAGCTCCATCCATGTTGTTGCAAATGGCAAGTATTCATTCTTTTTTTATGGCTGAATAATATTCCATTGTATATATATGCCACATCATCTTCATCCATTCATTCATCAGTGGGCACTTGGGTCGCTTCCACAGTTTGCCTATTGTAAACAGTGCTGCAATAAACACAGGGGTGCATGTATCGCTTTGAATTAGTGTTTTTGTATTTTGGGGGTAAATATCCAATAGTGTGATTACTGGATTGTAGGGTAGTGCTATTTTTAATTTTTTAGGAACCTCCATTCTGTTTTCCTTTTTATTGGTTTTAGTGATGGCAGACAAGAGAGAAGAGGAATATTTGTCATCTCTTTCCCACAGGCACTTTTCAAAAATTTCAGCTCAACCCTCTAGAGTGGGTAGGCTGCGCAGGTGCGTCAGGGGGTCTCCCTTATGCTTGCAAACCTTTTGCAAGAAGCGTGCTCAGTGTACTATCATTTCCAGGACTATCTCTGCTTCAGGGGTTCTTGGTTCCTTCACTGCTCCTGCCTGGGGTGGGAGAATGAGTCACGTGGGAAGTGTAAATTTCCTGATCCCTCCAACTACAGTTCATAGCTCTAGCCACAACATGGTAAATATTCTTTCTGTTCTAAATAAAACAATAATTCTGTGCTCAGACTGCCACTTTTTTTTGCTTCTCATTGGCTCCCAATTCACAGAGTCCAGGCTGGGAGTAGACAACTTTCCAAAATCTCCTCAACCACAACATGCTGATTAGTTTTAGTTATTTTCTACTATTAAAATAGGGTTGCAGTATGGAAGGGGTATTCTCTATAAGTCCCAGTGCCAGAAAATAAGCCTTTGAGCTTTCTTGATACCCGGCCTTGTACTTCTAAGTGTCCCCCCATCACTTTAGAGTCCTAGCTGTGAGTTACTCCCCTCCCCCATCTCCAAACTGTCCTTCTTTCTGATATCTGGTCCTACAGAAGGGTGGTCTGGTTGCTCTCCAATGACCAGCATCTCCCTCTCGGAATGTGTGTAAAATCTTAGTACATACAGTATACTCAGTCTCCTCATGTTAGATTTTTTACTATTACATTTCAGCCTGGATTCTGCAGTGGAAACTTACTGCCACATAATTGACTTTCATTCACTATTTTTGTCTAAATAGGGTTATACCCATTTTCAGCTAGATATTATATGAATTAGTATCTGAATCATACCCAAGACCAGATGGAGTTGGCTTTTCCTGGGGAAGATAAAGTGTTAGGTTTTCTTGTTTTAGTTATGAAAATGACAGCTTGAGCAATTCACTGGCTGGTGTCCTAATTGTCTTAATGTGTGAATCAGAGAGGCCATATGGCCCACCTGATCAATTGTGTGGCTATTAAGAAGGGGAGGGGAAAAAAAGGATCCAGAGGGGCATAGTTAGTCACTTAAGTCTACCATTTATGTCAGAAGTGTGTTAGTTGCCCAGGGAAGATTTGTAGATGCAGCTGCCGGGGGAAGCGAGCAACATGGATGTGTCTCTGAGCCGGTCTTGCAAAGCCTTCATGTTGTAGAAAGATGAAAATATTTTGGGAGTCTAAGTTACATGCGTTAAGAAATCAGAGGAGCATGGGGTTCTATGCATGAAAAAATAAAGCCAATTAAAAATAATGATCATCCTCTTGGAAGTTCAAATGGAAAAAATAAATCTTGCTTGATAAGAATCTAACCCCTCACTTGTGTCCATCTTGAGTAGCAGCTGTCCCCTAGTTGCTATCGACTCCTGGCTTGCCTTAACAACACAGGGTAGAGTCCAACCTGGGATCATATGACCGCTCTTTATTTTCAAAAGTTTCTCTTGGGTGACAGCCATGAAAATCTCTCTTCTTTGGAGGAATTCAAATAATTTCCAGACATTCATTCATGATTTCATTTAAAAACTTAGTTTAAAAAAATAGAGTAGGGGTTCAAAAGTGGAATCTACAAGCAGAATTATTTTGTTTGGTTCTCATAGGATCTTTAAGAAATTTCACACACACAAAAAATGCAGATTTCTCCATGGCTACAATCAGCCGGAGTTAAGTGGCCAACTGCCAGCCTGAGGAAGGGCATAACCCATTCTTTAGTTCCCTGTGGACATGCCCTGGGCCTGCTTCATTCTCTTACACCACCTGCCTGGTCCTACACCTGAACCCTGACCGGAATAACCACTTTTCACACTATGAGGAAACTGAGGTACAGAGTCACTCTGAGAGGCAAACACAGCTTACATCCCCAAGGACTCAACTTTGTGTGTGAATGGGAGTGGACGTGAAGCAGGGAAAATCGTTTTTAAAAGTAACTGGAATGGTTTCTCTGAACACACCAATGTGTTGGGGGAGCAAAGGAAGGAAAGTGATGGAGACAGAGAAATCGATGATGAAATGGAAGGGGAGGGCATGGCTCTTGGGAAGGCTTTGTGCCCACTTGGTAGCAGGAGACAGAATGAAATTCACTAGTCCATTCCTCACGTGATGCCACCTCCCACAGACAATACCCAGGCTCTAAGCACCAAGTCAGCTGGAAAAGGCTCAATGCACAGAGGCTGACTTCAGGATGTATGTCCACTTTCTCCTCTAAATTCTACAAACTCTATTTCCTTGGATGAAGCCACTATCGCTTTGGACCTGAACCACCATGGAACTTTTACCAAGTGCCTCTCTGTCCTGCTCGCCAGCCTATGTTTGGTGCTATAGGATATGTCCGTGGTGCTGGATTCAGCATCAGCATAGTACTGGGGCTTTCACTCCTGATATTCCTTTCTGGATTCAGTATTGGGAATACATGTGTTTTCTCTGAGAACCTGTTTTATCGTTTTGTTGCTGTTGCGTGTGTGTGTGTGTTTTAAAACACTGTCAACATTATAAAGGTTATACCACATCTGATTTCTCTCTTTGCACTGGTGGGTTAAAGACCAGAATCAAATCCATGGTCAGCCTCCAGCAAGTACAGGAGACATAGTGGAAAGGGACACATTTGGATACTTCATTCTGTTTTTTTCTTAATTTCCTAGACCTTAATTTTCCTTTGTTTTTTTTTTTTTTGATTAATTTTTTTTAAAGATTTTATTTATTAATTTGAGAGAGAGAATGAGATAGAGAGAGCATGAGAGTGGGGAGGGTCAGGGGGAGAAGCAGACTCCCTGCTGAGCAGGGAGCCCAATGTGGGACCTGATCCCAGGACTCCAGGATCATGACCTGAGCTGAAGGCAGTTGCTTAACCAACTGAGCCACCCAGGCGCCCTGATTATTAATTTTTAAGTGCTTTTTAAAATGTCTTATTGCTATCAGATATTACACAAATACAGAATGAATAACCAAAATGGGCATTCCAGAAGACAAGGAGTATCTTCAGTTAAATTAGCTTGGGTAAAAGGAAATGGAACGACGAAACCCCATGCTTATGGGTGCTAGTTGATTGCAACATATAATTGAACATTTTACCCACACAATGCTTGCCCATTAATTTAAAATTCAATTTAATCTTTGTTCATTTCCCTCAGGTCTTTGATGAAAATTCCTAGCTTCATGAAGATTTATGGCTTGTTTGTTGAAATGGGAAGGGGTCTTCTAATTGGTTTCTCTCACTACCATAGTTACTGGTGTCTGAGATGTGCTGGGTGATATGAGAGGATCCTCTCCCCACCTCCATCCCAGGGACTCTACCTCCACGCAGGCTCTGGTCATCCTCCGTGAAATCCTGGCCTTCTTCAATCTCAGAACCTAGTGTAAACCACGCAGGATCTTAGATTGTATGAAGTGGAGGGAATTCCCGTTTCTGTTTTTCATGTTGCCCTTTGTCAACGACTTTTTTCTGGGATATGCCAAGATTCATATCCAAGTCCTGTTGGGATATTTTCTTCCCAGTTTATCTCCCAAGTGAAAATCTACCAACCTCACTTCCTTTTCTAGAACCTTTCTGTACTATTAATATGTTGTTGGGAAAAAAGAAGGAGTAAGGATGTTAAAAGTGTGTCTGTGTGTATATAAAGGAAAGGGGATAATGAAGATTTAAAAAATTATGGGTGTGATATGAACAAAACATTCCTGAGTGCACAAAAAGAGAGAGACTTTGCATCGTACTCTTCTCTGCACTGGACAACATGGGGTGGTGTTGATTGAGGACAACTTGTTTGGGTTTGGTAATTGAGGGTGGTTTGGTACAGGAATGGCTGTGGGGTAATTCCAGGAGAAGGCACTGTGCAGCTTACATATAAGGCAAGTTCGGCGTTTGCAACTCATGGAGCTTCTTTTCTGGTTGGAGACAAAAGCTTGCCTACGTAGCCCAACTAGGGAAAAGTTCAAGTGTGTGATAAATTACTACATCACATATTAAAAGTAATAATTGCAGTAAATGGGGTGCACCCACAGTTCTAAATTCAACCCATAACCAATTAATGAGAGACTTTCTTGGAGAGCACTTAGTTTTGCTTTAGGGGCCCTCCCTAACTTGTAGTGAAAGTGCTCATATTTGGTGATTGGAGTTTCATGGATTTCATAATTGGAGTTTCATGGATTTCATAATTTTTATAATCACAACCACGTCTTATGAGACCTTCTTTTAATACCTTCTGTTATTTTCTAAAACTATCAATGTCACTTATTTTCTAAGGAGTTTTAAAATGCTATCTCTTAAGTTTCTCCAGCTTTGGAGTTGCATGACTAAGCCCATTAGATCCTGGGTCTGGACTAGTTAATACTATTGTATTGAGTATGAATTTTCATGGTTGCAGCAACTTATAAACTTCAGATAACTTAAACATGGCAATTCAAGTGACTTGGTAACTTTACATTTAAAATTTGTTTCTTTTATATAAATACTTAATCATGTAGGACATTCCCTGTTCCTTTTCTCATCTCGCCAGGGCTAAGGCTTCTTCATCCTGTCATCGGTGGAGAAGGGTCTGGTGTGAATCTTATCTTCAGTCTTTGCTGGTGTCTGCTGAGACTTAGCTGGACCTGCCTGGTGTTTGAAATCTGCCTCTACTCCCACTGTGTCCACTGAAGAAGCGTGCCCCTCATGGTCTCTAGTCATCAAATCCTTTACTCTGCACCTTCTTTGCCAACAATAGAAAGTCCATTCAAATTCCCCAAATGCTCTTCACGAAGCTCCACACCTCTCTCTACTAAACACGGGGAAATGTAGGATTGCTCTTGCACTCTATTCTGGGGCTGTGAGAGATTGAGAGTAGGGTGGCTGGAGGGTGGGACAGGCCATTTCAGAAATGCCTTTGGCAATGCTTAACCTTGTGAAAATAAAACGAAACCTTGTGGGGCATCTGGGTAGCTCAGTTGATTAAGCATCTGCCTTAGGCTCAGGTCATGATTCTGGGGTCCTGGGATCATGCCCCGCATGGGGCTCACTGCTCAGCGGGGATCCTGCTTCTCCCTCTCCCTCTGCCCCTCCCTACTGCTTGTTCTCCCTCTCTCTCATAAATAAATACAATCTTTTTTTAAAAAAGGAAACCTTGTATAAGATAAAGTCAGGAGGCCAGAAGGGGAGCTCTTACGCCCTACCACTTGTTGACAATTGCAACCCTAACAGGAAGACTCACACCTTGCAAGTCCATACTGCTTTAGCTGCTTTATTACCCAAGCAGGAGGAAGGTTTTCTTCTTGCCCAGCAACAGCCAGCCAATGAGAGACAGTCACAACTCAGCCAGTGAAAAGCCACCATACTTTGAACTCTCAGTTTATTCCAATGGACTTTTGTTTGTAACAGCCTCTCCCAAGTCCCCCTTTCCTCTATGGAAGAGCCTTCCTCTCCTTTGTTCTCTGAACTTGCCTATAGATTTGCTATAGCTTGCACGTTCTGAATTACAATTCTCTGCTATTCCTGAATAAACCCTTTTGTTTTTTGCTTGTAAAATAACTGACGATTTTTTTTTAAAGATTTTATTTATTTATTTGAGAGAGAGAGAATGAGAGACAGAGAGCATGAGAGGGAGGAGGGTCAGAGGGAGAAGCAGACTCCCTGCCGAGCAGGGAGCCCGATGCGGGACTCGATCCCGGGACTCCAGGATCATGACCTGAGCCGAAGGCAGTCGCTTAACCAACTGAGCCACCAGGCGCCCCTGCCGGTTTTATTTTTAAAGTTAACACTCTGTACAAACTTTTCTATTCTCTTGGCTGCCCTGCGATGAAAGACGTCCTCAGAGGATTTCTTGTCTGGGTTTCAGTTTTCAAATTGGGAGCTAGTCCTCCCCACTCTGAGATGTCTGTCTTTTCCAGGGGGATGGTCTCTACCAAACTCCCCAAGGGTTTTGATCCTTGGAGGGGTAACTGTGAGAATCCTTTTCTCAAGAGATACTGCACCAGCTATACACTCTCTAAATGTTCCCCAAGATCCTTAAGCCCAGCTCAGAAAAGGCTCTCACTGCCTCTTTGTGTGGTGGAGATATGCTTTATACATCATCACATGTTTTTCCTCCTTATGTTTTATGTTATAAACTCTATGCACTTAGTGCTCCAGGATTTGCTTTCAAAGTGCCAAAATTCTTTTTTTCTTTTTCTTTTTTTTTTTAAAGATTTTATTTATTTATTTGACAGAGAGATAGCGAGAGCAGGAACACAAGCAGGGGGAGTGGGAGAGGGAGAAGCAGGCTTCCTGCCGAGCAGGGAGCCCGATGTGGGACTCGATCCCAGGACCCTGGGATCATGACCTGAGCCGAAGGCAGACGCTTAACGACTGAGCCACCCAGGCGCCCCTCTTTTTTTCTTTTTCAATACCATTGTATCTTCCCCTCTCAAAAGCCTATTTTGAAATTCAAAGTGAAGAATTTGACTTGCTGAATTCAGCTTTTGCTAGGTTCTTCAGTACCTTTCCCTCTCTGGGATAAAAGCCGCTATTAGCTTAAAGATCTAATTTTAATGGTGAAAATGTTGTAGGGTAAAAAGGAAATGCCAAGAAGTAAGAATACATCTGTCAATATTTTAAAATATTTTACAGCTACTTATATGATATGGAACTGAATGACTTAGGTGGGTCTAGTATAAAATTTTGCTCTTTGGGGAGGAATTGGAAAGAATCTAGGCACATGTCTAACGATATTAACTTTAAATAGTTTTTGAAATTTACCATAAGAGGCAGATTTTTCTCTCCCTCTTGGCTTTGATAATATTCCCTATGTCACTCCCTTCTCTTCCATGATCCTCCATAACCTGGGAGGGTTAGTTGGCAAAATTCCATACAGTAAGCAAGATTTACTGCCATTTAAGAGCCTCATACTATCTCCTTGGGGAAAGACAAAACCCTGTGGCTAAAAATGTCAAGTCTGGGATCTTAAAGTTCTACCAGAGAAACTGTGGGGAATGTTAGTCTCTTGGTGGGGGAATAGGTTGGATCACTGGAATGTCTTTTTCCCAGCTAGTTAGTTTCTATGATTCAAGGAAAACAGACCTTAAAAGGAATGGAGAAAGTACAATTTTTATGGAACAAAAGGAACATTAGTTACTTTAACATTCTGAAAAGCATTTTTATGAATTTTTAATAAAATTTGCAAATGAAATATCATCACATTCAAAAGAATCAATTAAATGCTTATATTATCATGGATTTAAGCCCCTAATTATTGGGAAAAGGTAAAAATTCCCAGATTTCTGAGTTCACGATAGTAAACTTATATTTCTTTCATAATATTCACAGAATGCTCATGAAAAATGCTGTGCAAATGGAGATGTTTTATTCCCAACATGGACTGTTGAAATGAAACTCACTTATGTTGAGTATCGCCACACCAGGTATATACCTCATTGAAAAATGATTCCTGACTGATATATATATTATGTTTGCATGTGTAAGAATGTGTATGTATATGCATGCATATGTATAATTTTATATATACATATAATTTTTTAACATGGAAAGGTATTTTACCCACTAGAAAGAGTTTGATATTTCAATCTCTTAAATGATAATTTTATATCATGGAATAGTGGTTAAGAGGATGGGTGCTTGAATCTGATTGCCTGGGCTAAAATAAAACCATTAATTAGCTGTGTGACCTTGGGCATGGTACTGAAATTTTCTTTTTGCAATAACCTCATCTCTAAGATGGGAGCAATAACTGCATCTGCCCCATGAGGTGGTTGTGGGTAGTAAGTAAATTAGAACATGGCATTGTATAAAATACAAAATAAATGTGAACTTTCAGTAACATTATTAGTATATGCAAAGCCCATACTAGCTGCTTTGGGGGAGAAAAGAGACACAGTCTTTACCCTTATATGGTTTACTATCTAGTTGGGAACTCAAGCTATAGTCTTATATAAAGTGAAATACTGATATCTGAGAAGAAAATCAAAAGTTCAGTTCAGCTGCACAGACCAGCCTCTTAAATATAGAAGCCAAAAGGGCTGGGTGACCTGGATCAGGTCACCCTTTTATATCTTTATATAAAATGTTAGTCTCACATTTGTTTCCCTTCACCTGATGCTTATCTCTCTGACATGATGAAAACAGGCTCAAGGCACATTGTATAATAAACAACGTTTGCAGTGGCCCAGCCTATATTAATCTTGCAGTGGTTTAACCATGGGTGAGCAGTAAAGGACACGGCTACTGATGCTGGATTAAGGCTCTTGACAACAGAAGTTGGTTGAGCTGTGAGTGCTCTGAAAAGCAGGCCAGCCCACCAATTTCTGCAGTTTGCAGAGGGACAGTGACTGCTTCAGCTGATTTTTAAGTTTTTTTCTGATACTTGCAGACAATTCCAGACTGTAATTATCCAGTTTAAGAGGTAATTCTGTACAAGGACTGGCACAAAACTGCCTATCTAATTGCCAGATAAATATTACAGTTAACAACTTCTCTGTGAGATCAAGGACAGGACTACTTCCCATGGTCTGGGATGTTCATGGAAGGCCTTGGGAAGAAGTGGTTATGAAAGGGCCTTCAAAAAGAATTTAAGGTAATCTTTGGATTAATCCCTTTTAAATAAAATATTAATTCCCCTAATTTAATTTTTTTATAAAGAGGAATGCCTTTATTTATTAATTAATTTTTAATTTTAAGTAGGTCCCAAGTCCAATGTGGGGCCTGAACTCACGACCCTAAGATCAAGAGTCATATGCTCTACCAGCAAGGCGCACCATTCCCTAACTTAATTTTTAAATTTATCACGCTAGATTTTCCCCTACTTTCTGTCCCTGACTGGTGCTCGTATCAAAAGATAATTCTGTGTCTAAGTTACGAGTTTATTAAGTTTTCATATGTTGATCTGAGTATATAACCTTCACGTATAAAACTGCTTCTGAGGGGAAAACAGGGGTATTCTGAATTCCAGACAATCAATTTATAAACCCATTTTTTAAAACTCTACTTGGGTTGGTTCTTTCACTCAACAATTAATGAGTGCTTTTCGTTAGGATAAGACACTGTTGTAGGCCCATATGAACAAAAGAAAGATACCTGCCCTCATGGAGTTGACATTCTGGAGAGGACAGACCGTTAAAAAATATACAGAATCAATAATTGGTAGTGTGTTGGAAGGCAATAAGTGCTAAGGGATAAAGGAGTAGTGCAGGGTAAGAGGGAATGGGATGGGTGGCAATTTTAAACAGGATGGTCACTGTGAAGGTTACACTTAAGCAAAGTGTGAAGGGAGCCAGCCAAGATGACCAACCCCAAGTAGGGGAAGAGTATTTAAGGCAGAAGGAAGAGCCAGTGCAAAGGCCCTGAAGCAAGAGCTTACCTAATGAGTTTGAAGAATAGCAAAGAGACCAGTATAGTAGGAAGGGGGTGGGAGAGACAAGAGGATGAGGTCAGAGAGGTAAGCTGGGTAGTGGCAAGAGGGAACTTGCTAGATCATATAGAGCCTTGCAGGACTGTAGAGGCTTCGAGAAAGTCAGCAGTCACTTGCACTGGGCTGGCTTAAAACAAAGCCTGCTTGTATCAAAATAATTTCTCTTTTCCCCAGTGTCCTATACTGCAACTTTAATGTGGATACAAATAAACTGAGATCTTCCTAAAATTCAAATTCTGATTTAGTAGGTCTGGGGCAGGGCCTGAAATTCTCCATTTTTAGCAAGCTTCCAGGTGATGCCAGGCTGCCAGTCTACAGTTACACATTGACAAGTAAGAATAAAGAGGTGTTGAGTTCCCAGGGGCTCTGGAACTTACCTCGCCATTAGCTGGGTGCAAGGGCCTTCTTGTTCCTTGTGAGCCTGAAGGGACAACCTCAAAAGGTATTTGTTCACTTTCCTATTGGTCATGGTCTCACCACTAGACTCACTATTTCAAGGTCCTATCACTTGGCTAGTAAGAGCATGGTCTAGAACACCCTCCGAGAACAAGAGATAGGTTGTCTGGCTGTTGCCATGCAGAGTCTAAGAAGTTTCTAAGGCCTCCTCACTGCCTATGGAGGCTCTGACCACATTCCTATCTTACTCCAGTTACAGAAGTTCTGACTTGTGGCCTTCACTCCTGGTCCTATGCCTTGAGTGAAAGCCCAGCCCGGTAAACTAGGCCTGAGGCAGCCAGAGGATCTGGGTTATGCTCCCAGGTAGCAGAGAGAATGCCCTGCTAATGACTGTTTTACAGGGAAGGCTGGCCTTCTTCTTCTTCTTTTTTTTTTTTTTTTAAAGATTTTATTTATTTATTTGACAGAGAGAGAGAAACAGCGAGAGAGGGAACACAAGCAGGGGGAGTGGGAGAGGGAGAAGCAGGCTTCCCGCAGAGCAGGGAGCCCGATGCGGGGCTCGATCCCAGGACCCTGGGACCATGACCTGAGCCGAAGGCAGGCGCTTAACGACTGAGCCACCCAGGCGCCCCAAGGCTGGCCTTCTTAAGAGCTAGTGCAGTAATCTGCAGCGGTGCAGGCCTGGGAGGACTAGCCACTTATGAATATAAAGCACGGGTTATGAGTCAAGATAATTGAACTGTGCTTCTAGCCCTTACTGTGTCATCTCAGGAATATTCCTTGGGGTCCTGGAGTCACAGTTTTCTCATCTGGGAAGTGGGAATGACAACAACACTTCCCTCATTTATCGAGAGGATGCATGTAAAGCACGTAGTCAGGCACCTGGTTCATAATGATGCTCACAAAGTACTGGTTATTATTTTTATAATCACTAGTAACATCCCACCACCTATCAGATCGCGTTGTGGCCTGACCCCATGGTACCCACCTTTACATTCTCTGGAGTTCGGGCACCGTGGCAAATCCCTCAGCAAAGGCTTTCAAAGAGAAAACAGAGGGGTCAATGGCAGTTTCGTCGTGGTAAATGTCACTAGAAGTAATTAAGGAACTGAAGAGGTTTCGTTTATAAAGGAGATGATGGGGGGACGGACGTGATGGCTGTCGTCATGGTTTCTCGTGTGAGAGAAACGAGAGAGTTCCACGAGACCCAGCGGGCACGCTGAGACCGACCGGAAGCAACGAAAGGAAAGCACCCCCGCCCCCAACAGACAAAGCGAGGCAGGGGGCGATGGAGGAGGCGGGGTGGTCTGTGAGGGTCCGCTCCTGCGCAGCTGCGGCGGCGGAGCCAATCGCCGCGCGCAGCCCGTCCTCGCGCGACGGTACAGTCGTACCGTCGTGACGTCGGCGGTTGCCATGGAGAGGCCCGCTAGCTGGGGACCGCGAGCTGGCGCCAGGGGCGGCGGGGTCAGAGCGTGGCTTTGAAGCCGCTTCCGCTACCACCATGAGCGGCCGAAGTAGGGGCAGAAAGTCCTCCCGCGCCAAAAGCCGGGGCAAAGGCCGCGGCAAAGCCCGAGTCCGCGCTGCTCCTGACGACGCCCCCCACGACCCGGACCCGCCACAGTGCCAGAGGCTCGGGGAGGAAACCCAGGCGGCACAGGTGCAGGCTGGCGCGGGTTGGGGTGGCCTGGAAACCGCTGCGCCCGCGCCGTCCCGTCGGCCCGGGGAGGACGCTGCCTGCCGGCTCCCCCTGGACTGTGGCCTCGCGCTCCGGGCCCGAGCTGTGGGGGATCGCGGGCAGGCCGCGACCAGGCCCAGCCTGGGGAAGGCCACATCCCTCTCGGAGCGTCTAGCAACAGACACTGTCTTCGTGGGGACTGTGGGAACCGTGGGAAGGCCGAAAAATGGCCCCCGCGTTGGAAATCGGCGTGGCCCCGCCGGGAAGAAGGTCCCAGAAACCTGTAGCACAGCGGGGAGGGGGCCTCAGGCCATAGCTGGCGGGAAGCCGAAGAAAGGGGCCGCAGGGGAGAGTGTCTCCGTCCCTGTGGTGGAGGAGAAGAAGGTGGAGAAGGATGCAGGGTCAGGGCCCCTGGCGACAGATGGCAGCATGGATACGCTGGAGACGGTCCAGCTGAAGCTGGAGACCATGAACGCCCAGGCAGACAGGGCCTACCTTCGGCTCTCGCGGAAGTTTGGGCAGTTGCGACTGCATCACTTAGAGCGCAGGAACCTCCTCATCCAGAATATCCCGGGTTTCTGGGGGCAAGCTTTTCAGAACCACCCCCAGCTGTCATCCTTTCTGAACAACCAAGATAAAGAGGTTCTCAGCTACTTGAACAGCTTGGAGGTGGAAGAGCTTGGCCTCGCCAGATTGGGCTACAAAATCAAGTTCTACTTTGGGCGCAACCCCTATTTCCAAAATAAGGTGCTCATCAAGGAATATGGGTGTGGCCCTTCGGGTCAGGTGGTGTCTCGTTCTACTCCAATCCAGTGGCTCCCAGGGCATGATCTTCAGTCGTTAAGCCAGGGGAACCCCGACAACAGCCGTAGCTTCTTTGGGTGGTTTTCAAACCACAGCTCCATTGAGTCTGACAAGATTGTGGAGATAATCAACGAAGAACTGTGGCCCAATCCCCTGCAGTACTACCTTATGAGTGAAGGGGCCCGTGCAGAGAAAGGAAAGGAGGGCAGGCAAGGTCCAGCAAGGCAGCCAGTGGAGACCCCTGAGCCTGGGGCAAACAAGTCCAACTGATCCTGCACTAGTCTCCCTACTACCTCCTGTTGGACCTGTGCCCAGCTAACCACACGTGTTTGGTTATCTGCCTTCTCTTCATGTTGGCCTCTGTGCACTGTATTCCTTTGGACTTCAGTTACAAGAATATGGTATTTATGATCATGTTCTTTTGCCTCCTCGTGGCCTTCTTGCTTTTTCACATTAGTGTTACATGTTAAATGATCTCACCCCTACTGTTTATGTTAAGCACACATGCTTCAAGTGTGTGCTGCCTTTGTCTACATTGCCTGGACCGTGTTTTTGGCTCTGGCCTTTCCCAGCTGTCTTTAACATGGACGCTCATGAGTCCTCCTCCAAGAGGACCAGTGCATCCTCAAGCTCTGCTACTTCAGGGCCAGTGACTTGCTGAGCTTTGTGTTCATGCTGGCCATGCATGCCATCTATGGCCAGTTTTTCTGTTGCCACTGCAGAACGAAGCTAGCACACATGGTATTGGCCATCAGCCAAAACTAATTGTTCCAAAGCCCTGGGGTCACCGGCCTAGTTGCCACCACCTCCTGGATCTCTGACTTTGGCTAGGGGCCTCAGCTGCCCTGCTGGATGTGCAGAATAGCACTTGACTGCTGGGCATGGATGAGGTTGAGAGTGAGAAGCAGTATGCCGTGTGTTCTGTACCATCATGTGTCTCTTCCTGCCTCTGGGCCCTTCTACTATTGAACATTCATCAAGGTCTATACCATGCTCCGTCACTATCAGGCCACTGAGACTTGTCTAGGTTGCTATTGGCCCTAGTTGGCTTCCTGGTCAACGAGGACCTCAAGAACTGCCTGTGGACCCAGGCCCCCTGCCAGTGCATGAGACACACACCTACCCTCCCCAGCCTTCCAGGAACCCTGCCGCCTGCCAGACTGATGGGCGGGTGTGTGAACATGTGCTCACTGTCATCGTGCTGTGGCTGCAGGTGAGGGTGGGGACTGGACCCACATACAACCTAGGTACCTTTGTCAACTCCACTTATCCCTTCTTAGCACAGGACCAGAGTGCTATAGTGGGGTTGCTGGGGAAGAGGTATTTCTGACCTGTGGGCCTGTGTCTACTTCCTCTCACACCTCTGTGCCTTACTTGCCCTTCCTTCACTCCCTCTCTTCCTTCTTTCCTCCCTTTCCTGTCCTTTCTTCTTCCTCCACTTCTCCCTTCCTTTTTTGTTTCAGTATTACCACAGCTCAGAAAGAGAAAGCAACTGAGAAACCAGGGTTTTCTGCATACAGCTAGCGAGACAGCTGGGACTTGAGCACACTCACACCATGCTGACAGCGGGTAGAGGAGGCCAGAAGGCTAAGTGGGTCTGTGGTCAGCTGTGGTCAGACCTTGGTTCCAACTCCTGGGTTCACTCTATAATTCTCAATTGAAAATTCTTTTCATGGCTACACATGTGTTAGAATTATAAGCCCTAAGGCAGCAGTGTTGTGGACGAGTGTTTACTCCTGTTCCAACTTTCGTGTGTGTGTGTGCCCCTTAAGACCCAGTTACCTCATATTGTTTCCTCTTTTGTGGTAGCCTCTGGCCATCTGGCCCTCATTCCCCAGCTTTCTACGCTCAGCGCGGTCTTTTGCTCTCTTTACTTTTCTACCTTCAAATACCCTTAGGAATAGGCTTCCATCCTGGGGCATGGGGACAGGGTGGTCAGAATCTGTTCTGGATCTCCAGGGTTCATTTCCAGTGAGTATAAAAGCTGAGCCAGACCCTCTTTCTCCTTTGCATCCCTGAAGGTTGAGGGGTAGGACTGTAACACTTGCCCTCCCCCTAATCTCCCTTTCCTTATGGGAGACCTTGTTCTGAGTTCCCCAAGGGCTGGGGAGGCCTTGACTCAAATTTGTAGAGAGGGTGTGCCAGGCGGGGAACTTGGAGCAAAAACACAGAGCAGGAATGGGCCTGGTGTGGAAGGGGCCTGGAGATGCAGGTAGCAATGGTTTGAGAAGCCTCAGGGAGACTATGCCTGTCTCTCAGTGAGGGCAGGGATGGGGAGGGACCTTCCCCAGAGTGAGGAGGGGAGAATTAAAGGGGTCATGGGCCAATACAGTACCTAGGTGAGGGTTTGCCCACGGTTTTATCCAATCATTAGCTCATCATTAGTGGATTTTATAAATCACAGAAACAAATCCAAAACAGAATGTTACTTTGGATGCTTTCTCTTTTGTTCTAGGTGTGGCCTTGCGTATGTGGAAGATTGATGCTGTATGCTGCTTATTTTGCCATAAGTAAAATCTTACCACTTCCCCCATTTTTGCCTAATGGGAAAATGTAGCTGCACAGGTCTGCTTTTTTCTTTTTCTTTCTTTCTTTTTTTTTTTTTTTTAACTTTTTGCTGTTTATTATGGACATTTTCAGACAAGCACAGAAATGGAGAGGATGGTACCTGGCCCCTGTGTACCCGTCACCTAGCTACATCAATTATGATCAACCTGGTATCTTCCTCTCCCCACCTATATTGTTGATGGAAAATCCGACACTGTGCCAATTCAACCTTGACTACTTTGGGAGATCAGGACTCTCTTTTGGTGGTGATAGTGATAGGGGGCACTATCGTGATCCTATCAGGTCTGCTTTTTGTTTTGAATGTTAACAAATGAAGTTCCAGAAATGGGCCTTAGAAGTGAAAGTCTTCAGGATAAACAGGGAGTCTCAAAAAGAGATGAAAAGATGCTCCCTTTCCCCTGTATCCACAAAAGGAGAGAGAGAGAGAGACTGTTCTGTTGTAAATCTTACAGACTGATACAATAAGGTGCTTACTTGGGACCCTTCACCAGAATATCAGGGTTTTTTTGCTTGTGAAAGATGGAGCCTTGTGTGACTGTTAGAAATATCATCAGCTTGTCCTGGTCTCATAATATAACTGGTCTTGGAAGTATAATTTGGAAATTGTTTCTGTGTTCTGTGAAAATTGCTCCCCAAAGCAATCAGTTACTGGTTGTCTTACTTGGTAATTTGACACCCTGGTAATAATGCAATTATTCCTTTGTTCCTAAACAGTATAAATAGTTGTAAGCTCACATGCATGATGGAAAAATAAAAGCCTGTATCTCTGTTATATTTTTTATTTTAACAAAAGAATTGGAAGGTGAAGGTGAGGCTAGGTAGTTGAGGGGATGTATACATTGGCCTCGAAGAGTGCTTCCTAGGTCTCAGGCCCTGGTGTGACTAGCTCCATAACAATGATTCTCATGCCCTTAGCAGAGATTGAGATTCTGTGGTTGGTTCTGGGAGGAAGCCAGGTAGTTCTTGTTTCTAATGAGTTTTCCAGGTGATTTTAGTGGAAATCCGGTGTTTCTCAAATTTTAGAGTACATCTGAATTGTGTGAGGAATCCTGTTAAAACTATGAATTCTGATTCAGTAGTCCAGGGTGGAACCTGAGATTCTGCATTTCTAACAAAATTCCAGGTGATGCCAGTGCTGGTGGTTTGTGAACTGTACTTTGAGTAGCAAAGAGGGGATGTTTAAGAACCATTCAGACTAGGGTAACAGTGCTCAGCCTTGGTTGCACATTAGGATTACCTGGGAAACTTAAATATACTGTCGGAGCTCTGCACAATTGCCGACTAAATCAGAATGTGGGAAGGGGTTGGTCCAGGTATAGGTGTGTTAGAAACATCCCAGGTGATTCTGTTGTCTAGCCAGGGTTGAGAACTAGGGTCTCTGATGCTGTTCATTAGGCATCTATAAGAAGGTTAATTCTACACATCAAGAGAAGCAGCAGCAGACAACAATAGGCCACGAAAAGCTGCCCAGCAGAAAATAGTTGGAAAAAATTAGAAGTGGGTTGTTAAATGACAAAAAAATAAAATTGGTTTATATGATAAAGGGCACGAATCAATAAATGTGCAGTGTTCAGAGCATAGTAGGTGTTCAAATATTAAATGAATGAATGAGTTTAAAACACAGTTTATAGTCAAATGCCTTAGGGCTAGCCTGGTAATTAAATTTGCAAAGTAGGCCAGATTTGTTTCACAAGGATATGTGTATTCGTTTGTTAGGGCTGTTGTAATGAAGAACCCCCGACAGGGTGGCCTAAACAATAGAAATTGACTTGCTCCGTTTTGGAGGCTAGATGTGTCAGATCAAGGTGTGGGCAGGGTTGGTTTCCTCTGAAGTCCTCTCTCCCGGCTTGTAGGTGGTCCTCCTTTTCTCTCTGTCTTTACACGGCCTTCCCTCTGTGTGAGCTTGGGAGCTGTGAACAGAGGTGGAGATCGTGTGTAGCTGTTCTGCAGGGCTAGATTGTTTACCTGGGGGCAGTGCAGGCCTAGTGTGGCTGCATCTTCAAAGGGCAATGGGAGGAATCAGGATTTTTATGCAGAATCTCCCAATTTTGAATGCTTTCAACTAAAAAAACAAAAAAAATTTAAACACTCAGAGCCTTGCTATTAATGATATGTGGAGTGCAAAAGGGTTTGGAGAGCAGCCTCTATTTGATGCTCAAGCATCTGCTTGGGATTCATGCAGAGTCCTCTGGGGTTATGCATTGAGAGGGGCTCTCTGCCCAATTTAGCTCACACACTTGCTTCTTCAGAGGTACGAAGCCTTCACTCCCCAGGCCCCCCTTTCATGCCCCTCTCTTTGGTTGTTTGGAGATCCTGTCTGATCTGGGATTCACTACCTCCCCATGGGCTTATTCATTCATTGCCTCCTGTATGTGCCAGTCTCAGTTGTAGACATCAGAAATATAGCTATGAACAAATAGAACTTTGAATTCTGCCCCCCCTTCTAGGTTTCAGCCTCTTAGATTTTGCCTGGGATTGTCAGTCAATCTCTTTCTTTTTTCCCTTTTCCTGCATAGGGCTGCCGAGTGCTTTAGATCCATATGGGAGGTAAAGGAAGCCTCTTTTTACCCTCTGACCTCTAGGTCAGAATTCACAGGGCAATTAGGTTTTTAATAACCTGCAAAGTGAGGGCTTCTTGGAGTAATTCTTGTTAGGCTAAATCCTTTGCCCTTTTCTCAACTTTGAGCTTTATTACAAAAGGCCTTCTTTTGGCTTCTAAACTTGTTACTGGCAGGGCTTTTTTGGAGTATGAGGGGTTTGATTATGCTTGGGTGAGGGAGGAGACAAAACTAGTCTTACTACTCATAGCTTATTGAAAATTTTTATCAACTTCGGACTGTCTCTCCTTAACACTTTGGGCTTCCTGCCTCTGGTCTACTCCACCGATTTGCGACAAGGCAGAGAGGCGCACCGCTCCGGGTTGGCCTCACCTAGAGAGGAAACTTTGCCCTCATTTGTCCCTTTGAAAATTGTGGAAACTCCTTCTGCGCTCCCACCCCTTGAGATCTGGGCCTTGGTGAGCCACTGTTACTGATGGGTGGGCCATATCCCTCAGAGTTGGGGTAGCAAAAGAAAGCCGAGAACCCAGGCTATTCAGTCTATGGTTTTTATCTCTCTTTGTCCTTAGCATCTTCACTTCTGCTTTTGGGATCTTCTCCAGCCGTATTTCACCATTCAGGATCTCAACTCATTTCTGCTGATTCATTTTCACCTGAAACTCTGACTTGGTGCTTCTGGACCCCAGATCTACCTTCTCTGGTCAGGTGTTCAATTTCATGCTCTCCGAGGCTCCAACCTTAAATTCCTTCCTCCTCTCCCTGCCTCCTGTCAGCCTGGTTCTCAGCTGAGGTTTGACAAATATAAGACAAAATAGCCCCCATCTGTGTGGCACTGGATGGTTCACAAAGCACAGTCACATTATATCAGTTGTAACAACTATCTGAAAAGACGGCTCAAAGAGGTTAAATGACTTGACCAAAACCACAGAGGTAGTAGTAAGCAGTAGAGCCAGAACTCAAACTCAGGTCTGCCAATTACAAACTCCATCCATACTCGTGATGGTAAACGTGAGGCCCAAGCAGATACCTGGTACTATGAACCTAGGCACTTCTTTCCACAGAACCTGTAATTAAGCCTTCATGTAGAGCATCAGAACCCTCAGCACAGCACTCTGGTTAGTCAAGGCAGAGTTGGCATGTGAGTGTGAACCTTCCTGGCCATCCCAAACTCCAGCCTGCCAGCAGAGCTCAGTGAGGAGCAGGGCTGGCTAGGGCTGAGGCTTCCTTTAACTGCTTTGTTCTAAGGTTAGGATCGGCTCAAAATTTCAGTACCTGAAGATGAATGATTTGAAAAAAGGAGGTAATCTTTCTTCTGTAACAAGAAGTCTGGTGATGGGAAGTTATAGGCTTGCTTCAATGGCTCCATGATGTTCGGGCTCTGGTCCACACCTGTGCTTCCTCTTTTGGCTTTCCCCACATCATTCCCCAGCTGCACTTAAAGGTGGGCAGGAAGGAGGGGAGAGGGAGAGCTTCTCGCATGTCTCTGTCTTTATCAAGGAAGAAAATCTTTGCCAGTAGTCCCTGCTAGATCTCAGGAGACCTGAGTCAGGTTCCATGGGCCAGAAATGGGTCACACTCTCACACTCTATTTCAGGGAAACATGGTGCTGCCATCAAGGAATAAGGAGAGCTCAAGTGGTTAGGACGGATGGGAGATGTTAGTCACTTGTAGGCTCATCCTTTCTGGAGCAATGTGGCTACGCTGCTGACAAGCACATCACATAATAGTTGGAAGCCCCATGCATGTGCACTGCCCCTGCCCCAGCTCCCCTGGGCACCTCTTCTGACAAGAAAGCTCTACCAGTGCTTGGCGTGCTGTGTCTCATCTCCATTACATGGTAAGTGCTCTTCCCGCTAGGCAATGCGTTTTTGGTTTTCCTGTTTCCCATAGCACCTCACCCAGGGTTCACTCAACATTTGATGCATGCGGTCAGTAAATGCTACTTGGGCAAATGCAGTAAGTCAATAATCTTTCTAAAATGTAAATTTGATCATGTCAATCACCTGTTCAAAACCTTCAGGAGTAAGGTCCAAAATCCTAAGAAGCTCATAATAGGCCTTCCATTATCTGACCCTACCTATTTTTTACTTCAAACTTTTTTATTATGAATAATTTCAACATACATAAAAGTTGACAAAGCACAATGGTTACCCGTATATCTACTATTTAAGTTCGATGATTTTTAACTTCGTGCCATATTTGTCTCGCTCTGTATATATATGTTTTGCCGAACAATTTGAAAATAAGTTGCTTGACCCTTCACTCCTAAATACTCAGCATGCATCTAATAAAAAAGGATTTTCTCCTGTAAACGTCAGACCATTATCACACTGCAGAACAGAATTCCTAAATACCCTCTAGTATACAGTCCATATTTAGATTTCTCCATTGTTACCAAGATTATCTTACAGTATTAGTTTTAAAATCAAGATTGAAAAATGTTCAGCCATTCATCTGGTGATCTCTTCAATCTTCTTAAAACAAAAATAATCCCCTCACTTTTGTCCCCCCACCCCCACCCCCCCACCATGACATTGACTTTCTGAAGGAGTTAGGCCACTTGTCTTTTAGGATGTCCCAAATTCCGGATTTGTCTGATTGCATCTTCCTGGTGTCAGTTAACTTTTTCCTCTGTCTCCTGTATGTCTTGTAAACTGAGGATGCAGATGGAATGCCTTTGGCAAGAGTACATAGACAAGGCAGATCCTTCACAGTGTGTCACTTCTGAAGGCAAAGTGACAGCTGGTCCCACTGTCGTGCTGTTCGTTTGCTCTCTTGGTTAAGATGGCGATCACCATATTTCCTTCTTCCAATTAGCAGGAAATCTCTGAAATTACTGTAAGGATACTGTTCCCTTAAACTTTCATCCCAAGGTTTTAGCAGCCATCGATGACATTTGCCCAAACCTGTTACTTCACTGTGGGTTACAAAATAGTGACCTTCTAATCTTGGCATTTCCTTTACATATGTTATCTGGTATTTTCCTGTAAGGAAGAGTTTACTCTCAGCATCTAGCAATGAACTCTACTTCCTTCTGAAAGGCAGTGTAAATGCTTCATTTATTCCTTTTATTATCTATTTTCGGAATCAGAAGTTGGTGTAATAATTGCTTCTAATTGTTTCAAATAAGGGCATGTTTTTCTTTTCTCTTTACGATCGCTGTGGACTTGTGGGGTTTTATTTATTTAACGTTTTATGATCAATTATAGTCATTTTCTCTTTTGGCTACTCAACTGACTTGCATTTTGCTACTAACTTTTACCAGACTCCTCTTGTCCTTGTCCCTGGTTTTCTCCCATTGCCCCCTGTGCTGTGCTGCAGCCAGTATGAATCAGTGTGAATCAGTTCCGGGTCCCTGGATGCCCACTGTGCTCTTTCACACCCTGAATGTTTGTACAAGCAGTTTGTGTAGGAAGAAAGCCCTTGCAGCCCTTCTCAGGTACGGCTCAGATATTCTCGTACCAGGCCGTAGTTTTTAATCTGAATTAGTCCCTCCCTCCTCTTTATTTCCACAGTATTCTATCCACACTTCAACTTACAGTACCTAACATAGTGACTTGTTCTTGTCTGTTTATCAGAGACTGAGATCCTTGAGGCCACAGAATAATAATGACAAGTAGTATGTCTTAATCATTTTTGTATTCTCGTACTTGAGGGGCTTATGCATAGTAGGTGCTCATTAAGCAATTGAACAAGTGAGCAAATGAATGGTCCCTAAAGATTCCTTAAGGCAGCAGTGACAAACTACCGAGAGGCTGCAAGTGCCCAGAAGCAGAGGTTGGGAATAATTTCAAGTGAAGAGAAGCATGAACCTAATACAAATGGGTTAAAGGGTGGTGGGGGGTGGGGAACTATCACCGGTACAAAGCCTCAGGCAAAAAACTTGAATTTGTTTCTTCCTCTCTGCTATAAACTCTCAAGGATCTTTGTTCATTGTTGAATCTCTTGAATCCCAGGTGCATACACATTGACATATTTTGGTCTGGTGAAAGTGTTACCCCGTAGGGATCCGAAAGGGTATGTGCACCCCGATGTTCATAGCAGCAATGTCCACAATAGCCAAACCGTGGAAAGAGCCAAGATGTCCATCAACAGATGAATGGATAAAGAAGATGTGGTATATATATACAATGGAATATTATGCAGCCATCAGAAGGAATGAGATCTTGCCATTTGCAACGACGTGGATGGAACTGGAGGGTGTTATCTGAGCGAAATAAGTCAAAGAGAAAGACGTGTATCATATGACCTCACTGATATGAGGAATTCTTGATCTCAGGAAACAAACTGAGGGTTGCTGGAGTGGGGGGTGGGGTGGGAGGGATGGAGTGACTGGGTGATAGACACTGGGGAGGATATATGCTCTGGTAAGCGTGGTGAATTGTGCAAGACTGTTGAATCTCAGATCTGTACCTCTGAAACAAATAATGCAATATATGTTAAGAAAAAAAAAAAAAGAAGATAGCAGGAGGGGAAGAATGAAGGGGGGGAAATCGGAGGGGTGGACGAACCATGAGAGACAATGGACTCTGAGAAACAAACTGAGGGTTCTAGAGGGGAGGGGGGTGGGAGGATGGGTTAGCCTGGTGATGGGTATTGAGGAGGGTACGTTCTGCATGGAGCACTGGGTGTTATGCACAAACAATGAATCATGGAACACTACATCTAAAACTAATGATGTAATGTATGGGGATTAACATAACAATAAAAAAAATACCTTCGGGGGAGGAAGGGGATAACTGGGATGAGTAATTATAAAGAAATGGGGTGATTTTTAACAACCACATCAGAATTTGTATACCTAAAAGATCATTGAACTTTAAATAGCCAAGGAGCAAAACATTTCAGCATTCCTCTCTGGAAACTGCTTCCAGAATTCACTTTTGTTTTTGACCAAATGTGATATACTAACACACCTAAACTTACTCCCCAGCTATGGCACCAAATAAATGTCTAATTTCCAAAAACCAAAAAAAAAAAAAAAAGATGGCAGGTTGGATGGGCCATATCTTGGAGTTGTCCCATGGCAGAAGCTGTCTCTTCCTAAGGGAGCATTGAGACTTGGAGAATCCATTTTGTTGAGCACATACCACATGCTGGGCACAGTGCTAGGCAAATTTAAACACATCATCACAACAATTCTATTATTATCCTCATTTTCCAGATGAGACGAAAGAGCTCAAGAGAGTTTCGGTAACTTGTTTAATGTTATGTCAGTTGTAATTCCTGGAGCTGGGAGTGGAGCGCCTTAGCCACTGTTCTGCCCTGGCTCTCAGGCTGGGGTTTGCAGTTTGAGTTGGTGAGTTGGACTAACATTGTCTCCTGTCTTCAGAAGAGAGGGAGGAGGGTGTGTGGCTGAAGATAGACTTCAAGCCTTTCAGGGGGTAGTTATCACTGTCCAGGGAGTGGGAGTGTGTGTGTGTGGGTGTGTTTGTGATGTGTGGTGTGTGTGTATGGGGAGCCACATCCGTGTGTGTGCCCAGGGAGGGCATAAGAGTGGCCGACAAGCCAGCTTTGGAATACAGCCTGTGGACCTGTAGACTGCATGCTGGTTGTCCACGGACCCACAATGCCCAGAGGCTGCCAGGGCGTGTGTGCTCACGCGGATCACTGCCCACTGAGCAGTGGGGTCCACATTTTAAAGACTCCCAGCTGTGGGCAGCTTGTGGGAAACAGACTCTCTTGGCTTGAAGCAGTTCAGAAGGAGTAGGCGTCTAGTAAGGCCCTGAGCAGATGGTGTGACAGGGAGGCTGAGTCGCAGAAGGCACCAGGCTCAACAAAAGGCCATCGCAACTACTAAACGAGGGGATTAGTTTGTGTAGGGGCAACATAGGCCTGCAGGATGTAAGCTGTTCTTTGAGCTTCAGCCTCCCACACAGACAGCTGTCCCTCTCTCCGCTCTCGTCTCCAAATAAGAGAGAGAGTGACAAGCCATTCTTAACATTCCTTAGGGGTGTTTCCCTATTCCCCAAACACTGACACTTCTACTCCACACAGGGACCATGGGGAGGAAAAGAAAGCGAGGCAGTTAACATTAATTGAGCACCTCCTACATGCTAGACTGTGACACGTGGAATGTTTTCACCATCTTCTGTTTGTGTTTTTTTTTTTCTTTTCACAGTAACAAGCTTACGAAGTCTCCATTGTTATCTGCATTTTACCTTTAATAATACATTCTGCAAGTTAAGAAACTTGCTCAGGGTTTCTCAGCCAGAATTCTTTGGCTCCAAAACTTCTGTCCTTTCCAATTTACCATAGTTCTCCCTCCTAAGAAGAAGGGAGACATGGTTACTCCTAATTTTAAGGAAAGTGATACAAATCAAGTAGAATGCTTTCAGCTTCAAGTAACAGAAATCCTGACTAATGGGGACCAAGAGGAAGGACATTTATTGTTGCCATAATAAAGAATTTGGAAGCAAGTGGTCCCATGGTTAGTTTAGCTGTTCAGTTATTTTATCAAGTCCCCAGACTCTTTCCATCTTTCCAGTCCTTCTTTTCTAACATCTTGACATACACTTAGCAAGGACTTCTTGTCTTCAAACTTGTCTCATGATCCCAAGATGGCTTCTTCAGTTCTAGGCATCATATTCTCAGAGACAGTGTCCAAAATAGGGAAGTAGCAAAACAGGCAAAGAGGAGCTTCTCCGGTACAACACTCTCTTTTACCAGGGAAGAAAATATTTCCTGAAGTCTCTAGTGCACTTTCCTTTACATCTCATTGGCCAGACAGGAGTCGTGTGTGTATGTGTGTGTGTGTGTGTGTGTATGTATGTAATCTCCATCCCCCACTTAGACAAATTCCTGGTGTGTGTGTGTGTATAGCTATATATATGCGCACACACACACACACACATATATATATATCTCCATCCCCCACTTAGACCAATTCCTGGCAAAGGGGGACATTACTGCCATGACTCACTCCGATTAACCAGGACTAGTTCCCCAGGGTTGGGCACATTGCCTGCATGCAGAAAGGGAGCATGGCTGTGGGGTAGGCACTTGCCACATGATAGTAAGGCCAAGGGCTCCTCAGGCTCTATGACTGCCATAGCCAGGACAAAATACTTGGGAGAAGCGAAGACATTTACTGTCTATTCACAGATTTAGACAGCAGGCTTGTTTTGTTCCCTTTCTGATCTCAGGCATGCATTAGGCACCGTGGTGGGTTGAAAGAACTGTAGGATATAGGCTTGCACGTACTTTATAATCTAAATGGGGGAGGAGTTAAATAACAGTGAACAATTCAATAAAAGCATGAAACAAAAACTTCACAAAAGCCAGCATATGATCAAATGGTCTCTGGGTCAGAGGGCAATTTAAGCAGATTCTTCTCCAAAGTATTTTGTGAGTTTCTTTGTTATACTCATGACTGGATGGAAGCATTTTAAATTCTTTTCAACCAGCGGGATTTATTTTTGTATCCTCTGCTGGTTTTTGTTATTTCCTTCCAAAGAAAATGCATAAATTTTTGAATGATTTGAGGATATTCTGGGCCAAGGAAATAATTTTTAGGTGTTAAATATGATATTGCTGGCCACCAGAAAAAATATTTGGCGCTTCAGCAAGAGATCGGAACCAGTCATAAACTTATGTACAAGTTCTGGTAGCTTTACTGTGTAAGGTTGACATTTTATGATTTTTTTTTTTTTTCCTTTTGGGGAGGGTTCCCTGTGGAGCTAAGCGGTATTCAAATTAAGCATGAACATTCATTTCAACTGTTACATTAGAGGCACTTGAATAATGCTTAGCAAAATGCCACAGCCGCCAAAACTTTAATTTGGCCTCTGATTAAAGGCAATCTTCTCAATCTGGCCTCAGTTCCTAGAGTAATCCTTTGAACAGATTAGACACAAACACATACTTTGCTGATAATTGTGTGTTGATTCTATAATAAATTGGTTGGGAGTAGTTGCTATCAGTTGGAACCCAAAATCTCCAAACGGTGACTCAGAATATGGACTCTCATTCTTCTAGAGTTCCGGCTGGGCAACTTTCCACCCAGCCCAGGCACTTTGCTAAGATCACCATTTGGGAGACCACCCCCCAACCCCCCCCCATCTTTTTTATTTTTGGACTTTTGTTATATGATCCTTTCAGAGAAGGTTACCTTAATTTTTCCAGCCTCTTCTTGGTTGGGGGTTGGGATCACGCCCAGTATGGCATTTTGCAGGCTCCCTTTTCAGGGACTGTTCTAATAAGAATGAGCTATAAGTACTTTGCTACCTCACCCCACCTTCTTGGGTATTTTAAATGCTCCTCTTCCCTAGTTGAGCTAAAGCCATGGTGATCCACGCCAATCTAAAGAGAGATGTTTCTGCCAGTCATCTATGGGTAGTTCTCTGCCTCCGAGCACTCCAGTAGCTTCTGGGCCATGAGCAATTGAAGAAAATGTTGTGGCTTTCTTGGCTAAAGAAAAAGGGTAAGATGCAGATTGCAGAACATGCTTATCTTATGGCTGCCTTCAGGGCTACATTTGCAGGTCTTCAAAACCAAAACTGGAACTTCAGTGTTTTTTTTTTTTTCAAGCTTTGGGTACTTGGTGATGACATCAAATGTTCCAGAATGGTTAATTGCTAAATGTTTACCAAAGTAAGGTCAGGGGCCTAGAGAGTTGGGGGAAAGGTATATAATGGGAGATTGTAGGTACGATAGTTAAGAGTTGGAATCAGGCATATCTGGGTTCATATCCAAACTCTGATAGTTACTAATTAGTATGTACCACTTTGGTAGGTATTTAGTTTCTTTAAACTCCATTTGTCTTTTGTTGTTGTTGTTTTTTAATCTGTAAAATAGAGACGAAAGTTCTGAGTTAGGTGGAAGTCAAAAAACAAGACTCAAATTAACAGAATAAAAAAAATTGTTTTAGCATGTACAACTGATAAGTCCACAGGCAATCTGGGCTTCAGATAGGGCTTGATCCAGGGATTCAAATGATCTCTTTTTTACCTCTCAGCTTTTCTTTCCTCTGTATTAACTTCATTCTCAGGCAGGTTTTCCCCTCCTAGTGGCAAGCGGGCTGTTTGATGCTCTAGACCCACAACTATTCCCTTTCAGCAACCTTAATGAAGAAAAAGGTATTTCTTCCCTTCCAGTTCTCCCCTCCTCCTCCTCCTCAAAAAAAAAAAAAAAAAAAAAGTCCTGAGATTGCCTCTTTTGGTTCATTGGTCATTATGTACACTTGAACCACTTGCTAAGAACTGGGTTACTGCCCAGCCCTGGAGCCTGGAATGGGGTCAGTCCCACCCAACCTACAAGCACTGACAATAGAGAAGGGATGATTTTTTTTTTTTTTCCAGATGAAAATAAATTGTGGTACCAGTACCAGAGAAAGGAGGATAAATGCTGGGCAGACAAAACCAGTAGATGCCATGGAATGGCAGTTCATTCCTGGGTCAGTCTCATTAATAAGGAAGTGGGAAGGAATAAAAAAACCTATTTATGAGGATCAAGTGCCAAAAACCCCCTAGCTTGCCTTTCTCCACAGTATGACAGTCTTTATACTATAGAGATTTGGTCTCAGCTTGAATGTGACCTATAACCTACATTGCTTTAAGCTCTCAAGGCAGTAAGCCTTGTTGTTGTTGTTGTTGTTGTTATTCTCTCAAGGTTTTGGTGTTTTTCTTCTGTATTCTATGGTGTGTCTCTTGGCTACAGGTAATCCAGACAGTGATCCCGTGGGCCTGGGAGGCTGGGAAGAGTGGGGCCAGAGCTACTACTGACATACAGAGAGGGCTCCTTCAGGGGGCAGAGGTGTGGGGTCTTCCACCTGAGGCTGCTGAGGGCCAGGTGATACTGGCTAGTCCCTCAGAGAATCTAGAGATGGGATTCTGGGATTTCCCGGGAGCCACGTGACTTTCCGTGTACCTCAGGGAGGTTTGGGAGTTTTTACTCCTCCTTTCCCAGGCCAGGGGCCTAACCTTCATTCCTCCTCTTGGCTCCCATTCCAGGGCTTACAATTCTGTAACTCCCTCTTCTCTACACAGCAGTCTGTTCCTCTGGGGATGAGCCACACGAGTCACCCCTTGTGAGTGTGGGTGGCAGAGGGACACACAGGTGGGTGGGTGTCTTCCAACACTGGACGGTGTCTGTTGATGGATGCACGTAAGACTGGCCCACACAGATGAAGTCCCTGAGGCTCAGAGAGATGGCAGGATTTACCTTAGGACAAAAAGCAGAACAGAATTCGAAGGAATTCATGACAACATGGGGAAGACTGTTCACATGAAATGTTCCACAGAAGCTTATTACAAGAACATCAGTCAGAGAAAGAGATGAGCTCTACTTGGTGGTGGTAGTGGGTTCTGTGTCCTTCCCTCTAGGCTGGGCTGTGGTGAGTAAGGAGGCTGGTGAGAGAATTAAGAGAATTTTAGATGAATTGCTCAAAATGTGAGACTAAGAGAAAAGGAGGCAGGACATAGAAGGGGCAGGGGCTAATGAGGTTGTGGTATGTGAGCATCTAGATAATTCCACCTTGGAGTCCAAGGAGTTGGGCCTGGGAGCCAAGCAGGAAAAACACTTCCTCCTTCAGCAATCAGACGGAGTATGGAGGAGATGCTCAGCCTTGGGTCAGAGTGAGAAGCAGGAAACAGGGAAGCTTTGCTCTGAAGATGAGGGTTTGGGGTAGAGGAAGCAGAGACCACCCAGGAGGGGAGCCTATCCTGTCCCAAGGCGGGAGACCCAGGAGACCGCACGGAGTATCTCGAACCTTCGAATGCCTCTGTTTCCTTCATCTGTGCTCCAGCTCTTCTCTGTACTTGAGCCAGCTGTGTGAGGACAGGCGTGGGAGGGCAGGGTGATGAAATGATAGGATGCAGGGCCAGCAGGGGAAGCCCAGGCCTCAGGACTGAGGCCTTCAGCAGGGAAATCTCTTCTTCCTTATGCTGGGGAGGTGGTCGCTAGGTGTGGACTGGAGAACCAAATTACAGGATGACCCCCCGGAGGTCCATTTAGCCCTCTGGGGGGATGCTCAGCCTGCCCCCCAGCTTGGGCAGGGTTTGTGTCCTGTTTTCCTGCCCTGCATGTTATCCCCCACCCTCCACCCCTGCCCCAACACAAACTCTAAATCGTGAAGCACTCCAGGCTTCGGTCCAACCTAAGGAAACTATTTGTTCTCTTGAGCTTTATTCTGATTTCCATAGCACAGAAGAAGAAAAAAAAAAGTCCAAAACAGAAAGTAACTAACTGGGGGTTTTGTTTTGGTTATCTTAGGAAGGGTATGTGTCGGGGGGAAGGTGAGGAGGGGGCTTCTTCATCCCTGCAGAGTCTAAATCAATGGAAATTAAATACTGACTCCCAGGATGACACTGAAAACTCTCAACCCGGGATAAACTCTGAAAGCTACATTTTCATCCCCCAGATGAGGGCTTTCTGATGGGGATGTTGGCAGCTCCCAGCTCCACGGCCTGGCCCTGGGCAGTGCTGCTGCATCATTTATTTGAAGATGAGGATGCAGCCAGGGCGGCCCCTGTTGGGGACTGAGGTCCGCGCGCGCAGAGCCCTCCCTGTGTCCTGGGTGTGAGCCCCTCCTGCCCACGGAGCCCTGGCCCTCAGCCCCATTGCGCCGGGGCTCTCGCTGCCCATCAGTCCCGGGCATCTACCATCAGCTCCCTCTGCCTTTGAAGGAAGGTGCTTCTGCTTTCCACCTGCCTTTTTTCGGCGGGGGCGGGGGGGGCGGCGGGGAGATTTTCTTTCTGCCTGCACAGGAGGGGCTGCAGCTGTGGTCAGGAAAGGGAAGAAGCCCACTGGAGGTTGAAATGAAGGGTGAAGCCACAGGAGGCGCCGTGGGACCTGTATGCTGGACCCCATGCCTCTTACCCAGCGGTGGTCTTTGGCAGGCTGGCAGCTCGGCCTCTCGATTGTGTTTGGGTCTGGAGAGAAAGCCATGCTTGGCTGTGTGAGGACGGCAGAACACGGGTGGGACCGGGCAGGGTGCTAGTGCGGAGTGGGGACAGGGACAGGGACAGTCGGAGTACTGCCTGGGGGCACTGGCCTTGTGACAAGACAGAAGTGGATTTGAATCTTGGCGCCAAGACTTACTGGCTGTGCTACAGCAGCTGGAGTTCTCAAGGGCCAATTTCTTGATTTTTAGTATAGTGATAATCATGTTTCCTGGAGATAAAGGCTCAGGATCTCTCAGGCCCCCCCTGCCCCCATCACACACAATGTGATTTTGCAATTGATGCCTTAGACTCAGACCATAGGCCATGGTTTATGAAAATCCGCATCTTCTCCAGAAGTGGGCTTATGTTTCGCGGACTCCTCCACCCCAGCTTCCGATTGGCACCACAGTCCACACTCAGACCTCAGGGGCCTTCAGCACTTTCCACAAAAATCCACTCTTAGCGAGCACTTTGTAAGTCTGGTATACTTCACAGATGATCTGGGACGCTGAACAAGCAGCTTCTTGTCTTCTTTCTAGTTATTTCTCCTCACATCTCTTTACTCTTGTCCTCTAAGATCGCTCAGAGTTCCAAAGTCTTCTCCCTCTATTTGCAGATTTGGCTCTCCCCACTCCCTGCTCCCTATATTGCAAACCCAAACTTTTAAAAAAGGATTTTATTTACTTATTTATTTGATAGAGACAGAGAGACAGGTGGGGAGGGGCCGAGGGGGAGGGAGAGGGACAGGCAGACTCCCTACTGAGCTTGGAGACTGATGCAGGGCTGGATCCCAGGACCCTGAGATCACGACCTGAGCAGAAGCTTAACTGACTGAGCCACCCAGGTGCCCCCCCAAGCCCGAACTTTTAAGATTGTTCAACAGATCTCACCAGACCTAAATATCTTTGAAAGCAGTGGAATAGTGAATAACAAATCTACCCTGAAAGACTACCTACTTCATAGCATTTTCATGAGTTCTAAGTAAGGTGAAGTAATACTATCAGCACAGTGACTAGCATATAGCCATCTTCATCTGTACCCCTTTGAAAAAGTTGAGGGTGGGTGTATCTGAGAATCCACAAAAAAGATACTCACACATTGGTGGAACAGAGAGCAAATATTGGGGTCCACATATCCTGCTTTGTTTTCACAGGTATTTCTATGTCTCATTGACACTCAAGGGAACTCTGTGGGTGGGAAGGACAGCCTTTGTCACCCCTTTACATAGAAAGAGTGACTTCCCCAGATTTGCTTAATGGGAAGTGACAAGTGTAAAACTGAAAGCCCAGATGGGTTGCGGCCTGCTGGTGTTATCCCAGTATCTATTTCCCTCGTTTGCCAAAATTGCCCCCTTAACTGTTAGCTGGGGAATGTGGCCCCAGAAGAAGGGCACCACTTCCCAGCATCCCTTGCAGAGAGATGTGACTGTGTGATGTGGTTTTGTTCCTTGGGATCCAGAAACCTTCCTTAAAGTCAGTCAGTGCCCCCTCTTTACTCCCCTCGTCCTTATCCCTTCCTCTGTCCTGCGGAGGTGGCCTGCGTCCCAGGGATGACGGAGCTGTGAGCTGGAAGGAGCCTGGCCTCCCCAAGAGCCTGCAGGGTTGCCATACTGGACTGGTTGACTGGGCATTTTTATGGGCGAAAGAATGCTGTTTAAGCCACTGCTGCTTTGGGTTCCCGTTTCTCATAGCTGAACCCTGACCTGTCTGAGGCAGTAGGTTTGCCGGCTCCAAGCCCAGCCCTGCCTCATCATGGGCTGCCCACAGGGGTAGTGGGCCACAGCGGGGAGCCTGGGGCCAGTGTGCACTGATGACAAGGACGCTGAAGCAAGGCCTCCAGGCATTCTGGACTTTTAAGATTGTTCAACAGATCTCACCAGACCTAATGCGCCTGCGCTCGCCCTCTGCCCGGCTTCCGCAGAGTCTATTAGGAAGCAGCCAGCCTGCCATCTACAGAGGGTGAGGTCTGTCTCGAGTGCTCTCCTCTCCATCATCTCGGGCCCTCTTGAGCCCCGGGCCTCTGCACACTGGGGTGCCAGTCTGGCCCTCCCCCAGCCCCCCCATCCTAGGCATTACCACCACAGGCTCACTCTCTCCTTGCTCCTATCCACACCCGCCCAGGAAACGGTCTCCGTGCCTATCATTCTCACAGTGGTCCCAACTACAGCCTCCGAACCCCATTAATGAGAGGTCATGCTTCTGGAGGATACAAAAATGTTCCGGGGCAACTTTCCTGCTGTGTCTAAACCATTTACCAGACAGAGAGTGAACCATGCTCTCTGCAGTGAAGGGGGCTCCTGCCCAGAGGGCTAGAGATTACAAGGCAGCAGGATTTGGTGAAAGGAGTCCAGGCTTTGGCACCAGCAGTCCTGAGTTTCAGGTTCCTGATGTGGGGTGCCGAGAAGCCTCAGGTTCTTTGCAGCAGGCGGGAAGAAGACACGGGGATGGAGCTTGGGCTCCAGGATGTTTATTGTGGACCAAAACGTGTGTGACCTGGAAGGGGAGGGAATGGAATTGGACAGGGGAGAGGGTGATCAGCAAACCCTCCCCCCGCCCCCCCCAACCAGAGGTTCCAGAGCATATGCTGCCCATCAGAGCTGTCCTATCCTGGGCCTTTGTGTCCCTGCCACTATGAGCTGTTGTAGGTGGGCTGCCCGGAAAGGAAAGGGCATGCCCTTGGATGAAGCAACCCTCTGCAGCAAGGCTCCCCGGGCAGGAGCTGGCAGCGGAGGCAGGAAGTCCTGCCCCGGACTGAGGTCTGGGCAGTGCACCTCCTGCTCGCCACGGTCTTCGTCTGCGAAGTGAGGCTAATAATGCCAACGTCGCAGGGCTGAAGTCAGCTAATGGGCGAGCCTCACCTTTGTGGGACCCACAGTAGCGATCTCCGTGGGCACTCGGCACGCCCCCTGCCTGGCAGCCCGGGATGTAGGCGCTCTCCTTAGCGGAGCTGCCCTCAGAGAAAGGCCTGGGTGAAGCTGACAGCAGCCCTTTCTGATAGGATGAACTCCCTGGGAATGTCAGGAGTGGGAAATCCAGAGCCCTCCAAGTTGAACGCTGTGAAGCCCATCCTTTTTTCGAGTCTCCGCTGCTCCCGCACTCAGCTGTTCCACATCAAATGGCAGTCTGGGTTCAGAGCAAGACGGCTTCTGATCAAGACCAGGGAAACTAAATATGGAGAAGTCCAGAAAAAGAGGAATGCTCAAGAAAGCTGAGTTTCACTCCATTTGGAGATCTCTGAATATATTGACGGCTTGCATCTCTCCATTCTTAAGCCATGCATAAAAAGGCCCCAGTTTTCCACTCTGCGTCAGGATCTAAGAGGCATTTCAGGCCAGAGTCTGAGCTGGGGTAGATGATGAGAATGATGCCTGTGGAGACGGTCACAGTGATGGCCCCAAGGAGTCACGCCTCCTGGTGGTCACGTGCTTGCCTGGTCCTCTCACACATTGGCGCTGGGCTTGGCCATGTGACTCGTTTTGGCCAATTGGACGTCAGCAGACATAACACAGGCAAAGGCTTAGCAAGTGTTTGAGCCCTGGGAGTTCCTGAGGTTTGGACTGCACTCCTCGAGAATGAGAGCCGGGCTGGGAGGAGAGGCCCTGCCCTCCCAGGCAGCCCTCCCGCTGAATGGAGCCCTGGTGAAGCCTGTAGAGCCGCCCAGCTGCCCCACGGGATCCTGAGAAATAATAAATTGCTGTTATTATAATTTTTTGAAGTGACCTTGAATTCACATAAGATTAACCATTTTAAAGAGTACATTTCAGTGGCATTTCGTATATTCACGGTGTTGTGCAACCACCACCCCTTTCTAGTTCCCAAACCTCAAAAGCATCACCCCAAAAGCAAACCCTGTCCCCATTAAGCAGTCCATGCCCCTTCCCTCCCCCCACCCCTCTAGCTCCTCGCAACCGCCAATCTGCTTTCTGTCTCTATGGAGACAGACCTTCGGTGACTGGCTTCTTTCATTTAGCATAATGTATTTACCCATGTGGTGGCAGGTACCAGGACTTCATTTCATTTTGTACTCCCACAAACAGTTGTACGCCAAATGTTCACAGCAGCACCGTTCGCAATAGCCAAAAGGTGAAAACAGCCCAAATGTCTATCAGCCAATGAATGCATAAATGGAGTGTGGTATATACATACAACAGAACATAATTCAGCCAGAGTTACTGTTATTCAGCCGTAAATTACTGTTATTTTAAGCCATTAGGTTTGGGAAAGGTAACAGATAACTGATAGGGTTTTTCAGGTAATTGGGGTAATAAGAACTATCAATTCCTACATGGTTTTCTATGTGCCGTGTACTACATGAAGCACTTTGCATGCACTATGCTTTGATTTTCACAGGAACCCTCAGTTGAAGTATTACTATCGACCCCATTTTACAAATGGGAAAACTGAGAGATTAAACAATTTGCCCAATTTAACCCAGATGATTTGATTCCAGAGCTCATGCCTTATCTACTCATTGTACACAATCCAGCCCTAAACCAGAGGCCTGCTCCGGTAGCTGGAAGGGCAGGAGCCCACAGCAGCCTGTGGCTTTGCTGTGAAAGAAATACTGCTCTCCGTTTTCTATACAATTCCTAATGAATATGACCAGGAGAAATGATCGACAGATATTAAAGCTGATAGTGGTTTAAAATCTGGACAAGGTGAAATTCTAATCTGTGAAGCCTGATTTGGGAATAACGGAACGTTGTAGAAATAACGTCTGCAACATAAAAATTCAAGGGCAGAAGCTACAATCCTAGTATTTGATATAAACAAAGCACCCTGATCAATGGCCAAAGTTTTATTGTAAAATTTGCATGGGAAAGAAGTAATCCCAATGAAAATAACTCCTGTGAAATTCAATACCAATAAAAGTGGAAAGAATTGTAAAGGATTTAACTGGGCTATTTAAAAAAATTGATTAAGGAATTAAATTGACTTAATGGAGTTTGTTCAGGAAAGTACTTTCAGTACAAAATGTATCCATGACGATATAATTGTGGTTTAAATGGTAGTACTCATAGGAGTCAAAATATCCTCAGGACGGAACATCTTTCTGAGTCATAACATCTTATGATTTTATTTTTTAGTACAGTTGGCACATGATGTTAAAATATATTTTATCTTTCTTAATGATTCTTTGAAGAGTGTAAAATGCTGTTAGGGCACCCCTCAATAAAGCTATTTTTAAAGAAAAGATTAAAAAAATAAAATAAAATCCTATTAAGGTACAAATGTAAGTCACTCTGGGATGCCAAGACAGATTTCTAAGGCCCTTTGGAAAACAAGTGCATTGGGATATAGTCAGGCCCCCAGATACTGGGGTTACTTACAATGCAAGGTGAGGCAGTGAAGACTTCCCTGGGGAGTCAGGAATTCACCCCAGTGAAGAGGAAGGTCAAGCACTGGTGTCCCTCTTGAGACACAGGTTCTGGGCAGGGAGGGGAGTGGCACAGAGAGAAGCCACTTGAGTAACCTTGTGGCCCAATATTTAGGGAACGTAGCATGAATTTCTCCATAAGAGGGAGCCTTAATCCTTAAGAGAGAAGAAAGGGCAGCATCTCTCTGGGGTGTGGTCATCTCAGGTAACCATGGAACCTGGAAGAGCAGCAATGTGAACCCAGCAGCAAAATCCAGCTAGGAGCCACCATATTGGGAGCAGGAGCTACTTGGTATTCACTAGAAAGAGATTTGGGGCTGGCTGGGGTAGTGTGGGGATGTGGGGAAGAAGTGCAGCGCTGTTTATACAAGAATCCCTGCATCTAGGCCTACAAGCTTTTCAGGTTTCGTAAAAATATTTATCAGCTATAAATATATTCAGAAAATTTCAAAGCTAAAATGAGCAAATGAAGAAATGTATATAAAATGTGACATTAGCTCATCTAATAATGGATTACATGTAGTTCTCATATAGTTACAATAAATATGAAGTTTGGATCACAAAAATAATTTATTCTTCATACACTCAAATTTTTGAAAATAAACATCCTTTCAAAAAGTTACAGCAAAATAATATGTAATATAAATAACAATATTTATATATTTAAACTATATATGTGACTCACTTTCTCCTCTTTTTTTTATCTATCTATCCATGAAAGCTGTGGGTATGTTTTAATGTATCTTACATGATTTAGGGGGAGTCTAGGGCCTACAAAGGTCTTCATATGACATGAGGGGGTGGAGGCATGACTTGAAGGTGAGGTAAGGGTTGTTAGCCTGTTCACAAAATTGAGTGCGGTTTGGAACCAGTGACCTTGTTAATTAGCCCCAGAGCTTGATTTTTCTCGAGGCTGGTATGGCCCAGGAAACAGGAATTGTATACAATATTCTCAGAATTTATGCAGAAAAAGTACTGAGTAGACAGGGAACAAATAGATCTAGGTTTAAGATTAAGAAGGTAGATTGTGGTTCAGTGATGTACTAGGTGCCAAGTGGGGTTAAAAATAAAATCCCGGGGCGCCTGTGTGGCTCAGTCATTAAGCTTTTGCCTTCGGCTCAGGTCATGGTCCCAGGATCCTGGGATGGAGCCCCATGTCGTGCTCCCTGCTCAGTGGGAAGCCTTCTTCTCCCTCTCCCACTCCCCCTGCTTGTGTTCCCTCTCTCGCTGAGTCTCTCTCTGTCAAATAAATAAATAAAACCTGAAAAAATAAAATAAAATAAAATCCCAAACCACAGCTTGGGGCCATCATGTGAATGGAGCCCTTTGGGATTGTACAAGATGGCAGACCCACCACATCTTTTGGATTCACAGAAACATGGAGAGCGGGTTAGAACTGTAGAGACTGATCATCCTGCATTCCATTCAATGGGATCCTACTCAAGATACAATGGATGTGTAGTCATCACAAGGAAAAGGAAAAAGATATTCTCTGCAGAGAGGAAACTCCCAGGCTGAGCCCTAAACAAACCAGCACGTTGAATTCCTTCCTTGCAGGACTGGGGCCTGGAGCTTTGGGGATGACACAGTTCTCTCTCTGTTCCTACAGAAGCTGAATAGGTCTGGGCAGCTGGCCGTGGGCTGAGCAGACAGATTGAAATGCAGGGAGCACTAATTTGTTAGGAATCCCTGAGGCCCCTACTGTCACTGGCCATTACTTACATCCCAGAATCTTTCTTTACAAGGGACCTCTCATTCACGAACACATCCATAAACTTAATGCCTTTGTTTTTTTAAGGGGAGAGAGCGTAAGTCAAGGGCTATTGCAGCAGATCCTGGCTCTCTGAGCACCGCACACCGTCACTGTTCATCTTGCTGAATACCAGCAGGTTGGGCTCTGCAGAGAAAACAATTAACGAGGGCAACTTCACTTTTGGAGAGAACTTGAAAGCTCTCCTGATTCCCAGCCTCAGTGCTGATTCCCTTGAAACTGGAACCTCTCCTTTTGATGCTTTAGAAACCAAATGGATAACGGAAACACTTCCCTGGTGGATGTTGAGAAATGGATCCTTCTCAAACACCCACCTTCCCAAATTCAAGGCAAGCTTGGATGGAATGCATTTGGTCAGTGTGTTTTTACGAGTAATCCTGCAGCCACTCAAAGGGCACTGGTGGGAATTTGAATAAAAGGTCTTCATCCTCTCTATTTTTGCACCAAGTAACCGTTCCTGCTCATTCTAACCTTTCCCACCCCTCTGCCTCTGTTCCTCCTGATTTAGAATCCTAGAATATCAGGTCTGACAGGAACATAAAATTGCCTTATCTTACCCCTTATTTTTTCCCTCCTGGGAAAACAGGGCCCAGAAGGATGAACAAAATAGCCAATAGTTACTCAGCTTAGCATCACAGCTGTGGCTAAGTTGGGTCCCTTGAAGGCAGGGCCATTCCCAAAAGGACTCAAGATTTGTGCCTTTTTTCACTTAATGAAATTGGGCGAAGACCCTTTGATGACACACTCCAGTGAACTCCAGACTTCAATGTGGAAATGTGGGCATGAGCTCTACACTAACCTCATGGATACAGATTGACTAGGGCCAAGCTCCAGTGGACACACAAACCTTGCTTTGTGGACCAAACATCATGCTGAAAGTTGTATATCACAATTTTTTTGGTTAACAACTACATTTTACGAGCACAAAGACACCTGGCAGGTTTAAGGAAATAGAAAGGAATCCTTTAGTAAAGTAAGTTAGCGTTTCTTTCTTTCTTCTTTCTTTCTTTCTTCCTTCCTTCCTTTCTTTCTTTCTTTCTTTCTTTCTTTCTTTCTTTCTTTCTTTCTTTCTTTCTTTCTTTCTTCTTTCTTTCTTTCTTTCTTTCTTTCTTTCTTTCTTTCTTTCTTTCTTTCTTTTTTTTTTTCAGTTAGTGTTTCTTAACTTGCTTTAATGAGAAATCTGGATTTTCACAGTTCATGAGAATCTCTGTATTTGGGTATTTTCTTAGATCTGAATCAAGTAGCCTCTCTGTGTCTTTGTTTTCTCACCAGTAACGAATCTTGATGTTCCTCGGCATCCCCTGACAGGACAACTGTGAGGTTTGAACTTGCTCGGCTCTCAAGGAGATGTTAGTCCCGTTGCCTTAGTCCCAATATTGCCACCAGCTTCCATCCTGCCCATAGCCTCGCGCTGAGGTTGGCTGGAACGCTCATATTCTGAAGCAGTGAGGCTGGGTTCGGGTGTGCGAGAGGGCCTGGCTAGTAATTCTCATGGTTGAGAAACTACTCACAGTTAAAAGAAGCCCAAACAGAGGGTGTGACAATCTCAATTCAACTTAATTTGTGTCTGGAGCACCTACTGTGTACCAGGGCTGTATTGTGCCCAGGAAATGGAGAGCTTGGTGGCCAGTCCTTGCCCTCATGGGGTAGGGGTGGGGGAGCAAGGGCCCCTAAGGGAGCGCCCCTGTCACAGCCCTGCCTGAAGACAATAAAGAGGAACTCTCCACCTTCTAAGTTCGGTCCATCAACGGGGACAGAGCTGATTACCAACCAATGTATTTTTGTTGTGTTGAGGTGGGCCCCGTAGAGTTCGTCAAACCCACCTTGAAGAGCAGGGGAGGCAAGAGACACACAGAAGAGAGGTGTGGGAAGTCACAAGGACTCGAAGCTGGCATGTTGTCACATTGACATCAATACCCTTCTTCGGGAGAGTTCTGATCAAGGTTTCACTTTGCAGAGAAATGCCTTCCCAGTTTTCCTCTAGCACTAGAAGCTGGAGGTTCCGAAGGTGAGCTTGGGCCTTCACATCCCTCCCTTTGGCGCCCACAACACCAGTAACTGTGATGAATTACACCTGGCCCTGGCAACAGTCTCATTTTTTAGAAAAGCCAATCTGGAACACTTGCCATGCTTAAAAGGAGCATTGACAGATAAGCAGCCTTCAGGATGGCATTTCCAAAAATCCATCTCTAACGAGGCATAGCTAACAATATGTGGATGGCGATTATTCCAGCAGCCAGTCCCAAGGTGCTGGAATCAGTTGCATGTGAAATTTGCTTTGACAAACCATCCCTGATTATGTAAGCCTGCTGCTGGGCTCCAGACCGAGGAGCTTCCACTATTGACCGAAGCTTCTGGTCAACTCTTCCCGCAAATGGCAGAATATAGATTGAAGCCATTGTCAGGTCATCAGGTACACACCATTTCCTGGGACTGCGATCAGAGAAACAAGGTGTTGAAAAGTGGGAAGCTTAGGGGGCTGGGAGATACAGGGCCGACCACCGTTGCTTCCCCAGGGAGAAGCCAGTTGCTGCTTCTATGAGAGACCAAGAGAGGGGGATGTGTGGGGATGTATAGAAATCCAGGTGGCAGTGGGCGTGGGTCCAGGGTTTCTGAGAACCCTCAGCTCAGGGCTTTGTCTCCCAGCATGTGCCCAGTTTCCCCGGTTTCAACAGGTAGGAAATCATACCTGCCCTGGAAATTCTGAAACCTCAGGCTTCTTACAGTTTATCTGACATTATCTGCTGTGTTTAGAAAGCCACATGTGGGTTGGGACTTGATGCGCTCAGTTTCCTAATGTGTCAAAAAATGTGACACAAAATGCATGACAAAAAAATGTGTCAACATTTTTCCAGGAAAGAGGGCCTGGGGCAAGTGGGTGGTTTACTTGGATTCAAGATAGTAAAGTCTTTCTTAAAAGAACTCGTAACTATCATATAATCTCAATCTGCTAGAAACAGACAACAGAAATAAAAGTGGCTGCAGTCACATAGAGGTTTATTTTCTCTAGTATAAAATAAGACGAGATACCTAGATTAAGTTCATAGTTCATCTATAGGCCTCCAGCTTCCATGGCCCAAGATGGCTTCTGGGGCACCGGAGAAGAAGGAAGGGGGAAGGGAAAAAAGAATGCTTCCTGATGGGATCCATTTTATTTAAAGGAGCCCCACACAATGATTTCATTTACTTTTATTGGCCAGGCTTAGTTGCAAGGGAAGCTGAGCTATGTATTATTTTAGCTGGGCACATTGCTGTTTAGATTATAGTGGGCAGGCAACGGGTAGGCTCTGCCATATGATCTTTTCGGGGCCCCTTCTATAGCTTAGGTGAAAAGCATATTGCTTTATCACCTAGACATAACCACGTTTGGATCCTGGCTCCATTGCCTTTTAGCTGTGGGACAGTGAGTAATTCATTTTGATTTTCTGGATCTGTTTCCTTAGCCATAAAAATGAAGATACGAATCCTACCTGATGGGGCTGTTATAAGAAGTCGATGAGACAGCTCATGTAAAGCGCTCAGCACAGCACCTGACATTTGAACAGCAGGTGTTCAATAAATGTTAGTGCCCTTTCTCTATCCTGTGAGTTGAATGTATTATTTACTTGCATGGAGGCTTTGCCCACCAGCTCCTCGACATGGGTCCAGAGTGCAGATCCCCTGGCGGAAGGCCCAAGAGGGTGGGCCTCTTTTGGCGGCCCAAAAATTTGGTGGACCAAATTTTTTTAAAATTTAATTTTATTATGTTATGTTAATCACCATTAGTTTTTGATGTAGTGTTCCACGATTCATTGTTTGCGTATAACACCCAGTGCTCCATTCAGTACGTGCCCTCTTTAATACCCATCATCAGGCTACCAAATTTTTATCATTAGAACCATGGCGGCAACAGCGACAGTAAGAGTGGGCGTGCATCCCGTGCGTCGGCTGCACCAGGTACTGTGCTAGGTGCTGTACACACATCATCTCATTTAACCCCCACTATGTCAGACACCCTGTGTCCTCTGCCTAGATCCCGGGGTCTTTTACCATAATGATACTTCCAGTGGTTTGCACCTGTGACTCTTGTCAAAGGTTACATAAGGGCGCCTGGGGATGCTTTGCCCATTGTGCAGAGTGCCTGGCGTTTACCTTCCTTCGTGGCCCTCAGCCCCGGAGCAACCAATGCAGGCACACAAAAGCCCAGTTTCCTTGAGTAGGACAAACTGATGTACAAACCTCCTTCCAAGTGCCAGGGAGGATCGGGCTGGGAAACCATCTCTTGCTTTGACTTTTCCCAGTCCCTGCCTGCTTCCTCAACTGTCTTAGTGGGAACATGTCCTAAACACATCACCTGTACATGAATCCTCCTCTCCATTTCTGCTTCTGGGGAGTCTGACCTCAGATACACCCCAAACCCCATGAGGCAGACCTATTAGGAAACCCTTTCCCTTTGTACAGAAGAGAAAATCGAAGTTTAGATGGGTCAAGTAATTTGCCTGAGGTCACACAACTAGTAAGGTGGTAAAATTGTGATTTGAACCCAGGTCTTCCTGGCAGCACCCTGAGATCGTACCTTCTAGCGGTACATCTTCTCTGAATGGTGGCCCAGAACCCACAGGGATGAAGTACCAAGGATTCTGGCATGTTGAATTCCTCAACCAATTTGCTGGTAAGGTGGAGGCTCATTTCCAAGGTATACTGTTGAGAACAGCTAGGTTAAATTCTCAGTGAAGCGTCATCAAGGGTGTCCTGAAGCCCTGACTCTTCTTTTCTTAAAAAAAAAAAAACAACAACACACAACTTTTTTTTAAAAAAGGATTTTATTTATGGGGCTCCTGGGTGGCTCAGTCAGTTATGCGTTTGCCTTTGGCTCGGGTCATGATGTCAGGGTCCTGCGATGGAGCCCCGCGTCGGGCTCCCTGCTCAGCCAGGAGCCTGCTTCTCCCTCTCCCTCTGCCTCTGCCTGCTGCTCCCCCTGCTTGTGCTCTCTCTCTCTCTGACAAATAAATAAACAAAGAAAACTCTTAAAAAAAAATCTTATTTATTTATTTGACAGAGAGAGAGAGAGAGATTATGACCTGAGCCAAAGGCAGACACTTAACCAACCGAGCCACCCAGGCGCCCCCCCTCAACCCTGACTCTTCTGGTTGAGGTTTGGTCCTCCTCACTTTGGGGAGGGCGCAATGGAGCTGCTGAAGAGGACATGGTGTGCACCATGGCGTGCAGGCCTCTCAGCCAGTCCCTGCCACATCCTGTCTCACGGCACATAGCTTCACCCGCCAGCATCAATCCTACCCAGAAAATTGGGCTCTCTTCTCACTGTATTGTTTCCAAGCCATTTTGGCTTTATCCCTGAAAGAGCGACACCCTGGGTCTTCCCGTTTCCCAAGAGCTTAGAAAGTCATTCCTTTCCCTCCCTGTGGCTTAAAAAGAGTGACAACACCATTTTCATGGAGGGAGACTGGGAAATAATTAAATTAGCCATAATAACTCAACAATTATAAAAAGTCTTCCTTATCTGAGAATGCTTGATGGGGGTGGGGGGGAGAGGAGGTCAAACAAACAAACCAAACCACAGCAAATCATGGCTTGTGATTTTGCCTCAGAAATTAAACTTTCTTTAAAAGCTTTTATAAAAATGAGTTGAACTTTGATAATACCAACTATCAGCTAATTCTTAAAGAATAAATGAAATAAACTTTTTACATGTGAAAATTGTCCAACAAAATTGCCTGGTTGCTAATCCTAAATTCTTCACCCTTCACTTTTGTAGCACAATCCAAAAAAAGAGTACTTTTTACAAAATACGTGAGTATTTTACCATGTTCTCCAAGAGCCACTTGAAAACCTTTCCTATTGCAATTGTTCTCTTTGAAGCAATACTAACTTTGCTCTTCTCTCTTTACTTGGTGATTGGCTTCCTCTGCCTGGCTCCTGGGTCAGGGGCTTCGCTGACTGAATTGGGCATTCTACAACATCACTTTCACTGACCTCATGAAATCCCTCAATTTTTGCATAATTTGCAATTTTATTTTGCCACCCATTTGCATTGCATTTGCAAATATGGTCAGATATTGCAGAGGTCAGACCATCAGGAAGGGGCAGCCTTTCGTTTTTTGGCAGGAAGGAGTATTAATGAATTGTAAGGTGGTCTGGAGCGGGACCTCATGTATGTACTATACTTTAGCAGTGAATATTTTTTTTTTTTAAAGATTTATTTATTTATTTGAGAGAGCGAGAATGAGAGAGAGAGAGTACATGAGAGGGGGGAGGGTTAGAGGGAGAAGCAGGCTCCTTGCTGAGCAGGGAGCCCGATGCGGGACTCGATCCAGGGACTCCAGGATCATGACCTGAGCCGAAGGCAGTCGCTTAACCAACTGAGCCACCCAGGCGCCCCAGCAGTGAATATTTTTGTGCTATGAAAACTGTTGCTTTGATTTCAGGCACTTGCATATGAATATTCCAGTAACAGGCCCTCCCTATGTACCTGTACAGTGTTTCAACATTTATGAAGCACTTTAACATTTCATGTGACCTTCACGGTAGCCAGGTGAGGAACATCATTTTCTGAGAGCCAGAAAGGTTAAGGGACTTGCCCAAGGTCCCACAGGGGCTTGAGAAGACGGCCCTCTGGTCTGTATTTTTTCATTCTAACTTTCTCTGGAAGTTCTTCACCTAGACACCCAGCGGAGAGACTGCAGGCCCTGAATGGGGGTCTGGAATGCAGGGACCACCCGGATCGGTCTTAGCCAGGAGGCCTATGGAAGGCAAAATCTGATGCACACCACTCCTCAGATCTAGCTCCAAATTCAGGTTAAAAAGCCCCATTAGTGAAGCTCATTTCTAAACTTCGCCCAAACCAGAGTGAGCTCCTCTACTTGCAGGAGAGTCGCCGTGGGCAGGAAACCCTCTCTCTCTGGTCCAGAACTGCCATTTGACTCACCTTGGCAACATCATTTCAATTAGGGTCAACAACCCTCTTAATTATGCACGATTCCTTAAGCAACGAGGTAATGCTTCATTCATCAGAGTTTTATCTCCTCGTCATACCACTAAGAGTCCCTGTGGTCTCCTCCACTCAAATTATCACCAAGAATAAAGCCAAGAGTTCAGTATGATTGCAGAGCCATCCATTCATTAGGGCTCATTTTGTTAGTCTCCTGCAGTTTGGAGATGCCAGGAAGTGGGCACTCGGCTGCCAGCGAAGGCTGAAATGCTGAAATGGTACCACGAGCTCCGCGGGTGGAGTGGGCAGGTGGGCTCCGAGGCCCGCCAGGGAGGGACGTGGTAGTCCTGGGGAGTATGGGGGGCGGGCGGGTGCCGAGAAGGAAGAAGCCAGTCTCGTTCTCTAACCGCCTCTATCAGGCAACCGTACTCCCTCCCATTTCTTTGCAAGCACGCGACCGGAGAGGTCAAGGACTCCCAAGAAGCATCCCGTGTATTTCTCTTCCTCTAAACATTGGCTCCCACATGCTGGCCTTGGACCCGGGAGGACGGAGGGGTTATTGTAGTCGGTTCGGGCAGCCATGAGTGTGTCCAGCTTTGTACGTACGCACCACAATTTCTTTTTAAATGTTTCCAGATGCCTCTGGGATGAAGACAATAAAAATTCACTTAAATGCTATGGGATTTACAGTAGTTGCGTCAATGGCCTTTTGGGGGGCATCTTCTCAGCCTCCAATGACTCTTTTTTTCCTGAGAACTAAGTTCCTTCTCCCAGCAGAAACTGGCCCTGGCCCATGTTGGTACCACCAAGCCCCCTTCTTCCCGGTCACAGCTAACTGGACCCGAGGCTGCCACCTGCCTATGCTTAGCTGACCAGAATCTCCCCTTTAGAACTGGCGACGGGGATTCAAAGATCGCCTTGGGATGCAGGTGACTGACCAGAGGTGATGTGTAACAGGGAGCTGTGGAGCAGCTGTGTCTTCCTGGGTGAGGCAGGGAGAGCGGGCGTGTGTGGCGGGGGGGGGGGGGGGGGGGGGGGGGGGGGGGGGGG